>NC_064931.1:552507697-552846864 GCF_023897955.1 Schistocerca gregaria
TGAACTTTGTAGTGCTTCTTTATAATGTCAGCCATAATTGAAAATGCCGCCATGTGTGAAATCAGATATGTGATTCATTTTCTAAATGCAAAGAAAGTTAAATCAAAGGAGATTCATCGGCAAATCCATTAAGTTTATGGACAAAATGCTATCAGTTATTCAATGGTTAGAAGAGGGGTCAGACTGTTCAATGAAGGACATGATGAAGTGCTTGATGAAGAACGAAGTGGAAGCCCATCTGTGGTTACTGATGAACTGGTTCACGCAATTGAAGAGAAGATTAAGCACAACCATAAGTTTACACTTAATGCCCTTGCTATGGAAGTTCTGCAAATCTCACAATCACTAATTCATGAAATTGTTACTGAAAAACTGAAATTTTAAAAACTTTACTCATGTTGGGTACCCATAATTCTTACCGAACAACACAAAAAACAATAGATGGGCACTGCATTTCAGGTTTTGACACCCTTCAATATGGACGGCGATGGTTTTCTTTCTCTGATAGTTACAGGGGATGAAACTTGGGTATCGCACAACACCCCTGAAACAAAATGGCAATCAATGGAATGGAGGCACACTTCATCCCCAACAGAGGTTAAGCCTAAGCAAAACTTGACACCTCGAAAAGTCATGGGCACCATTTTTTTGGGACAGAAAAGGCATTTTGATGATTGATTTCTTGCCATGAGGCCAAACAATAAATGCACATGGTTACTGTGAGACCATTAATAAACTGTACCATACAATACAGAACAAACACCAAGGATTACTGTCAAAAGATGTTGTTTTTCTCCACGATAATGTCCAACCTCACATGGCGAATGTGACCAAACAACTCTTATAGGACATGTTCGATCATCCTCCGTTCATCCAAGACCTCACTCCTAGTGACTTTCATCTCTTCTTACACCTAAACTCTGTCCTTGCTGGTCAACACTTCAATGATGATGACGAGCTGAAAGAATATGTTACCACATGGTTAAATACAGAGGCATCAACCTTCTATGAAGAAGGCATACAAAAACTTGTGGCACGTTATGACAAGTGCCTACAAAATCTTGGAAGCTATGTAGAAAAGTAGTTTAACAGTTGTAGATTTTTCTACAATAAATATTTTTGCTGTATCTACTGTGACCTAAAAGTTGCTACATTTATGAAAATTAACAGACCATAAACTAATGTGCAAACAATTCCCAGTTTCCTATATTCTTTTGGTGATGATTCTCAAACTGTTTTATGTTACAAGCAAAAGGAGCAAATAGGATTCTGAGAACTATAGTTAACCAAATCTATCATGTTCATTAATGTAATACATAGCAATAATATTATGATGGCAGATTCACATTCATTATTACTTTACAGATCAATACCTAACCACAAAATGTATCATTTGAATTTTTTGTACAAACATATCGTAAATGTAATAATTGTGACACTTAGGGGTTATGTCATATAAATTGTGTGGTGAATATTCTGTATTTTCTAAAGGGTCTTTCTTTCATGCACATTTTTCCCAGACAAATTTATAATTATGTGACCAGTACAGAGATTCTGTATACATCATGTATTCTCAAAATTATTAACAGAATTATTTAAAATACCAACAAATCTTAAATTTAAAACACTTAAAATTTTATTTCATGAATACTGAATTAATTACATTTTCCATTATCAATATTCCTCTCTATAAATAATTTCATTTCTGGACTTCATAATGAATTTATTAGTGGTTATACTAATCTTGAGTGTGGAGAATGCTAAACAAAGTTGAGTAGATGACTGTTAATAGTTTTCTCAAAGCAGATGCCCACTTCAAATCAATAAAGGTTTAAAAATCATAAATTATATTTCTTTGACTAGTCTTTGAAATATATCCTTCAAATTTTAAAGGGTACAATATTGGTCAATCGCATACACCCATAGAAAATTCATATTTCACAATATATCAAAAGGAAAATTCACTTGAGAAAACTACAAGGGCACTCAAATGAAAATGAGGCAGATGGAAAAAAGTAAACTGTTTATTGTTTCAAAAGTAATTACCACAACTGTTAATATATTTTTTCCCTTTTGGGAGTCTACATCTACATCTACATCTACATGACTACTCTGCAATTCACATTTAAGTGCTTGGCAGAGGGTTCATCGAACCACAATCATACTATACCTCTACCATTCCACTCCCGAACAGCGCGCTGGCATAACGAACACCTAAACCTTTCTGTTCGAGCTCTGATTTCTTTTATTTTATTTTGATGATCATTCCTACCTATGTAGGTTGGGCTCAATAAAATATTTTCGCATTCAGAAGAGAAAGTTGGTGACTGAAATTTCGTAAATAGATCTCGCTGTGACATAAAATGTCTTTGATGTAATGACTTCCATCCCAATTCACGTATCATATCTGCCACACTCTCTCCCCTATTACGTGATAATACAAAACGAGCTGCCCTTTTTTTGCACCCTTTTGATGTCCTCCGTCAATCCCACCTGGTAAGGATCCCACACCACATAGCAATATTCTAACAGAAGACGAACGAGTGTAGTGTAAGCTGTCTCTTTAGTGGACTTGTTGCATCTTCTAAGTGTCCTGCCAATGAAACGTAACCTTTGGCTCGCCTTCCCCACAATATTATCTATGTGGTCTTTCCAACTGAAGTAGTTTGTAATTTTAACACCCAGATACTTAGTTGAATTGACAGCCTTGAGAATTGTACTATTTATCAAGTAATCAAATTCCAATGGATTTCTTTTGGAACTCATGTGGATCACCTCACACTTTTCGTTATTTAGCATCAACTGCCACCATACAGCAATCTTTTCTAAATCGCTTTGCAACTGATACTGGTCATTGGATGACCTTACTAGATGGTAAATTACAGCATCATCTGCGAACAACCTAAGAGAATTGCTCAGATTGTCACCCAGGTCATTTATATAGATCAGGAACAGAAGAGGTCCCAGGACGCTTCCCTGAGGAACACCTGATATCACTTCAGTTTTACTCGATGATTTGCCATCTATTACTATGAACTGTGACCTTCCTGACAGGAAATCACGAATCCAGTCGCACAACTGAGGCGATACTCCATAGGCCCAATGCTTGATTAGAAGTCGCTTGTGAGGAACGGTGTCAAAAGCTTTCCGGAAATCTAGAAATATGGAATCAACTTGAGATCCCCTGTCGATAGCGGCCATTACTTTGTGCAAATAAAGAGCTAGCTTCATTGCACAAGAACGATGTTTTCTGAAACCATGCTGATTATGTATCAATAGATCATTCCCTTCGAGGTGATTCATAATGTTTGAATACAGTATATGCTCCAAAACCCTACTGCAAACCGACATCAATGATATATGTCTATAGTTAGATGGAGTACTCCTACTACCCTTCTTAAACACTGGTGTGACCTGCGCAATTTTCCAATCTGTAGGTACAGATCTATCGGTGAGCGATCGGTTGTATATGATTGCCAAGTAGGGAGCTATTGTATCAGTGTAATCTGAAAGGAACCTAATCGGTATACAATCTAGACCTGAAGACTTGCCCGTATCAAGCGATTTGAGTTGCTTCGCAACCCCTAAGGTACCTACTTGTAAGAAACTCATGCTAGCAGCTGTTCGTGTTTCAAATTCTGGAATATTCCATATGTCTTCCCTGGTGAAGGAATTTCGGAAAACTGCATTCAATTACTCCGCTTTAGCGGCACAGTCGTCGGTAACAGTACCATCGGCACTGCGCAGCGGAGGTATTGACTGCGTCTTGTCACTTGTGTACTTTACATACGACCAGAATTTCTTTGGATTTTCTACCAAACATCGAGACAATGTTTCATTGTGGAACCTATTAAACACATCTCGCATTGAAGTCTGAGCCAAATTTCGTGCATCTGTAAATTTTAGCCAATCTTTGTGATTTCGCGTTCTTCTGAAGTTCACATGCTTTTTCCGTTGCCTCTGCAACAGCGTTCGGACCTGTTTTGTGTACCACGGGGGATCAGTTCCATCTCTTACCAATTTATGAGATATGAATCTCTCAATTGCTGTTGCTACTATATCTTTGAATTTGAGCCACATCTCGTCTACATTTGCATAGTCAGTTCGGAAGGAATGGAGATTGTCTCTTAGGAAGGCTTCTATTGACACTTTATCCACTTTTTTAAATAAAATTATTTTGCGTTTGTTTCTGGTGGATTTGGAAGAAACGGTATTGAGCCTAGCTACAATGACCTTGTGATCACTAATCCCTGTATCTGTCATAATGCTCTCTATCAGCTCTGGATTGTTTGTGGCTAAGAGGTCAAGTGTGTTTTCGCAACCATTTACAATTCGCATGGGTTCATGGAGCAACTGCTCAAAATAATTTTTGGAGAAAGCATTTAGGACAATCACGTAAGATGTTTTCTGCCTACCACCGTTTCTGACCAAGTATTTTGGCCAACATATTGAGGGAAGGTTGAAGTCCCCACCAACTATAACCGTATGGGTGGGGTATTTATTTGTTACGAGACTCAAATTTTCTCTGAACTGTTCAGCAACTATATCATCAGAGTCTGGGGGTCTGTAAAAGGAGCCAATTATTAACTTAGTTCAGCTGTTAAGTATAACCTCCACCCATACCAATTTGCACAGAGTATCTCCTTCGACATCACTACAAGATAAACCACTACTGACAGACACAAAAACTCCACCACCAATTCAGCCTAATCTATCTTTCTCAGCACAAATTAAAAAGTACAGATGAATGAAGAGAAAGAGAAAAGAGAAGTGGAATGAATAGTGCAATTAAGAAGTACGAGGAAATAGGAAAAGAAAATGGAGAAAAATCAAAAAGAGAGTACGGAAAGTTGTGGGACATGGAGACAAAAGAACTAAAAACAAAACCTAATAATTCATTGGGTACATAATTAAGTTTTTTTATCAATGAAAAAAGTGTAGAGGGAGCAGAAGTTGGTAATGGAGATGGTATGCTATGATATGTTAAAAAGTAAGTTCCCATCTCCAGAGGTGACACCAACTAGTAATGGGTTCTAATATCAATATGGCACACACATGTGCTGTAGCAGTCACTTGAGTTCTTTGAGTCATGCTGTACAGTATGCTAAGCAGCTAGGTACTAGGTGTCTCCAAGATTGACAATTCTTGTGTGTCCATTCACACACTCAATTAATTCAGTGGTTGTCACTGATATACAGAAAGTGGTGCAGTAATCATGTTCTAGGTGGTAAAAAACATATCGTTCCTCATGCTGCTTTATCTTTGATGTTTCCTGCCTTACCAGGTGTCTGACTGGAGCAGGTGGTGGTGGCTGGATGCATGACGCAAGTTTTACAGTTAGGATGACTGCACAGATAAGAGGAGCCTTTGTGTAGGGACTGTGATCTGGGAGTGTCACTTGGTTTGAGAAGGGCTGTAGAGTTTAAGAGGAGAATGGGAGGACTTAGATCAAGGTGAGCTAAGGTTATCAGTGTGAGGTGATTTCATTTGAGGACTTGAGTTGAGAAACTGATAGCCTTGGCAGAGGAATACACTGAGGCACTCAAGGACTTGGTGTTACTGAGGGACAAGTGACAATGAAGTGGGTCCAACTTTTTTGGAAATGGGGTATGTATTTATTGGAGAATAAGAGGGCTTGTGAGATTTTTTGTGGCCATGGTCTGCAGGGTAGTTGTGTGGTAATATGATCATTTCTGCTTGATATTCCTCCCACACTATCTACTGTTGCCTTTAATTGCCCTTCTAAACTCCAAAACATTCTTCTCCATCCATATGACATTCCTAGACCTTTATGCCTACACATAAGTACCTTTAGGCCTACACATAAATAGCTAACCAAACAAAACTTCCTGCCATAAAACCTACCCCAATATCCATTACCACTTAACCTTTCATCACCACTAATAAAACCTACAATACCAAATGCAGAGCAACATGTAAAAGCAGATCTATTTTCTATCAACTAACATCTATTCACTGTATGGCTTTTTATACAGGAATGACAAAGAACTGTCCACTTTGGAGGCACACGATTTCCTGTTGGGAAACATACTCTACAGCATGGCTTACAGGACCTAGGTTACCGCTTCATTACACTGACCATAGCTCTGGAGATAGGTACTTGTTTTCCAACATATCATTGCATACCACCAACCTCTTGGACTTAACCTCTGTTAACTGCTCCATTTTTGCAGTAACAGATTTTCATTATCTACATTATTTCTTTTTTATCTTCATTTCTCCTCCCCCTCCCACACCACCACCCCACCCCACCCCACCCCCTACCACCCACCGTTACTCCTCATTTTCTTTCCAAATGTTCCTAAGTTATTAATTGCACTACTCATTCTATTTCTCATTTCCCTTCTTCTTAATCCATGGGGGAACTGTTGCAAGGTAGAACACTGGTCTCCCATTCAGCACAATGACAATTCAAATGCCTGCCCAGCCAGCTAGAATTAGGTTTTCCAACATAACCTACACACATGCTAGGCTGGTTCCTTTGAAAGCAACATGGCTGATTTCTTATCCATCCTTTTTCAATGTGAGATTGTGCTCTGTCTCTAATTATCTCATTTTTGAGTGACATAAAACTTCTAATCTTGTTGCTTCCTTAATTTCAATCCATTGTATTTTCCACTACCCTAATATCAGCTCTGGACAAAAGGCAGCATACTGCTTAGTATATATTTGACCTTGTACCCTCAACCTGGAATCTGACTAGGCAGCTCTTCCTTTCATGCTTTCGTAAACTTATCCATTTTTATTCTTGGGAAAAGAACTAACAGTTGCATAAACCATGAAATAAATTTTTCTACTTTTAAATGCATCTATCTGCAGTACTTGGAATTTAGCCTTATGAAGATAAGTCCTAGCCAGCAATTCTATTTCCTCAAAGTTTAAAAAATGGTTTATTTGTGTTAGTAATTCTTTTATTTCAAAATTTAAGTATTGCATAGTTATCTCAAGATCATTTCATCAGGTTCAATATCCCGATTGTATTACTCTCGGTAACATCACATACAAGAGCCGTTTGACACAACCTGAGTAACTCAAAATTGGAAATATAGAAGTGTTTTTTTTTTCCAATCATAGTAATACAGCGAGTGTTTGTGTATGTGTTTTATTGAACATGTTCAGATTGTTTGTGAACCATTACTAATATGTTGGAGCTGTACAGTCCAGTGTGGTAATCATAGTCTTCCAGCTTCAGATACATCCTCTAATTGCAAGGTTCGAGACCTTATGAATATTAGTATTAGTTTTAATGGTCGAGTAAGTACTTTATTTTGTAGTATTCTGCTGATTAAAGAAGTTATTCATAATAGTTTTGCACACATACTTTTGAGTATTGCATGTACCTGTAAAGACAAACTCTCACCAACTAGGCTTCCTGATTAAACAGATGAATAAAATGTTGCTTAGTTCCATAAAATAAAAACTGTTTGCTTTTATTTGTTTATTCGGACTTAAAAAATTTCATGAACTATAGACTACATAATCTGTTTACGAAGCATTGATGATCACTCAACATGAGCAGAACTTTTTCACAACCTTCAACATCAATCAAGATTATTGTTGGCCTGATTTCTCACTTTTCTCACTGACATTAGACAAGTAGAAAAAAGTGGCAAACATAATCAAATGAATGTGATTCATGAAGAACAGTAAAAGGACCATTTTTGCTCACTGCTGGGCCATTACACATTAATGTCAAGATGATGGGTTACAATAACAGTTCTGTATTACAAAGACTGGTTTTATGGAAAAAAGAAACAACATTGAGCGAGAGATACTCATATGAAGAAATATACATATTTGTTGAGGAAAAGAGGACTAGTGCTGTCAGAGCCAGCACTGTGGGTATGTAATGGTGAGGCCACAGTGACACAACAATCATTTACCACTTGACAATGGCTGAGGAGAGCTCGGCCACAAACTCATGGGGTTTTATCCACCTGACATGGCTGCAAGCCCAAGAAGATTTGCTTGATTCATATCACTGCGAGACAATGCATTCATACACAAATGAAACTTGTTTTCCATTTGGTTTAATAGATTACATTTAATAAAAGGAATATAAAAGTAAATAAAATCTACCATGACTATTCATTTAATCTAAATGTTACGTCTACATTTATACTCTGCAAGCCACCCAACGGTGTGTGGCGGAGGGCACTTTATGTGCCACTGTCATTACCTCCCTTTTCTCTTCCAGTCGCATATGGTTCGCGGGAAGAACAACTGTCTGAAAGCCTCCGTGCACGCTCGAATCTCTCTAATTTTACATTCGTGATCTCCTCGGGAGGTATAAGTAGGGGGAAGCAATATATTCGATACCTCATCCAGAACCGCATCCTCTCGAAACCTGGCGAGCAAGCTACTCCGCAATGCAGGGTCTGCCACTTGAGTTTGCTAAACATCTCCATAACGCTATCACAGTTACCAAATAACCCTGTGACGAAACGTGCTGCTCTTCTTTGGATCTTCTCTATCTCCTCAGTCAACCCGATCTGGTACAGATCCCAAACTGATGAGCAATACTCTAGTATAGGTCGAATGAGTGTTTTGTAAGCCACCTCCTTTGTTGATGGACTACATTTTCTAAGGACTCTCTCAATGAATCTCAACCTGGTACCCACCTTACCAACAATTAATTTTATATGATCATTCCACTTCAAATCGTTCCCCATGCATACTCCCAGATATTTTACAGAAGTAACTGCTACCAGTGTTTGTTCTGGTATTATATAATCATACAATAAAGGATCCTTCTTTCTATGTATTCAAAATACATTACATTTGTCTTTGTTAAGGATCAGTTGCCACTCCCTGCACCAAGTGCCTATCTGCTGGAGGTCTTCCTGCATTTCGCTACAATTTTCTAATGCTGCAACTTCTCTGTATACAACAGCATCATCCGTGAAAAGCCGCATGGAACTTCTGACACTATCTACCAGGTCATTTATATATATTGTGAAAAGCAATGGTCCCATAACACTCCGCTGTGGCTCACCAGAGGTTACTTTAACGTCTGTAGATGTCTCTCCATTGATAACAACATGCTGTCTTCTGTTTGCTAAAAACTCTTCAATCCAGCCACACAGCTGGTCTGATATTCTGTAGGCTCTTACTTTGTTTATCAAGCGACAATGCGGAACTGTATCGAACACCTTCCGGAAGTCAAGGAAAATAGCATCTACTTGGGAGCCTGTATCTAATAATCTCTGGATCTCATGAACAGATAAAGCGAGTTGGGTCTCACAAGATCACTGTTTCTGGAATCCATGTTGACTCTGGGTTTCCAAAAATGACATGATACGCGAGCAAAAAACATGTTCTAAAATTCTACAACAAATCGACGTCAGAGATATAGGTCTATTGTTTTGCGCATCTACTCGATAACCCTTCTTGAAGACTGGGACTACCTGTGCTGTTTTCCAATCATTTGGTACCTTCCGTTCCTCTAGAGACTTGTGGTACACGGCTGTTAGAAGGGGGGCAAGTTCTTTCGCGTACTCTGTGTAGAATCGAATTGGTATCCTGTCAGGTCCAGTCGACTTTCCTCTGTTGAGTGATTCCAGTTGCTTTTCTATTCCTTGGACACTTATCTCGATGTCAGTCATTTTCTCGTTTGTGCAAGGATTTAGAGAAGGAACTGCAGTGCGGTCTTCCTCTGTGAAACAGCTTTGGAAAAAGGTGTTTAGTATTTCAGCTTTACGCGTGTCATCCTCTGTTTCAATGCCATCATCATCCCAGAGTGTCTGGATATGCTGTTTCGAGCCACTTACTGATTTAACCTAAGACCAGAACTTCCTAGGATTTTCTGTCAAGTCTGTACATAGAAATTTACTTTAAAATTCACTGAATGTTTCATGCATAGCCCTCCTTACGCTAACTTTGACATTGTTTAGCTTCTGTTTGTCTGAGAGGTTTTGACTGCATTTACACTTGGAGTGAAGCTTTCTTTGCTTTTGCAGTAGTTTCCAAACTTTGTTGTTGAACCCCGGTGGGTTTTTCCCATCCCTCACAGTTTTACTCGGCACTTACCTGTCTAAAACGCATTTTATGATTGCCTTGAACTTTTTTCATAAACACTCAACATTGTCAGTGTCGGAACAGAAATTTTCATTTCGATCTGTTAGGTAGCTGAAATCTGCCTTCTATTACTCTTGCTAAACAGGTAAACCTTCCTCCCTTTTTTATATTCCTATTAACAATGGCCTTATGCTCACTGATTCCCTGTTCTGCACTTACAGAGTCGAAAAGTTTGGGTCTGTTTGTTATCAGTAGGTCCAAGATGTTATCTCCATGAGTCGGTTCTCTGTTTAATTGCTCGAGGTAATTTTCGGATAGTGCACTCAGTACAAAGTCACTCGATGCTCTGTCTCTACCATCCGTCCTAAACATCTGAGTGTCCCAGTTTATATCCGGTAAATTGAAATCTCCACCTAAGACTGTAACATGCTGAGAAAATTTATGTGAAATGTATTCAAATTTTATCTCAGTTGTTCTGCCACTAATGCTGCTGAGTCGAGAGGTCACTAAAAGGAGCCAACTATTAACCTAGCTCGGTTGTTGAGTGTAACCTCTACCCATAATAATTCACAGGAACTATCCACTTCTACTTCACTACAGGATAAGCTACTACTAACAGCGACAAACACACCACCACTGGTTGCATGCAATCTATCCTTTCTGAACACCGTCTGTGCTTTTGTAAAAATTTTGGCAGAATTTATCTCTGGCTTCAGCCAGCTTTCTGTAACTATAACGATTTCAGCTTCGGTGCTTTCTATCAGCGCTTGAAGTTCCGGTACTTTACCAATGCAGCTTTGACAGTTTACAATTACAATACCGATTGCTGTTTGGCCCCCGCATATCCTGACTTTGCCCCACACCCTTTGAGGCTGTTGCCCTTTCTGTAATTGCCTGAGGCCATCTAACCTAAAAAACTGCCTAGTCCACGCCACACAATGCCTGCTACCCGTGTTGCCGCTTGCTGCGTGTAGTGGACTCCTGACCTATCCAGCGGAACCCGAAACCCCACCACCCTATTGGGCAAGTCGAGGAATCTGCAGCCCACACGGTCGCAGAACCGTCTCAGCCTTTGATTTAGACCCTCCACTCGGCTCTGTACCAAAGGTCCGCAGTCAGTCCTGTCGACAATGCTGCAGATGGTGAACTCTGCTTTCATCCCACTTGCGAGACTGGCAGTCTTCACCAAATCAGATAGTCACCGGAAGCCATAGTGTCACACATCATTGGTGCCGACATGAGGGACCACCTGCAGATGGGTGGAACTTGTACCCTTCATGGCGTCCGGAAGGACCCTTTCCACATCTGGAATGACTCCCCCTGGTATGCACACAGAGTGCACAGTGGTTTTCTTCCCCTCTCTTGCTGCCATATCCCTAAGGGGCCCCATTATGCACCTGACGTTGGAGCTTCCAACTACCAGTAAGCCCACCCTCTGCGACTGCCTGGATCTTGCAGACTGAGGGGCAACCTCTGGAACAGGACATGCAGCCCTGTCTGGCCGAAGATCAGTATCAGCCTGAGACAGAGCCTGAAACCGGTTCATCAGACAAACTGGAGAGGCCTTCCGTTCAGCCCTGCGGAATGTCTTTTGCCCTCTGCCACACCTCGAGATGACCTCCCAGTCTACCACAGGTGAGGGATCGGCCTCAATGTCGGCAGTATCCTGGGCAGCCACAGTCGTAGTCCGATTGGGGGATGTGTGGGACGAGCTGGCCGGCCCCGACAAACCCCCATCCGAACCCCCACAGTGATGCCCATTGGCAACAGCCTCAAGCTGTGTGACCGAAGCCAACACTACCTGAAGCTGGGAGTGAAGGGTTGCCAACTCAGCCTGCATACAAACACAGCAGTTGCAGTCCCTATCCATGCTAAAAACTGTTGTGCAAAGAACGTCTGAAGTAATCTACAGAGAGCACAAACAATTTGACACAAAATATAAACGGTTATTAAAATACACGATTGCCTAGTAAATGTAGTAATGCTGCTACTTGCGCACTGCTGACACACTGCTCAGTGGTGGAAGCAGACTACGCAATTTTACACTATTCAGGTACAACTCTAAAATACTATAATATGCACGAAATTTATGAATTAAACAATGCAAATACCAAAAACGCGCAAAGAAATTAAGAATTAAACTATGTAACAAATAAGTGAGCTAAGAGTGATAATGTTTACAAAAGTCTATACACAAATGTTCACTTGGCACAAAGCTTTCTGTATTGTGAAGTATCTGTGTCACATCAAGTTACTGTATAAGTTACAATTACGCAGGAGCTTTGTGGATTTATTATAGAGACACATTATAATTTAATTTCTTAGAATTGTAAATATATTTTTATCAAACAAGTTAATAGAAAATAAAATGCCTATTTACTAGTATAGCTTGCAGCAACAGTTCCACATGCACAAATACAAATGTTCTTTCCTCTAAAGCAGTAACTCTTCTATTAAAACAGGGTCCAAAATTCAGCAATTTAAGAGCCTTGCCAAAAGAAACACACAAAATAGATTTCCTTTTTATATTTTTAGCTGATCAGGATGTTTTACCCATACTTCCTATGTTTAGACTTTCATCTACTTTTACATGGTTTGAAACATTTAGTTTTCATTAACACTTTTATACTACACAAACCAGTGAGTCATATTGGGTGTCCACACTACAGAAATCAGACTTCCACAAAATCTTCCTGAAAATCACATATAAAATATGTATTTTCATTGTTGATTCAATGTGTTCCTCTGGAAGACCTAAGTCAAATGGCACTGCTTTAGAGCAGTTCACATGAAGATAATAAGTAACTGTAAGCAAGCAAAGCATGCCAAACACCTCACATCCACTTCAGTAGAGTGGATGGTGAATGTAAGTATCACATGTGTTAGTTTCCCAAACATCTTTTGCACTGTTCTGCATGCTTCTAAATTTACTATCCATTAGTTTATTCTTTTATGATCAGATCATGCTTGAGCAACGTAAAGTGATATAATTCCTCAATAACTGAATGATACAACATCATGAACTATCAAAATATCTACTGATATTATCATCAGTAGTTATAAATAGTATCTCAGGCATCAAAATGCAAGTCCTTCATAGTTTTCACTTACTGCAACACATAATTAATATTCAACATTTGAGTTGAAAGAAGTTCAAGATTAAAAATATTGTACAAATCTATGTTCAGGAATCAAGTCTTCTTGAAGACTCCTGCACTCCCAATGTTCCATAATGATTATTGGCTCCAAAGTGAGGGGAGTTATCTACTTGTTGGCAAAATATTTGCAATATCCTATTAGAGCACTTCTAAAATATTAAGAAAATTGAATGTGGGCCTCTGTATTAGACACAAAAATACTAATTGGAACTGAACATTTACGAACATCAGTCATAAATGAAGACTGCAATTTCACAGTAACTGTCATGCATTTTTCCTAATTTTTCACAAAAAACCCATAAATAAGAAATATAATTTTCATCATATCAAATCCCCCATAAATATTAAAATCCTGATACAACTGTTTCAAGCATACATTGAATTTTCTCTTGTATTATCATTGTTAACTACATTGCAGTTTCATGGGAAAGAATTTCTCTGAATTACGGGACTAGCTGATGCTTCCATGGGAAAAAGAATGGAATGTTTGATACATAGACAACCAATGCAATGACAGGTCTGAAGCCTATCAGAAACAATTTTCATTAGACACAGTTTCATTATAAAAAGGAGTTACTGTTGAGACTGATGTCTTAAAATGTATATTATTAAACTACTTGTACATGCTGAACATGTGGCATGAATGAGATGCTGTACCAAATATTTTCCTGTAACAGTGATATTCGCCTTATAGGAACTATTAATTTAAAGAGGAATCTACTGCTGGAAATTTTAATTACTATGAAATTATTTCAAAATTCACCTGTCATTTTCTACACAATAAAGAATGAATCCTTACCGTGTGATCCAGGAGTTGTCATCTTAAAAGTCCACATTTTTTGCTCTTCAGAAATAAATGCACAATTGAAAAAATTTTTATTCTTTCTTTTCAGTTGCTGATTGCATGCTCTTCAGTTATCAGTTGTAAAATAGAATGGATGAATCATTCTTTTCTTCCACAGTATTGAAGCTGCACTTTGAAAATGATGAAATTTGGTACCGAGAATCAGTATACTTTGTCTTCGTGTGTGGGAATGTGATTTCTTAGAAAGATGACATGTTTTACATTTTCTGTCAGTCATACTCTTGTTCAGAGTTACTTAACAAGGTACATGAAACTGATGGTAACTATTTCAAGCAAAGTACAATCTTTAATTGCAGGCAAATATTACATACAATAGAGTGCATAATATATTTAGCAGCACTGCACTACAAAATTTTTAGTCCTTCACTGTGCTTAATTCTTTGTTCAAAAACATTCATATTCAATCTTAATTTCATAATGAACATAATCACCACATCACAAAAAAGAAAAAAAAGAAAAAAAAACAGTACAGACACCATATAATGGTGGAAGTTAACTGTCATGGATACTATGACAGTAACACACTAATAATATTAATATTAATAATAAAGATAATGGTAATAATAATAATAATAATAATAAAAACAATAATAATAATAATAGTAGTAGTAGTAGTAGTAGTAGTAGTAATCTAGAGCTGTATTATGTCAATAGCTACAAAAAATATATCATATGAGTAATGAATGCAAAGGATTAACATACTGAACAATTCTGGTATGAAGCATAAATGCACTATTGAGTGTTGATGAATAAGTAATATTCTTGAAATGTTATATATAGAAGAGACTGTACAATTACTATGAATCAACTTACAGGAATATCTCTCACCATAAACTTACTATGAGTAATTTCAGAAAGTACCCATGTCTGGAGAGAACTCAGGTGAAAAAATATGAAAATAGAGTACAATACCCAAAATAAATGGGCATGATAAAAAAAATACTATTGACTTCTTTTTTCAAGTTTTCAAAATATCCTTGATCCTCCAAGTTCATAAAATGTTTTAAGCATCAATTGATTTTTCTCTGAATGTGTGAATAACAGTATGTCTTATTACACATGATGACAGTCACACTGATACCATTAGGGAAAAAGTATATGATGTAGCATAAGTTCAGCTAGTCTTCTCAGATTTTTGTGGTATACACTTAAAATACAGTGTCCTAAAACAAATTACTGAAAATGTGTTACTGCAGCCTTCAAATTAACCAAACAATGAAGAAACAGGTTCTGTATACACTCATCTCTTGTTTGTTGGTTTTACATGTAGGATGTACATAAGGAACACAATGAAATGCAATCTAAGTAATTTTTTTTCTTATGAAATTCACTCAAATATTATGTTGCAGAAGTATTTAACTTTCTCCCTTATGATATGACATCAAAAACATCAACAATATAAAACTATGTTCAAATTTATGATAAACTGAAAATATTCTGGAGGTTTAATGTGCTGCTAACTTTGTTGACTTTCCTTTATAGGCAGAGAGCACTTTTTTTTAGCTCAATTAGAACATATAACAACTCTATAAACTGTGGGAAAGTTTACAAAATACAGTTCAACTGCATAATGCTATCCCTGTGGGCTCCCAGAAGATGAGAAAAAGCAGTGTGTGTACTTTATTTTTATACATGTCTTGAATGTCTGAAAGATTGTCATAAATTTTGGGTTGCCATGTTAACTCATGTTAATGCTATTCGTCATATTTACAGCTTAATTAGGGAACTTGCTGGTCTAACATATACATTCAGGTTGTATTAACTATCAATGCCCTGATTAGACTCATAAGAACCTTTTTCCACTTCGTGTGACATAACATTTGCTTTTAAATAACATATACATGTTTGCTCAGATGTGTGGCATACTAAAGGCTCAACACTATTTTAAATTCAAAACAACTGCTTCTGGTGATTTCAAAGGTAGTATATAATTAACTGGCAGTGTGTGAACCAAACATGACCAAAAAATCTTCACATGAAACCTTTTCGTACAAAGACAACTACATTTTGTAAACGTACATTTATCACAAATGTTCATGAAAAGACAAAGAACTTTTAGAGTTCGCAAATAGTCTTCAGACTTTTATCTTTCTTTCCCATTTACTATAATTACTGCTATAAGAATTAATTTTTGCACTGAAGTTCCCACACAGAGTTGTACAACATGTGAAAAACTGAATCTGAATAATGGAAGCAAAAGTATTATAATCAGGCAAAAACCTGTCATGGAAGGTTTTATCAAAGGTATTCAGATTTCTCTGCAGTTTATTTCTCACTATGCCATATTCAAGTAATTTTCAGTATTCATTCTGATCATTACTACTGAACATGCAACTTCTCAAATGTCTATGGAGATGAGAACACCTATAATTCAAGCCTAACATGGACACTCTTTTCAGAAAAAGAAAAATACAGGAAACAAGTTATGTTATTTCAAGTATATCAAGCATAAAATTCATTAGTCTCCTCCAGGCAGTTACCTAGTGGATGTATGGAAAAGTTTCCATCAATGGTAAAGTACACATGCACTCACTCACTCACTCACACACACACACACACACACACACACACACACACACACACACACAATCTGATACACTAGACCCAACTTCAAACACACAGCACATGCATACGCAGAGATATATATTTGTTAATGGCAGTCACGGTGGGTACTCAGCCCTATCTCATGTAAAGTAATTTTCATGAGGCATCTTGTATCTTATGTATTCCAGTACTACAGCCAGGAATATATAACTGGAAGAAAATGTTAAAAATGTTCATATTTTGGCAATTTTTACTTTGTACAATAAGAAAAGGTATGCTGACTGCAGACATTATATCATTCTTTCCACTTGAGTTGATGTACTGTTAAACGCACTGCAAAAAATATTGTCATGAAGAAAAATTACATGTCACATGTGATAGATACGTGAAGCTTTGCATGCATAATAAAAAGAAATAGAAAAAATGAAGGCTAGCTGAGAACTGTTTACTACGAAATCAGATCTGATAAACTGTAGTCCATTTTGTTTTTGCACATGCACTTGTAATGCAGTTATGTAAATGGACAATGTCATGCAAGTGCTATAAAATCAATCCCAAAGTCTACCATGCAGTTTACCAGTGTTTTGTAGTTAAAATAAGAAATATATGTGGAAATGAATACAAAGCATATATTTTAGTAAGGTAAAGTCTGCAATGCTCAAAGAGCTTCTGGCCTGACTGCAGGTACAGAATAGCCTTTTGTTCACATCAGAAGGGGTAAAATCGTGAGCCCATTGTCCCAGCTGCTTTTTACTCCAGGAAAGTTCCCTGGTGCTCAGTTTGACAGGAGACTGACTAGACCAGGGGAATTCCTGGAGGGACTGGAATGAGTAAAAGTTTCCATTCTTACTTAGGATTTCACCTGGGACCCCCAAGGTTGGAGTCTAGTGCTTTACCCACTAGATCACCATAGCCACCACATATATTTCGTTGTTTGAAACATTCACTACAATTTGGACTCCATGAAATATTTTAATCAATTATAAATGGAGTTTTGCATGTGTTTTTTCATTACAATATCTAACAATTCCTGCAAATCACTGGCATTTTTTCTAGTAATAACCATACCGTAAATATTTCATAATGGTCATTCTCTGTGTTTCCTCTTTAAATTTTCTGTATATCAAAACATATTTGATAAAGTAACTTTCAGGCCTGTACCCAAAAATGAGAAACATATGGTGAACTATGACACTCTTCGCAAAATCTGACACTGATGAGTGATACTGCTTTATTATTTTCTCACAATGCACTAAATACAAATAATGAATCCATATGGCAGTTTCTTACTTTTTTGTGTAATAAGTACTACTGAAAATAACATGCCTATCAAAAAAGAAATATCTGTATTTGCAGATTCTGTATCATTTAAAGAGGAATCACATTTTAACAGTTTACTGAAAAGTTCTGTGTTTCACTCACCTGTGCCACTTTCTCACCCATGTTTGGAGTGTGCAGAGCACCTTGGAAGAATTTTGCTGATCCATTATCTTGAATGGAGAACTGAAAAATATAAACAGCAATGAATGACACATTTCTGGAGTAACTTATGTGTTATCACATTATCACGAAGTATTTAACTTCTTATTGTATGGTAATGTGTTCTCATTTCTCTATACTGCAATGAGGTGCAAAAACATCAAATGTGTTCCTGTGTGCTAATGAGAAGTCCTTGATGGAATATAAATAATTTAAGGAGTAAAGGTAGCAAATTGCAA
Organism: Schistocerca gregaria; assembly: GCF_023897955.1. Taxonomy (NCBI): domain Eukaryota; kingdom Metazoa; phylum Arthropoda; class Insecta; order Orthoptera; family Acrididae; genus Schistocerca; species Schistocerca gregaria. The sequence goes on from NC_064931.1 coordinate 552,526,021, forward strand.
ACAGCCGAGGTGCTGAGACACTAGCACATTAGCAGGCACATAAACAAGTAACACAATTCTGCTAGCTTTAAGGTGAATTTTTGTTCAAAGCTATAGTATACACACACACACACACACACACACACACACACACACACACACACACACACACACACACACACAGGCACAGCAGCCCATTGAAGTTGCACAATGGCACAACATTATTAGACAGAAAACCATGACCTTACAGGTGTGTGTGTGCACAGTGGGGGCAGGGAGGGGGTGGCAACAGTTGGTTGGATGTGTATTCAGTTCTGAAGAAGAGTTTACCCAAAAAGCCAGCAAAATTCTCTGTCTTGGTAATGAATGTGCCTATCAATGACTCAGCACCTCATCTATGAAGTGAGTTACCTTTATACCTTAAATTATTAAAATAGTTTTCTCATTTATATGTTACTGTACTGACTACACAGCAAAATCATGTAATAAACACAACCAGTGCAGTGTACATACTGAAAGTTCACAAGTAATTAGTAACTATTAGTCAGTACCATACTTCCTACACATTGTTTTATCCAATGACTTTCACAATGTGCAAACATAAGCTTCTGCAGCCTTTGTCATTTTCTGTAAAACTTTCCTCGGTATGTCACCACGTTGTCATGCTGTTTTATATACACCAACAAATTTAGGACAGTGCTGCAAATAGCCTTCATCAAGGTGGTGTCCACTAATACACCAACCTGATAAATGCTACTTGCGATAGAGGTCAAAACATTGGCCTATAAAACCATTAGATGACACAGTACATAGACAGATAAATTTTACTGAAGAGCTTCCACAATATGTAAAATATTTCCAGGTTTCAGTCATCAGTTACTTATAATTTCTTTCAACGCTAGTAATCATTTGTCAACATGGAAATGCACCTTTCAGACATTATTTTAAACTATATATCTCCAACCATATAGGTTGGAGGAACTCGGGGTATTCCACTGCCCATAGCACCATGCCTAACAATGAACTATGGTGTTGAAACCAACAATTGTGTCGAGGACACCTTTTGTTTTCAGCATTTTAAATGCCATTCCCAGGTCTCATACTTCCTCTGTTATTACAACAGTACTATGCACATTATGGGTGATGAATTATATTATGTGTTTTATAGTTGGAAAACCAATGTGTGATTTATTACAATTCAGTTTAATGTTAAATACTACCAATAAAATGCATACGTAAAACATATACCTTCAATCATTTCATATTTCTGAAGGTTCTCTTTCATGATGAGATCTATCAGATACCAAAAATCAATAAATGAAAGAAAGATGATGGTAAGATTATAATATTCCACTGGCAACAAGGTTGTTAGACAGGGCCTGAGCTCAGATAGAACAATGATGAGCAATTTGTGTACTTCTCAAAGGGACTATCTCTGTGAATTTGTCAAAATTGATTTAGGAAAACCTATACTGGCATTTTTGGACTGGAATTTGAATCTCGTTCTCCATGTTCTGAGGACTGCAACTGCCAGTCTGAATGAAAATATAACAGTACCTGTGTCAGTCACAGGTGCAATATTTTCACATGACTATTCATTGTTAGTAGTACAACAGTATAATTATATTCCTCAACACCGAAACTAAACAGAAGACACAATTATCTGACAAGGAAAATTCAAAGTAATACATAAAGGGGAGAAAATATTAAATGTCCTACAAACAATTTCAAGTAGCTATAGTTATAGCAAAACCTTTTTACCAGAATCATGCAAGACAAATATTCATCTGAAAAACATGACTGATATTGGAAATATGCTGCTGTACTACAATGAGATCACATATAAACTAAAAGCTGGATTTAAGTGGGCATATCAATCATATGTGTACACTTTTTATGATGATAACTTAAATGTTATGTGGTGTACAGCCAAATAAACAAAAATCATTATGAAGATCTGGTGCAATGAAAAAATGTAGGAAAATAATGTTAATCTCAAAAAAGTGAAAAAGCAGGGAATTGGAAAGCAAATAAACAGAACTTATTAGAGATGAGAATTATAGTGATCTTTAAAAAAGTCCTACAATAATTATGAACATGACAAAGGGCACTTATCAGTCAGTTGGTATCTGTGATAAATGGGGCACATAAAACAGTGAAAATAGAAATAAGACATGCCAGCCCAAAAGTAAAATGTAGTAGTAAATAGGGTAAGGCGTTTCGTTAAATTATAAAATAAAAGTTGAAACAGAGATGATTGCAGGAATTAAAAATGTATCATGAAGAAAGATCAGATGCATCTACAGGAAAGTAATAGGCAAAAATATTATATAGTGCTGAATAGAGGAAACTTGCAGAAACTGAGGAAAACTATTCAAATAATAATACCTATGATTTTTATCAGAGATTTAAGGAAAATCTGGAGGAAGAGCAAACCCCAAGTGTATGCATAATAAAGGAAAATGGCAAACTTGGCTTAAGCAACACTGAAAGTCACTAAACACTTGCAAAATATTTTTATCAGCTTCTTAATTGTCCAGAACCAATCTATGAGGTGTAATTACCACTAATCAAAATGTAGAAGATTTACTTCTGACTATCAAAGAAATTAAAGAAGTAGTTAAAATCTTACAAAACAATAAAGCTAGTGGAAAGACTCTATTACAGCAGCAAAAACAAAAACTTACATGAAATTAATTTCTGAAGAAATCTGGAAAGCAGAGAAAATCCCTGAAGAGTGGAAGGTAGCTTTGATACATTCACTACATAAGAAAGCCAAAAATGAATGAGACATACACTAAGAGAGGAATTTCTTTGTTATTAGTTGCATATAAAATACTTTGCAACATTTTACTCAACAGAGTAGAAACAACACTGGACAGTCATTTAGATTAATTTCAAGGTGGTTGTAGTAATGGTAGGTCATGTTCTGAACAAATATTTAATCTGAAGTTAATTATTCACCAGTGATTACAGAATTCAAAAGTTTTTGCAGTAATGCTTTCTTTTTTTAAAAAAGACTTTTGATTCCATCAACAGACAAACCGCAGATAAAATAATCTGAGAATTTACTGTTAAGTCTAAAGTAGCGAAAGTTAAATTTATGGGAGAAACAGCTCTGTCCTTAGAAGCAAACACAGGTTTTTTGTAAGGAAATGGCCTATCCCTAATTATTTTTGTGTTCTAGAGAAAACAGCGAGAATTAAGAATGAAAAATTGAATGAATATAAGATTTCACCACTAAGGTTGTAAAGAGGAAACAAAAATAGTGGAATAAACTATCTCACATTTGCAGATGACTTTGCTATATCTACTTTTTGAAAATGTGGCAACTGCTGAAACACAAGTTAATCTTTTAGAAGAAATAGCCAGTAGTACAAGTTTAAGAGTTTCTGCAGAAGAAATCAAAATTTTTACAAGCATCAAAAAAGCACTGAATTTTCTTAAAACAGATACTGGAAGAACTTAAAAGGATTCAAAAATTTAAGTACGTTGCAGAGATAATGAAAGAAAGATTTGTAAAAAGCTGCTATAGGGGAAATGATGCACAGAAACAGAAGGGCATTTAATATAACTAAAGACCTTCAGAACAAAATATTCCTGTCCAAAAATGTGAAAATAAGGTATTACAATGCAGCAGTGAAGCCAAATGATTATATGCAAATGAATGTGTAACATGAAATTATCATTTAGATACATTACAAATACTAGAAAGGCAAATCATTAGGAAAATATTAGGCACAATAAAAACTATGGAAGGTTGAAAATTATTTAGTAATGATGAAATTTATCGAAACATTGAAAACATACCAGAAATAATGAGAAAAAGAAGACTGTTATTTTTTGGACATTTATAATGAATGCAAAACAGGCAGATTAACCAAAAATATATTCCAGTGTTTGTAGGATAAGAAGTCAATGACAGGATGGATCTATGAAGTAAAAAAAGCATTAAGAAAAAATAATATAACAGTTGAAATAAACAACTGACAGAGAAGTGTTTATGGAAAAGAGTATTGAATATGGTAAGAGTCCAAGATAGGAGAGTTAATATAACTGATCGGAAGTGGTCAGAAGACAGGAACAGAAAACATAGTCAATGGATGGAGTAGTGTTGGAAGAAAATGAAAGAACAACAAATAAGGAATTGGGAGGGGGAGGGGGAGGGGGAAAATTGAACTGATCAAAACACCCCACCTAATGTAGAAGAAAGATTTGACAAATGAAAAATTGCATTCAGTTCTTAAAACAAGGGAAAATAACCCACCAGCATGGCAAAAGACAAAAAGACACTGAGATGGAGCAAAAATGCAATACTATGCTGCAGTTTGAAGCTAGTAGTACTGAAATGTTTCAGAAAAGGCATAGAAAGCCAATCTAAACACATTTCTAAAGACATGTAACAAAACTTTTCTAATATGAAATCTTGCGAAACATAACAACATTTCAGTTTCTATAGTTTTCTTCCTCATAAGGAATTGCTACAAAATTACTCTGTACGTGATTGGTTTGGTTCAAAAAGGAAGAAATTTCTCATTTTACATAAACTGTGCAGTATCAGAATCTTTACTATATACTGTAACATCTAGGGGAGCTACTCTCACTGCACATTGGTAGTCTCAACACAGTTCAGAAGGAAATCGAAGAATCTAGTAAGAGGTTGTCAGTGCAGAAAACTATAAGGCTCAATGCAAAAGCACTGCTTATGAAAGCCAACAGTCCAGGTTTGAGTGCTGATTTGGGATTTACATTTAACTTTCAGTAAATGTATACTAATAATGTAGCTACAACAGTGCACCACAACTGCAGCATAAATAAAGCTATAAAAATGTACTCTAGCCAATAAATTGAATAATCATGAGAATTCCGCCGCAAAACAAAGTTGAAATATATTCATAAGACATGTTTTTAAACCTGTTAAATGACTTACAATTCAAGGAAACAGAGATAATTGGCCAGAAAATTAAATATGAAACTATGAGGCATCCATATAAACAATCAGTTAACATGGGATCACTGTATTAATTAGCTGGTTAAGAGACTGTGTTCAGAACTTCTTTTGAATATACAAGCTGTTTTCCAATATGTTGATCATTCTGCACTGCAATAATTCATCGTTTTTGTACTAGAAAAGCCACATACATGTGAATTTGGTTGCCAACAACTGAGAAGCATGGTGGAATACCCTGAGGACATTTGGGATACTTTAATTCATGTGCCAGTATGTGCATTCACTGATTACATTCTGGAGAAGCAACAGACATAGCTTTCTGGTAAATATTGATATCTGTAGTCATGAGACAAACCACAAACAAAATATTCACAGAGAGTATACAACAAACCATTAAATCCATACAGATTACAGACTGGTGTGCCATGCAAGAGCTGGCACATCATATCATCAAGTCAACTACCAATTTCATTAACTTTAAAATATCATACATGGAGCACAGCAAGTGGCTGGGCAGTCACAGCAGTTTTCAACATTTTGGATGACATTTTGAACATGACAGATGTTGCCACCTGATGGGTTTCAGAATTGCTCACAGCCAATTAAAAACCCACCAAACTGATGCAGCAGAGATGCAGCACTAATGAGCTCAAGACAAAGGACAAAAGTAAGCAGTGATGCATGTAGATTCAACACGGTCATAAAAAACGAAGACTCAACCATCATTGAGCAATGTGATGTTGAGTGTTTTTTGAGACACACCATGGTGTAGTGTTAATATATTATGATCATACTCATACTACCAAAGTCTCTTAATCAGATTACGAGCGACTGTCACGAAAAAGCACTCTGGGAACCTGTCCTAGGCTACTTCTCTGTTGTACTGAATTTTGCCACACCTACATTTCCCTGATATGGTACTCAATGACTTCACCCCCTTGCCTTTGATGAATATACCATTATGTGCCAAGTATTTCCAGAATGATAAGTTTATATCCAACAAGCTGGAGCATTTCCTGAACAGTACTTCTGCAACACAGGTCCCTGCCAAATCATCTATCTTTTGAAAAAACATGTTCTTTTGAGAACAGTTACTATCTTCATATATAGTTAAATGGCTACCTGGCCATTGACCTTCATCTGTGCGAATGTGCACAGATTGCCCGAACTCTTATGGGAATCGCCACCTTAGTGGTCAGGAGTAATGAGTGGATGGGCAAAGTATCTATTAGGAACTTTACATATGTGGATTGTGGACAGTTGGGAATGTGGGTCTCATGGGCAGCGTGCAAGGGGTAAGTCCCTGCAGTCGCCCTATTTATCTGTGTCCTTGGTGGCTCAGATGGATAGAGCATTTGCCATGTAAGCAGGAGATTCCGGGTTCGAGTTCTGGTCGGGGCACACATTTTCAGCTGTCCCCAATGAGGTATGTCAACAACACCTTTTGGCAGCTGAGGGTTTCAATTAATTATCATTTTTTACTAATAGCAGATTCATTCTTTCAAGGTTCTAATTAAAACTTTATGACTACTCCTTGTACAGTGAGATATGAATTCATGTATAAAAATAATTCTTTCTGAGTCCATATACTGGCAGTTAATGAATGTCAAGATGGTAGTAGTCCTGTTGCACTTTTACAGAAATACATAGATTTAATTGTGCAATGCATAATAAACACAACGGAAACATTTCTTGAAGTTCATACAAAACTGCTGACATTAGTTGATGTTCAGTCTCCAAGCTGGGGGAACTACTTAGTTATGTTTCTAGTGATTAGGCAAAATGAATATCAAATGCAGTTGCACTGCCACATTCTTGAAACAGTATGGCACTTTTTTTAGCAAATTTTGTGTTATTCATTGATCAAACAGTAGTGTATGTATCTGCTAATTCTATTAACACCATATATCAGAGATCAATGGCTGGAAATATTCTATTTGTATACTACTGAAAATATTGTGCAGTCACATAAGGCATTTTATTAAGGAAGACCCCCAAAAATGACAAACTGGATCTTTTTCTTCCACGTTCTTAATTTAAATATATGAATACAATTTACATAAGTATGGTAATTTTTGGTATTTTGGAAAGTTTCTTTACACTCAGCTTAATTCAAAATTTCATATGTGACAGTGAATAGTCTACAGTGCATTACCTACTGAAATCAATCTGGGCCACAGAGAGCAAAATATTTCTACAGTGCAATGAACATTTTGGAATAAATTTCATTCTCACAAAATTTATGTTGCCCAAGGAAGCAAACATTCATTTGCAAGTCTCAATCAGATATACAGTTTTAATTAATAAGAAAATTTCACTTTTTACCATAGTGAACTTCTGGCAAAAATACTGGCATACCAGGTGTATGCTAAATATTTTTGCAGCGTAACATAGTGATAACTAGAGAACAAATATACATTTATAGAAACATGTAAAACTATGGGATGGATAGATACTGCCAATAGAAAAATTAAAGATGCTTCTGGAGAAAAGAGAAGCAGTTGTGTGAGAATCAAGAGCTCAGATGGAAAACTAGTACTATCCAAAGAAGAGAAATCTGAAAGGTGAAAAGAGTGAATATATAAAGGAGCTATACAAGGAAATAAACTTGAAGGCAATATTACAGAAAGGGAAGAGGAAGTAGATGAAGAGGAAATGGGAGATACTGTAAAACTAATTTGACAGGCCAAAACAAGGCCCCTGGAGTAACTGACATTCACTCAAAACTGCTGATATCCTTGGGAGAACCATGAAAAAATTATTCCACCTGGTGATCAAGATATATGAGACAGGAGAAATACCCTCAGACTTCAAGAAGGATCTAATAACCCAATTACAAAGAAAGAAGGTGCTTACAGATGTAAGTATAAGCAAACTATCAGTCTAATAAATGAAGGCTGCAAAATACAGATACAATTTTTTTTACACAAGAATGGGAAAACTGGCAGAAGCTGAATTTGGGGAATATCAATTTGTCTTTCAGAGAAATACTGAACCATGAGAGGCAATACTGACCCTGTAGCATATCTTAGAACACAGGTTAAAGAAAGGCAAACCTGCATTTATAGATTTTGTATACTTACAGAAAGCTTTTGAGAGTCTTGACTGGATTATACTCTTTCATATTTCAAAGGTATCAGAAGTAAAGTACTGAAGTGACAGGTTATATACAACTTGTACAGAAACCATGCAGCAGTTATAAAAGTTGAGAGGCATGAAAGGGAAGCAGTGCTTGAGAAAGGAGTGAGACAGGGTTGCAGCATATCCCTGATGTTATTCAATGTGCACAATGAGCAAACAATGAATGAATGCAAAGAAACATTTGGACAAGGAATTAAAGTTCAGTGAGAAGAAATAAAATCTTTGAGGTGTTGAAAATTACATTTTATTCTCTCAGAGACAGCAAAGGACTTAGGACTTAGAAGTGCAGTGAATGGAATGGACAGTGTCTTGAAATGATGATATAAGGTGAATACTAATAAAAGAAAAACAAAGGTAATGGAATTTACCCAAATAAAATGAGGCAATGCTGAGAAAATTATATTAGGAAATGAGACACTAAAAGTAGTAGATGATGTTTACTATTTGGGCAGTACAATAACTGTTATGGCCGAAGCAGAGAGGATATAAAATGTAGACTCGCAATGCAAGAAAAGAGTTTCTGAAGACCCGGCGGGATCAGGGATTTTCTCTGCCTCGTGATGACTGGATGTTGTGTGATGTCTTTAGGTTAGTTAGGTTTAAGTAGTTCTAAGTTCTAGGGGACTGATGACCATAGATGTTAAGTCCCATAGTGCTCAGAGCCATTTTTGAAGTTTCTGAAGAAGATAAACTGGTTAGCACTAAATTTAAATCTAAATGTTAGGAAGTCTTTTCTGTAGGCATTTGTCTGGAATGTAGAATTTTACAGAAGGGAAACATGGACAATATGCACTTCAGATAGGGAGAGAACAGAAGTTTTTCAAATGTGATGCTACACAAGAATGCTGAATATTAGATGAGTAGAGCATGTAACTAATGAGGAGACACTGAACAGAATAGGAAAGAACAGAAATTTGTGGCACAACTTAAGTAAAAGAAGGGAGTGATTGATAGGACACATTCTCAGATGTCAAGGAATTGTCAAATTAGCATGTATTGGGCATGAAAGTTGCAGAGGGAAACTAAGACATGAGTAGTTAGTCAGAGATGAAGAGGGTTGCACAGGATAAGAGTAGCATGAAGATCTGCATCCATCAGTTTTTAGATGGAAGATTACAACAATAATGTAGTAAATAATAACAGAATATGTATTCTGTGAAAATGAGAAATACAAGTACTGCGGAAAGCTAAAAGGGGAGCAAGGAGTCATGGAATATGTCTTAAGAAACATTTTACTGTGAAATAAAAACAAGGCAATGGCCAAAATACAGACAATCTCTTCAAAACTACTCATGTGTAATCAAAATCTGTTTTTAGGTAATGTTTGCTACTGTATTCTCCATCTCGTGCATTGTTAAAGCTGTTTTAAAAGTGATGAAGAAACTGTTTTTCAAGCCTTCCTCACAAGCTGATGGTTACCCTCTTTATGTTATCTGTTGTGTGAAATGATTTCCTCTAATGACCCACTGAAAGTATGAACTGCTCCCAAGAATGCTCATTTGGGTTCATGTCAACACATATTGCCAGCCATTCCAGTTGCTTGGTTCCTGCCTTCTGGAGGAATGTGTTTAAGAACTGCAATGATGAAAGGTAAAACAATCATTGAAATGTTGAATGCAGAGCTGAATTATAGATTGGAGAATATTATCCCAATACTTCGCAGCCCTCAAATTACCCACAATTGTAGGGGAAAGTGTACATATGTACATGACAGTAGTCAAAAATGTGACTAACCCATCTCTGTACTGAACACAAGGACCCTGAGACATTCATTGGTGCCTGGCCATCTCCACACTCTTCTATGAAAAATGTTGAGACATCAGACAAATCTTGCACATGACAGTGAAAAGGAACCTCCAGTACTGTGGATCCATGTTTTATTCCAAGTTTTATAGTGACTTCAAATACCATAGAGGGAAGGAGGGGACTGTACTGTTGTTTATAAATGATGTCTTGTGGCTGAAACGATCATTTGGAAACAGTAGTGTACTGTATGGGTTGACACGGCCCTCCCAATATCCTCCAAAAAAGCATTGTGCAGTTCTGTTGTATTCTTGGAGGAGCACATACTAGCCAAAATTTGTAGGCACCTTTCACCAGCTGGTGTTATTGACCACATAACTACTACAAGGCAGATCTTTAATATTTTGCTTTTCTCTATAGCAGCTGAATACTTCAATAATATTGCTTTGGTGCAGTAGTTCCCAACAAGTGGTCCAGGACCCCCAGGGGTCCGCGAGCATTTCCAGAGGGGTCCGCAAGATGCTATTAGAATAAAAAATATATTAAGTATATTTTGTATGATAACAGATTTTTTGTTTTGGCCACTTACTGCATGAGTAGAGCTTTACTGAATGCTAACTTCTGTGTCTAGCGTCTTCCTAGAGGCCAACTGACACTAGCACACTCTAGTGCAAAACTAGAATTAGATGGAGGCAAATAGTTCTGCTGCATGCCATTAGACTGCATGCACTGCCTCTTTGCAGCTGACAACTGACAGTCACTTTACACAGAAACTAACATTGCAGGCGATGATCGGCCATCGTTAATTTATTGCCAGTGCTTTCACAGACTGTGTTGTTTACATATGCAATTTTAAAACAGTAATGTTTGTAAAGCATTGTTTTTGATGGAAGCTACAGTTCGTGTAGTTAAAAATGGACCGTTGGTTAAAAAGTGGTTTGTTAAAATGAGAAAGGCCTACAGATGAAAAGGAAGATAATGCATTTGATGCTCTAAAACCAAAGTTGTCAGTGCCCATTGAACCTAAATCGTTGGCGTTCCTTGAACCTAACCCTTCCGAGATCAGTGTTAAGTTTACTAGAAAACTTCAAACATATAACTCTGATTACTTGGAAATCGGTTTTGCATTCACTGGACCTGAGCAACAGCCTAAACCTCAATGTATAATTTGTTGTGAAAGCCTCTTGGATGAATGTATGAAACCAGCAAATCTCCAATGCCATCTTGAAACAAAGCACCCAGAGTACAAAAGTAAGTCATTAGAGTTTTTCAAAAATAAATGAGGAGAGTTGGAAACATCTCATAAAACAATTACCAAACACTGTGGTGCAAATGTAAATGAAAAGGCAAGCCTTGGGTCTTACAAGGTGGCTCAGCTTGTTGCTAAATGTGGGAAAAACCACACAATTGCTGAGGAACTTATACTGCCATCAGCAATAATACTTTGCCAGAGAATGTTAGGTGATGCAGCTGCTAAGGTGATAGGAACTGTCCTGCTCTCAAATAATACTGTTCAAACATGAAATACTTATATGGCAGTTAACATCGAAGAAATATTGCTGGTTGGACTTTCATGAGTGATATGTACATTCTACAATTGGATGAAAGCACAGACATATCAAAAAAATCTATAATGTTGGTTTTCATATGATTCTTATGGGAGGACCAAGTGTTTGAAGATTTTCATTTTTATTGCGAACTACTGCATACAACAGCAGGCGATATTTTTACTGCATTATATAATTATCTCAATGAACACAATGTCACCTGGAAAAAATGCGTAGGCTTGTCGACAGATGGAGCAAAGTCAATGACTGGCAAAGAACAGGACTTCTAGCTCGTATCAAAGCAGTAGCCCCTGAGGTGAAATGGACTCACTGTTGTATCCATTGTGAGCCCTTAGTAGCCAAAAGATTGTCTGAACCTTTGCAAAAGATACTTAATGAAGTAGTTCAAATCATCAACTACATTAAAACTCGACATCTGCAATTCAGATTATTTTCTTTGCCTGTGTAAAGAGATCGGCAGGGAGCATCAGCAACTTCTTATTCATACGGAAGTAAGATGGCTTTCTCCAGGTAGAATCTTGCCAAGATTTTTTGAACTTAAGGCACGAGGTTCATGTCTTCCTTCTTGACACAAATTACACAGATTTTCTCATTACCTTCTCTTGGCTTTACTCAGTTGCGTACTTAGCTGATGTGTTTGAAGACTTCAATATGTTAAACTTGAGTTTACAAGGGAAAATGTAGATATGTTCAAAGTTGAGGATAACATTAGTGCTATGGTCAAAAAGTGTAAGATATGGGTGTCAAGGAGAGAAAATGTATCACTAAATAACTTTTCTACTTTAAAACAATTCTTGGAGTCGTCAGAGGAGAGTTTGCCTCACGAGATCAAGGTCAATGTAGCCAAGCATCTACGCAGCCTAGCCACCACTTTTAGAGAGTATTTCCCTGAACCTGAACCTGACCCTGACAACAGATGGGTTCAAAATCCCTTCAGCTGTGAAGAAATAGAAAAATCCAAGGCCTCACTGAAGAAGAGCAAGATAAACTTGTGGATCTGTCCAGCTGTGGTACAATGATAAACATTTTCATCAGTGATAAAATTACAGACTTCTGGGCATCAGCACAGAAGGACTACAAGAAACATGGAGATAAGGCAATGAAAAAGCTCCTTCAATTTGCAACCACATATCGGTGTGAGCAAGCATTTTCTTCCATGTGTTTCATGCAAAACAAATATAGGAATCAGCTCGACGTGTGGTCGGATTTCAGAGTGAAAGTTTCAAGTTTGGAATCTAATATTTCAGAAGTAATGACTCAAAGGTCAGATAGAACTCATCTCATTAAGAACTGAAAATTAAAACTAACTGTATACTGATGGAGTACTCTGTTGTAACTGTATTGTTTGAAGTAAATAATACCGTGTATGAAATTAGTGTTTTCTTATTTTTCACAAGTGTCTATTCAATGCACAATCTCAAGTGTAGTACACTTGAAAGACCAATACACTCAGTTTTAATTTTTTCTTATCATTTTCAGTTCATAGTGAATTTTTATTTTTTAAGGAGTTTGTTATACTAAACACCCAGATTTGAAGACAAAGATTTTGAGCAATAATCGAAAATTTAACAGTAACAATGATGGCTAGTTTGAAAAAATTTTAAGCTCATTATTTTTTCAATATTGAATATGCCAATGTTTTTTCTAAGTGCCACAAATAGAAAATGTATAAAAAGACTCTTAATTTGGCTTTTTTAGATACTTGATACTGTGATATGACAAGGGGGTCCTCAAGAAAATTTTGTTGGGAACCCCTGCTCTGGTGTATGCCAATTCAGCCAGCAACTTCCCAAATGTACAAACCTTCTTGTAACAAGATGACAATAGTCTAACCTTGAAATGGCTCATGAAGACAAGTTGTCAGACTTAACACATGCCACATTTTCATTTTTACAGTAAGATACACAGCACACTCTAGCAAACTGCACTGAGATTACAGATGTACTTTCCCCTCCATTACACAAATAGTTGTACATAGTGTTTTCTTGAACTTGGAGTATCCTGTAGTCAAAGGTGTATTGAGAATGCAGGTTCCAGTGGAAATAATGCAAACTGTGCAGGCCATAAGGGTGATGCAGAATTGTTTTGAGCAAGTTACACAAAATTTCTTTTATCTAGTTCATCTTGAGCACACTTTCTGTGTAAATTAAGCCAAATATAAGCTGATGAATCACCACATCTTTAACTCTGGCTGCTGTGAGAAAATAGTCCCCTGAGCATTTGACTGGTGAATTAGTGCTACTTTCAGCTCTTGAGAAATGTACAAATTAGATATATGTTGTAAGTTTCAGTTTTCAGTTATATCTCTTTTACAATTCAAATTATTTTTCCTGAACAGTGTGTCAGCCAGCCTGGATATGGTTTTTAAGCTGTTTACCACATCTAACTGAGTGAATATTAGGCTGGTATCCACATCCTACCTCAGTTCCACAATTTGCAAACATTTTGAAAATGTTCTCACACCTCCGAATGTGATAAAATGAGATGCAGAGAGATGAGATAGGCAAATTCCATCCTAGAATGAAGTAGTGGTGACAGGAAAGCCATCTGTCCACCCTCTAACATTGTCAAATCCAGATTAACATACTGAACCCATGAAGACATGTGATACGGCCATGAAACAGAAGAAGAAGAAGAAGAAGAAGAAGATGGCCTAAGCACTAAAGGTAAAAAAGTAAAGCCATATGGCATGAATTGCTGGAAGACCTTACAGGGCAGGTTCATCTGCCAACAGTAAAGGTGAAATACCAGGACAATAGCTATCAATTAAACTGAGTAAAAGGACACACAAATACTAATTTACAGCTAAGTGACAAGAAAGTAGTATTTAAAATGTAAACATGAGAAATCAGTGTAGCTACAACTGTCACATACTATCAAACAAAAAGCAAAAAACCTGTATTGTGGATTAGTCAATAGAGTGCTCATGACTTGAAAAATGTAATACAATCCTGGAAAATTGTTATTTTGCTTACTTTAAGCAACAAATTGATGGTAAGCAATAAAAACCTCATAAATCCATCTGTCTGTGAAAACTTGTAATTCGAGTAACCAGTAACTCTATAATCGAAGAGAGATATGTAAGTGCACAGATTTATCTTATCCTTCAATAACTACGCCTCTGCTGTACGGGTGCACATGTAGCAACAGTCTGTACCACTTTATATGTTTTTTTTTAATTAACTGTTTTTGCTTTGCCTGCAAAATTGAACAAAATGGAAGTATGAGATTTTCAGTGCCTGCTGGCGAAATGATACAGAAAAATGGTAATTAGTTTCGCATTAGTTAAATGTTATTGCAAAACTCTCATAAAATTAAGATTCTAATACTACACCTGTACTACTGTACACATTGACAAACATGCATGAATGCTTCAAATTACTGATATCATCAATTTATCAATTTAATAATTAGTGGTTTTATGAATTGTGGACATTCTGTGCAAAATTTATTTAGCTAATTTTATCAAATGTTATTCTTACAACTGAACTTACAAGAGGCAATCAGCTACCTAACCACAACTAATTTACAAACATATCATGGCACAGTGAAAATTTTCAAGCTTCACAGTGAAAAGTTGTGATTTTACGTTAAACTGCACTTGTTGTTTGACATAGTTCTCTTTTTGGTCAATGCCAATTTTCCAAGATTTTTCTAGTTGGTAACACTCACAATTTTATCAGGTGTGGGAATGCTCAAAATCATAAGATGTCAAATAGGCTTAACAGGGTGGATTTTACAGTAACTCATACTTATGAGTCCTCAATCTTCTCAATGTAAAAGCAACTCTGAGAGCAGCCACATTATTTATTTTTATTTACTTATTTGTCCAACAGATTTGTTTTGTGTGTTTTCACATGTTGATGTAGGACATAAAAAGTTACTTTCTGTATGTGGAATATCAAAAGAAGCTAAGCACTTTAATAATATGAAAAGGATAGTTGCTACTCACTGCATAATGGAGATGCCGAGTTGCAGACGAGCACAACAAAAGCATTGTTAGAAAGTGAGCTTTCAGCCAACAAGGCCTTTGTTGCAAACAGACCACATACAAACACACACTCATGCAAATGAAAATCACACACACATGAACATTGTCTCTGGTTGCTGAGGCCACACTTTTTTTGCACCAGTCTGTGACTCAGCATCTCAGCTATGTGGTGAGCAGCAACTATCCTTTTCAGAATATTGTTAAATTCATACTGGATTTTTCATTGTGTCATTATAAACCTGAATAGCTTGATAATTGCTAAATTTCAAACACTGATCTCAAATTATACAAAATATAATAATGGAAATACACATTTACTAATTGCTAATAACCATGATGAGTGAAACTATAGTGCTTTACTAACCATCCTATATTAATTAAACAGATTGCACTTCCATGTACTCATTTACAGTATAGGAACAGTGTTTCTGGTGTAAGTTTTTTAGTCTATCTCTAAATCCATTCTGATCTGAATTCAGACTGTCAGATAACTTATTATATATAAGTACTCCTGTGTGTCTCACACTGCAAACACTGTTCCATAAAGATGTTATTTGAATGGCAGGTTTGGTGTTGGTGCACTTAATTATTATTTGTAAACAATTTAATATTTCTATCAATTAATCAGACAGTTTCAAGAATATACACACATGGTAGTAGTAAGGCATTTAGTTCATGGGACAGGATTTTTGCACTAGAGGATACTGAAACCAGCTTCATTCTTTTAATAATTCTTTTCTGCATGAGGGATATATCTTTGCATTTCTTGCCACAGAAAGGGATGCCATGTGAGATGAGTGAGAGCACACATGCAAAGTAGATTGTTTTGAATGCTTCAACATCACAGACTTAGCTGAAGATACTGAAAGCATAGTAAAAGCTACTCAATCTGCCCAATAGCTTTTCCTTATGTGCATCTGATTGCAAAGTGTGACCTATACATAAGAAATTTTGTTACTTTTTATTGTTTGAAGGTGGTACTGCCAATGACTATATGATCAGTTTCAGATGGTGATTGTTGTACAGAAGTTAAATTTATATATACACTCCTGTCTTTGTTCAGCACTATTTCATTGGTGTTTAGGGAACTTAGTGTATTTTTGTTGGTGTTATCAATCACTTTTCTTACTTCCTGTACTGAGTGATTAGTGAGGAGTACATTTGTATCATCAGCAAAAGTTTGCTTCTTAATACAGCTTCAGAGATCATTGATAAAAATACCAACAAATGGGGACCAAGTGATTATTCATGTGAAATGCTTTGTTTATAATCTGTTCATTGGATTGTATGGTTTCTTCTCTTTTGATGTGATTACTGCTCTGTGTTTTCTGTTTTGCAGATAGGATTGAAACTGGTCATTTCATGTGCCTCTAATCCCATAACTCATGATTTTCTGTAGTAGCAGTTTCTAGTCTACAAGATCAAATTTCTTGCCGGGAGCCAGGAATATTCCTTTTTCACATTCAGTGCCATATTTATTTCATTTAGGAAAGAGCGTATGGCCTCATTAACAGGCGTTCTCCTCCTGAAGCCAAACTGTTGATCACTTAGTGAGCAATTTTTTTCCAAGAAAATTTGTAGCTCAACCTTTTAGAGAGTTGGTAACATAGATATAGGTGTATAATTATTGATATATGTTTTATCACCCTTTTTAAGGAGTGGAATAATCATTGGAGTTTTGAGGGCATTAGGAAGCTATCCAGATTGAAATGAACTGTTTAATCATACCACACAATGGAGAAGAGAAAGTAGGACAAATTTGTTTTAACACACAGGTATACTATCAGTGTCACATGTATGTAAATTTAGATTCTACTTTATAAATTCATGATTTCTTCTGGGGTTACCAGAGTGATATACACTGATCTTTAGAACCCTGTTACTTCAAAGCACTGTTATGCTGCAGCGGTGTTGACTAATGGATATAATTTGTTACCAATGTTAGTAAAAGGAGTATTTAACACCCCATAGATAGTCTCTGTATTGGTTATTTCAGCTCACACATGGTTAACACATTTTAATGAATCATTCCTGGATTTTCTGGCAATAGTATTATTGAAAATTTACTGTGTGGCTTTAGGTATGTTGTTTGAGTTTATTACAAATTCTCAGTTATGCATTTTCTTTGCCTCATGTGAGACTTTCCATAGTATGTCCTCATACAGCTGTAAATAATTATCAAATGAGTTACCGTGATAGTTTGATTTTGTATGTATAGTAACCTCTTATGTTTGCAAGATGTGTGTAGCTGGGGTTCTACAGTAACTAGTAACTTTCTTGTGTTTGCTCTGTAAGGGCACTGGTTTTTAGGAAAGGTCACATCAAAACAGTTCTTTACAGCTTTCCTGAACTCATACAACTTATTGTTGACAGTAATAGCAAATTAGAGACACTGCCAATGTACAGTTGAAAGTAAATTTATTGGCTTAGTTATTGTGCTTTTATTAGCTGGCAGTCTTTTATAAGCTAGAGGAAGTTTTTTACTCTGGTCATTGGCGGCATAGGCATCCTCAAGGAGGCAAGAGCAAAAGGGGGCATTTATAACCCCCCTTCTCTCCTGAAATAAGGAGAACATAGTTTTTATTCATTACAGCATTCTCATACACTTCTAGAAGTGATTTTCTATGACTCTTCAAAACCCTTGTTTAGCAACATAGTCATAGCATTATGTGGCAGATCACAGTGAACTAATTCTATGGATTAAGCAATTGCTAGATAAAATCATTTCATGGCAGTTTTTATGGTTTCTACAGATGCCCATGATTGTTTGCGTGTGAGGCAGACAGGCATAGTGGCAAACACATGTGATCAGATATGCTGTTAAATATGTTACACAGTGTGGATCATATATTGGATTTATGTGAGTACGAGTAACTTGTAGTCATTATCCTACATGGGTATTTGTTGATGCTTGTCAAATTGTAGAACATAATAATTGTCACTAATTTTCGTGGGTGGGAGAGTTTTTACGAAGATCAGTTTTGAAATCACCACATTGATCTGGAGGACCTGTGTAGTATTCATCAAGCACTGTTTCTACTGTTTGATATGTAATCTGTACATCTACTTCATCTTTTTTGGTGCATAGCCACTGGTTTCCACCCATTGCTTTGTTAGTTCTTTCATTTATAGAGCAAAGTGGCAGTGCAACATCTCACACACAGTAAATGGCACAATGACATGGATTTTTTAAAAATAGTCCCAAAAATTAATTTTAGAATTTGCTTCTGTTAAGTATTCAGCAAATGCAGGAATGATGCAACACAGAGCTTTCTCAAAGTCAATTTCTTCATGTAAAATGGGCCGTACTCTTTTTTTTTCAATATGCCAATGGAATTCAGTATTTAATCAGCAATTGTCCAGTACCATTTTGCATACTTTCTTACTGGTTTCATCTGCATTTGCAGTTTTGGTCATCCTTAACATGGATTACCACAGGACAAAACCCTCTAGGATCATGAGCATTGACAGGTATTCTTCCTAACTGTTAAGAAAAAGAAAGATTATGCTCCTTATAAAGCTTTGGCATTCCAAAACAAGAATATTGTAATGTAACAAATCTCCAATTCATCCATATGAATGAAACACTCACAACATTACTACTATAAAAGCTCTATATTTAAAATTATCAGCTAATCAAGCTGACATCTAGACTAAGATTATTGCACAACATGAACTGATGAACTCAAATGTCAGTATTAACCTCTTTGAAGTGTAGTGTTATGAAATGTGTGTAGTGTGGATAGTATGTGCAGTAACAAGGAATGAGAAATGAATGAACAATACAGCATTAGTTCTTTACATTATTAAATAACTTCTTTATAAAATAGTATTGCACACAACAGATAAATCAAATGAGGTAGCATTGTTTTAACGGAGTGGCCTTGTATTCAAGGGGGTGGTCACTCCTGTCTTCGTTTAATCTGCCAGATGTAGGTATTCTGTGGTTTCCCTAAATTACTTCAAGAAAATGTCACGATGTTATTACTATGAGACCACGGCTGACTACCTACCACATCCTTGCCATACTGGGCCTTGTAATGGTAGTGATCAGTGCACATATTCTTTCATCAAATATTGTAGAATATGATACAAATAATTTTAGAACATGATCCACAGGTATACATGTTATAATTATACATTTACTGTAATTTTGGTAACATAATGAAACTGTTCTTATATTTTTATAAACAGAAATAAAACATGAAATTTACAAAAGGCTTGTCTTTCACAAAACATGATTATTTTTTATACTGCATATTTAATTTGAAATTGTGATCACATTTGAAATTATCAGTGTCATACTATAATTTACTCTGAGTAATAATTTGATAATATTTGTAAAATTTTGAATTCAGGAGATCAGTACTTTGTAAAGTCACTGAGCTTAGATTGCTTGTATTATCTTTGTTTTTGTCAGAGTCAACTTATCACTGTGGCATGAGTTAGTTGTGATCTGTTCAAGTAATGAGCTGACTGTTATCTGTAATACTATGGAAACTGATTTGTTGTGCTATGCAGAAAAACGAACTGAAGAAAAACAAAACAATGGATGGACACATTAATATATATATATATTACTAATTTAATGTTTTTTACAGATTTGTTGTGTTAAGTAGGTGAAAAAGAGAAAATAGCATGTTTGAAGCAGTAGAATCAAGAGGCTTGGACTTGGAAAAATTTGTTGTTGGGGGTATTTGAACAAGGATAGAAAATGAAAAACATTCAAAATGTATGGGACAGTCAATTATAATGAATCTTGGGAGGAAAACACACGGTACTGATTTGGAAAATAACTTTACTTCTGTTAAGAATAAAAGTATTTTTGAACTGCCAGTAAATGAGACTTGGGAGATTATGACAAAGGGAAAAATAAAGATGCAAAAATTCACATTGAGGATGTTGTAGGGACAAATTCTTTCCCTGTCTTGAAAAATTTTAATGTTTTGTGTGCAAGTGGGAATGGTATAAATACAGTAGGTAATCTTGGTGTAGAAAGAGATTGTTTTCCTCCTGTAACTAATGAACCATCACTCAATTGGCTAATGTAAATGAAGTTTTGACACCACTTACTGAAAATCATTTGGAATCTGTGATTTCAAACAAGTTTTATGGAAAGACGTATCTGAATGTTTTTAAAAGTTTATCTGTTTTCCAAACAATTATTACTATTTAGTCGTCAAATACAGTTAAATTGCTGGTTGTAGCATCAAAATGAATTTTGTAGTAAGTTTAGAAGTAGTAACATACACGTTTGTAGTAATGCTACAAATAATATAATTTTTACACCAAACTCTGATGCAACATTTTGTAAATTTATGTAGTAAATTTCAATAACTTATCAGAAATTATGCAAAAATAGTTTGCAACTACACTGTAACAATGCTTAAGGATAGCTAATTTGCTTAGAATGCCTAATTCTGTTGAAAATTATCCTAATTTTGAGTGGACACTTATTAAGAGAAAAAGAGTAACAATAATTTGTAAATGTTGAGGTGTACATTATTTAGTGCATTTAATCATTTTGCTAATGACCATCTAAATGATTTTTGGCCATGTCTCAGCTGTGTTAGTTATTGATTTTGTGGTATTCAAATATTCTATATTTTTTCTGTCCTACTTACACTATACTGTATGATCTGCAAATTAATATATGTAGTGACCTGTATCCAAAAGTTATGATTATTTTGAGGTAATTTACAAAATTTTATTCATTATTGGAAAGATTATGGTTTGGCAGGGAGTTAGTTTGGTTGCTACAGGCATGGTATGTTAACAAACTTAAGGATAAACAGAAGAATGCAGAAGTTATTAAAAATAGTATTGGAGACAGTTATTTGAATGAAAGTGTTTGTGATGAGTAATAGCTATTTTCAATTATTCTATAGACAATGTGAAGTGTTTTGTCATTCATTGCAGAAAAACACCTTTATGAAAAATCAGAGTAATTAATTTACTATAAATTTAATGAAAAAGAAACTAATTTTATAAGCTCTTGTCCTCTTATGTATGAACTAGGAGAATGTGACTGGAATTTGATCAAACTATCAAATGACAAGAATTTTTATAGTTATCATCTATGCTAGGTACAGAACTCACCAAAGCAATGTAGAAACCAACTATATTAGGTAAAATTGTAATGCTCACTGACATAGTATTATAAAACATGAGGTTATTATTCCCTGACACATGGAAAATATAATTTAAAAATAAAGTATAGGTTGTACTAGGGAATAAAGTTTCTCCCCGGAAAAAAGGGAATACATATATTTTATTGCTTTTGATGAAAAATATTTTTTGCATTAAGTAATCTTAAGTGTACTACACACTACCATTCTGTCTAGATGTTAAGTGCATTTTATGGGTGAATTTGGTCTCTTCTTGAAAATTGCTATGCTAATTTGAAATGAAATATGCAGTTTATTGTTTTTGGTTGGAAATATTATTAGAGATTTTGTGTTATATGTACTTTATGTTTTGTTCTGTACAATTTGTCAGCGCAATATGTAGATTTAATTTAACACAAGCTGCAACATTATGATGATTTCTTAAACAATTTTTGGTATATCAGAGAAATACTATACTACTTTGAAATGATTTTTGAGTCATACAGTTTCAAAATAGTGTATATTTGGGAGATATGATGACATTATTGTATTTTTTTTTACTTTCTGGGATGTTTCATTTAGTGAAAATATTTGCACATGATTTTGGATATATTAATGGCACAATTATATTGTCTTTTTTGGAATCTGAATCTGACTCTTATATGCAAGATAATGAAAGATATGTTAGATTTAGTAATCACTGTTATCACATTGTAGATTTGGAGACAGCATTTGAATTATTGTGGGGAAACTGAACTACTTTTTTACAATCTTGCCAGGAGTAAAAGCTTGCATGATGAAATTTTATGCCTTTATACTTTCAATTTAATTCGAAATTGTGGTCACATTTGAAATTATCAGTTTGTACTGTAAGTTAATATGTGTAACAATTTGAGAATATTTGTAAATTACCCTCATTAATTATGTATAAATGCCTTTGAATGTAAGAAATCGATACTTTGTAAGGTTGCTGAACTCAAGAGAGCTTGTATTATCTTTATTCTTCTTGGAGTCAACTTGTTATTGTACAACTGAGGCGTGATCTGTTCAGCTATAGAGCTGATTGTTATCTGTAATAGTATGGAAACCAATTTGTTCTGTTGTGAAAATATGCAGTGAAGAAAAAAAAAGAAATTGATGGACAAAATTGAAACAAGTAGTGTTCATATTTAAAATACTAACCCAATCATACTGCCCTAGGGTAAAAAATTATTCTTTTCAGCAATCCATGTTCTCAGTAAGCCACATTATCAATGAGGGGCTACAAGAACCATTGTATGTATTGTCATCTTGTAAAGTTGTGGGAAACTCCTAAGAATCGTTCCTATGCTGAGTGCAGAAGGAAAATGAATATGTGTAATAAATACATATTTGCTGATCTTTACTAGCAACATGTCTATAAGTTAAGGAGTCTTCATGATCCACAGCTGCAATACAGCTGATGGAGTGTTATTATCTTGCCTCAAGTACCAGTGTGTGAAAACATCCAAACTGCATAGCACTGACCCTGGAACTGGTTAGAGTGATCTAAGCAGCATTTGGATTACCCATGTTCTATCAGGCTGTGTACTGACAGCCTCAAAAGGTTGCTCTTTGTGCTCAATGACACACAGTAAGATACCATACGGCTCGTCTAACATGGCGTATGTTCTCCATGGGTCGGTCCAGTAACAGAGTTCTATTCATGTATGACTCACAGTGTATTCTAGAAAATGAGTCTTGCCTTCTGTTAATCTGATGTGCCCCTTTGCTGCTGTACTTTAAAACTTTGGCAAAGTTGTAGCAAAGTACGTTTACGGCAGTAATATGGTTCTCGCCTCAGACATTGTGGCAGAGTCATGTACGCTTCCTAGGTATGTCCACTGATGCCTCTTTACTCATGCGTAATAGTTGATGCACAGGAACAAAAGTGCATGCACAAAAATTAATACAAAGAATGCACACACGCATTCGTGTTCTTTGGTCCACATGTTGCTTCATTGTTCAAGCCATTTGCTATGCGCCCACTTCTTTGCTCGACAATTTGTGCTACGTTTATTGTTAGGAAATGCGTCAGAAAAGAAAACACAAGGCGACTACAGGTAAAACAGTGTCAAATTATAACAGAGGCACTAAAAATACAAAGTCCAGTGACATCTATTTTTTCTTTTTTTTCTTTCGCAACTTTCAGAAACTCACAGTGAGATTTCAGATTTTATCCTTGTGAAACTGTAGTGATAAGGCTGGCAACCAGCGGCTTCTACAGCAGTGTGAGTTACCTATTTATTTCGCATTTCAAAACAAAGAATTTCAGAGATTATCCCTAAAACTGAAAAATACTTCAGGGAGGCTCTTAGGCATTCTGTGAAGATTAAATGGCCTACAACACTTAATTGGTATTTTATTTTATAAAAAGCTGTTTACACAGCTTCAGTCGAGCGAAATTGTAGATAGATTAACATCCTCATACCGAACAAATTTGGTAATGCTATAGAGCTCACAATACACTAGGACGGACATTGTGTTTGCCAATTTTGTAATTTTTGCGTCACCAATGTATTTCATTTCAATTTCTAGTAGTTGGTTGAGGAGCCCACTTATCCCATCTTTTCTCTGTTCAGATGATAGGCTCCTCAAATGCTGTGCTGTTAAATGGCCATAACATATATATTCGTCCAATATTCGGACACAGTTTCATATGCACTTTTCATAAATTTGTAAGATGCTTCTTCTCTGCTTTCCTACCTGGAGATCTGCCTTATTCTCTACAGCGATATGATAGGAAGATACATTGAAGAGCCAAAGAAACTAGTACACCTGCCTAATATCGTGTAAGGCCCTGGCGAGCATGCAGAAGTTCCCGCAACACGATGTGGCACGGGCTCAACTAATGTCTGAAGTAGTGCTGGAGCGAACTGACACCATGAATCCTGCAGGGCTGTCCATAAATCCGTAAGAGTACGAGAGGGTGGAGATCTCTTCTGAACAGCATGTTGCAAGGCATCCCAAGTATGCTCAATAATGTTCATGTCTGAGGAATTTGTTGGCCAGCGGAAGAGTTTAAATTCAGAAGAGTGTTTTTGGAGCCACTCTGTAGCAATTCTGGCCGTTTGGGGTGTGGCATAGACCTGCTGGAATTGCCCAAGTCCGTCGGAATGCACGACGGACATGAATGGATGCAGGTGATGAGACAGGATGCTTACGTACGTGTCACCTGCCAGAGTCGTATCTAGACGTATCAGGGGTCTCACATCACTCCAACTGCACATGCCCCACACCAATGCAGAGGCTCCACCAGCTTGAACAGTCCCCTGCTGACATGCAGGGTCCATGGATTCATGAGGTTGTCACCATACCCCTACACGTCCATTCGCTCGATACAATTTGAAACGAGACTCGTCCGACAAGGTCTACATGTCTCCAGTCATCAACAGTCCAATGTCAGTGTTTACAGGCTCAGGCGAGGCATCGGGCTTTGTGTCGTGCAGTCATCAAGGATATACAAGTGGGACTTCGGCTCCGAAAGTCCATATCCATGATGTTTAGTTGACTGGTTCGCACGCTGATACTTGTTGATGACCCATCACTGAAATCTGCAGCGGTTTGCGGAAGGGTTGCACTTTTGTCACGTTGAACGATTCTGTTTAGTCGTCGTTGGTACCGTTCTTGCAGGATCTTTTTCCGGCAGCAGCGATGTCTGATATTTAATGTTTTACCGGATTCTTGATGTTCACGATACACTCAAGAATTGGTCGTATGAGAAAATCCCCACTTCATCGCTACGTCGGAGATGCTTGGTCCCATCGCTCGAGCACCGATTATAACACCACGTTCAAACACACTTAAATCTTGATAACCTGCCATGGTAGCAGCAGTAACCGATCTAACAAAGAAGTCAGACACTTGTCCTATATAGACGTTGCCGACCGTAGCGCCATATTCTGCCTGTTTACGTATCTGTGTATTTGAATACGCATGCCTATACCAGTTTCTTTAGCGCTTCCGTGTTTTTATATAATACTTGACGCTTAGTGCAACACACTTCAAATTTTTATTCAAATTATCTTTTGAAGTACGTTCTCTTAGCATAAAATCATCTACAGGTTTCAGCGCTCTTGCTTTGACTTTGGAGTCAACAGACATGACACATAAATTGCCTTACAGCATAACCTCAACACATTACACAACGAACACTTTACCGAAAGCTGCCTGTGCCTGCTATTCAGGGTAAGAAATTTCCACTTTACCTGGGAAACGATGCGCTTTGACGCATGGCCTCCATTTCGAGCAAATTACGTATTCAAATTTCGAGCAAATTACGTATTCAAAAATACGCATTCGCAGTTCTACTGTTGGAAATGTAAAGTTTATGTGCACAGTTGAAAAGGAAAAAGGCATCGTGTGGACGCACTTCGTGGAATCCAATGACTGCTGCGAACGATAGAGATTATTTCGTGGTGCATATTGATTTAGGGCCATGTGATGGATGTTGACGTCCAATCACATTTGATGGGTGAGAAACTAATACATGAGAACATCATGCGTTTATAGTGGCCAGCCAGCCAGTCGGATTTAAAAACGACTGAACAAACGTAGCACTCGGGTGCCGAGGATTGCACCTTCCACATCACCATTACGTACCACAGTTGACTACAAGGGTCAATTATTCTACAATCGGAGCGTTTTCCGCAAGTCATGCTGGACGGTCTGGTCAGCAGTATGGAAGCTATTGTTCAGTATGTACTGCCAAGTGAGGGCATCACACCCTGTATCGACATTCTGCATGCTACCGGCATGGGCAACACACATGGTATGACTCACCAGAGGTTCATGAGCGATTTTAAGTTTTACATTGTATCTGTATCATTCCGTTATAGTGTTGCCAGAGCATCTTCCATGACGCTGTCGCTGTGCCTCACGTAGATACTGAAGATCCCTTAACTTAAGAACATGTGTGTATTGTACTTACTTAGTCCATACAAGAAATGGCAGTTGTTTCACTGTCTTAAGGCATACGTAAGTATTTTTCAGCAGCGCAGCTAATGAGTCTCTCTTCTGCGATGAAAGCTAGATACCATCATACCGTTATCTCTACAATTATTTGTAAGCAAATGATTGAATGAAAAGTGCGTTATATTTCGTGTAAGAGATTTATCTCGTTATCATGCTTAGGATTTAAGCTCAGTAACCAAATAACTTAGCGCCGTCTTTTAAGAATACAAACGCGTGAAGCAAACTTAACTGTAGCATTTACCTTGTGCTTCAGACTGTCGGAGGGAACATTGCTGAGTGAAGGTGATTTCCTATCATGACTACCTCGTTCCCATATCGACGTGGTCGTCCGAACGCGCTGGAGATCTGATTCAGATGAAGTGATTGGGAATGCTTTAGAGACATGGTTTCTTGTGGCTGAAATATTAATTACGGTTAAAAATTAATGTAACAGGAATCACTATTGCATCAAGGATATTATCTAAGTGTACATAACAAAAATTCCATGCATATCTTAATTAACTAATATAAAATTTAATTATGTTTGTAGCAAATAACTCTGGACCATTAATATTATTATGAGTTTACTCTGATTGTCGTCAGAAGAACGACTAGGCTCTGGTACCATTTAATTTCCTTCAAATACACTTTTTAAGTAGAGATCAATCGTTTTTGCAACAAAAGGGAAAAATTCTTCCTTGTATTGATTATCATGGGACTTGTAATGAAAGATGAAAGTATACAGAAGTACAACACACTACAGTATATGATGATTTGCGTTGCATCGTGAACTGAAGATTAACTTTACTGATTTCAACACCACAGAAACTATGATAAATTTTGATTGGTTTGATTCCTTTTGTTCCGACAGCACCAAGAAGGTCGAATATTCATAGTCGGGAGCTTTCAGTTATACTGTACTCTAAAATTTCCAAAGCCCCGGTGTAACAGAGTACAGAGGAGCCGCGCGTCGGGTAGCTGGCGCAGCACTGCTTCACGCCCAGGTTTAGTGAGGCTACGGAGAGGCGCGGCAGCAGGCACGCTCGCTTGACTTCGTGGAGGACAAACGCACAAGCCGGTCGATCTGCAATATTTCTCAAACGATTTTAAAGAAACTACTCAGTAAAATAATCACTCTTGTGGATCTCACAACTTTATTCGTCAGCTTCATGATGAACTGTTTATTATTTCGTTAACCTCATAGTTACTGTGATATTTCAAAATTAAGCAACCTACTGCAATCGAATAGTTTGCAATGAGTTTGCGTTTAGCGCATGTTAGATTATACTTTGCTGTGTACCACAAGCAGTTAACATACTGAACCATTCTTTAAAGTTGGGATGGGATCTATAACTGACGCCATTCTCGAGAAAACGGATCGTATATAGCGCACTCAGTTCCACTCACGAGCCGAGACGATAAAGTGGGAATGAAATATTCATAACACCCTTGTATCTCATAAACTGTCTCAGATATCAAAACAAGATTTTGGAAGGTTATAGCACGCAAAGAGGAGACTAGGTTACCAAATGGTTACTGTGTGTAACTTCCTTATGTAGTGTGATATGCAAGTAACTAAGGATTTTTTTAAGTGAATAATGTATTTTACTATGGGTAATCGACAGCTGGTAAAACGAGAATTGTTACAGGTTCTTAGAAACCAGAAGGAGTTTTCGAGACATGGCTCTGACATTCACAATAAGATTCATAACCATTGTAAGAATTGTGGAGTAAATTACGAAAATGTCGTGGGACTGCCACAACACGAGTGCCTTCTGAAGGTGTCGGTGATGTTGACAGAAAACACATTCGTCTAAAAGGCTCAGAAAATTCTGTTATAATGCTTATAACTATAAAACATTTTCATTCACACATCCGAGAAACAGTTGCAGATCCTCGCAAGAAAATTCATTACAATCGATGTTGGGTGATATGCGAAGGGGGAAAAAAATGGCCCAAATGGCTCTGAGCACTATGGGACTTAACTTCTGAGGTCGTCAGTCCCCTAGAACTTAGAACTACTTAAACCTAACTAACCTAAGGACATCACACATATCCATGCCCGAGGCAGGATTCGAACCTACGACCGAAGCAGTCGCGCCTAGAAGCGCTCGGCTACCCCGGCCGGCTGCGAAGGAAAGCGAAAGATTTCATTCTTCTAGTGTATTTCGCTTGACGCAAGAGGTGGAGCTTAATGGAACGCCAAACTCTCTGCTATCAAAGACACTAGATTTGTTGCCTTCTGAGTTCATTGGAGAAGATGCATACCCATTGGTAACGCATTTTACCAAGTCTTACAGTCGATGGGCTGTAGAGCCAGGGAAATAATGTTTCGACAAACGTTTTTCCAGATCACGACGATTAATTGACTGTGCTTTAGGAATAATGAACGCTAACTGAGGCATTTTAAGGTGGCCAATACAAACCTCACCACAATTTCCTCAGATTCTGTGAAATGTACATATTCTCCACAACTCTGTCATCGACCTATACAGATTCTTCATCATCGATGAGCAGCAGAAATAGAGTATTCTATACAAGGGCCGGCCGCGGTGGCCGTGCGGTTCTAGGCGCCGTGGGACTGCTACGGTCGCAGGTTCGAATCCTGCCTCGGGCATGGATGTGTGTGATGTCCTTAGGTTAGTTAGGTTTAAGTAGTTCTAAGTTCTAGGGGACTGATGACCTAAGATGTTATGTCCCATAGTGCTCAGAGCCATTTGAACCATCTATACAAGGCACTTATCAGACAGGTCGAAACTTTAACAGAGTCTCAGAGGAGCGCAAATCTGGTTCTGGCGCATTTTGTTAGTGTGGGCTGCATACATTCAGAAGCAAATTTGGTTGATTTACTACTCCCTCCACCACCCCTTAATCTATTTTTCTCTTCATTGATTTATGACCCCCTGCAGGTTGGTTTTTTACGCCCTGGGGATAATATGTCCTTCTGAACCCCCCCCTCCTCCCTCTTTCCCCTCCCCTTCCTCCACCCCCATCCCTCTGGGAAATCCCATCAATTATATAAGCACAGCTTTGAAATCAAATTACTTGACTAATTAATTAAATTGATAAATTTATTATCCCTCCCACTCTTGGGAAATACCTTAACCCTCCTGTCCCATCCAGACTCCCACTCTCCCCTCCCCCATCTGGGAATTGGTGGGAAAAGAACCCAGTCTGTGCTGGAGAGGAAAGGTCTCACAACAGGAAATTCAATTGCAAAGCAAATGATACACTGTTTATTTATAAAATTCAACTCGCAGTGATTGATGTCTTTTATTTGGCGGGAAAAGCTAATTATTCTCTGCTGGAAAGACGTAGGTCTTCTCAAGTACATTAAAAAGAAGTAATAGATCGCTTTTGCCGATTGTGCAAAGAATACCATCATGAAATTGGTGTCAACATAACTCACCACACATAATTACACTGTTAAAAATCTTTCAGATCCATCTTTGCTCTGACTGCAGGGGAGACGTGGCAGCTGGAACACTGTGAGCCCATATGACAACCACTTCGCAGGGCTGCACCACGGGCCGCTGTCCGACAGGCTGCACTGCGCCCACTCATACCCCACAGTCGCTGTTGGTCGCTGCACCGCCAGCTATCTCATGGTATTAGCACACCGTAAGTGACCACTTCCTGTCGGGTACTACTGCTTGGCAGAATTCCGACCAGTCTGTCCAAACCAGCAGACCATAGTGTCTCAAAATACTGCGCTCATTTTTTGTGACCATCCGGCAGCCAGATCACCCCTACAAGCTCTGATCCCATTTGTTCGCAGCAGTGTCCTTTGCCACCTCATATGGTTACTTCTGGTTGCAGCACCTGCCCAATCTTCTCCCAAACACACACTTTTCATAACAAGTCAGTGGAAGCAGCTTCTGTATGTGCTCACCCTGCTGTGTTAATTCACAATACCACCAGCAGAGGACTCTGGGAGAAGTAACCCCCCTCCCTGGCTCCCTCCAGTCCTCTCCAGTCCTCCCCTTCACTCCTCCAGTTACTTCCAGTCTGACAAAGTATCAGGTGGCAGCAACTCTTTGATACAGGTATACAGGTATTGATACCTGGTAAATTCCTCTAAAACATATGCTCCTTCGCTCTATCTCTCTCTCTCTCTCTCTCTCCAGGGTGGCTACTTCCTGCCCAGCAAGATTCTGTCGTGTGCCACATTAACCACTCCTTTGTTGTGAACAGAGTAGTGGAGACCTGATAAATCTCAAGCTACAGACGTCTTGGAGGTATTCCTTTACTCTATTAGATTGATAGCCTACTTAATTACTTAATCGATACCATTTCTGGACAAGCAGTTTCTCCTTACATCCTATTAGTGTACACTAGGACTGATATATGTGGCTGGATTCGATCCCGCAATTACTTGGCTTCCAAACAGTCCTGAATTTTTCTTCCCTCTTGCCTCCTGCTGGCGGATAATAGCACACTTATGTCAGCTGGCAGGAGGTCCATCACGTTGGAGGTTGCTGAGAATTTTAAATTTCAGCTCAATTGCACACTATGTCCTTAAACAATCTGGGGAGGCGTTGGACTGATGTGTGTGTGCTCTGAGTAACACTACTGAAAACAATAAACTGACCAATTGGGGCTTTGGTGTCTCGATTGGAAATGGTGCTGTATAAAATGAATTTAAAATTTCGGCGTGAATTTATACCATCACAGTTGTGGAATTCCTGACCACTACAGTTCTGCTAAGTGTATTTTATAAAATACTATAGAATTCCACAATTTGTTCTCTCAGCCACACCAGGACGCAGAAGGAAGTGGAAAGGGTCTGCTACATGATGGGATAGTAACACCAAAGTACACCATTGCAAGACAAAGTGCAATGCAATATACTGAGAAGCACTTAGCCACAATCCAAGTAGATGTAATGGCTAGATACCTTAGATCGATGAAAACACTCGTAAATACAGCCCAATCTCCCCAGAGATATCCACACGCGGCGCGCCCATCCCGTCGTATAGCCAGCACCAATGCTCAGTGGTTGGAGAACACTGCCGCAGTGATTGCAGCTGCAGTCGTGGATGCACTTTTATGCCAGAGTGCACAACCTCGGCGTATGGAGGGCACCCAAGGATGATTGGAGTGGCAGGAATTCAGATGTTATCAATAAGTCTAGCGCCAACACTTGGCAGTGATCGATATTGAATCACTCAATATTCCACGGAAAATACATGCAACACAGGCGATCGCAGAGACAGCTCAATGCATACAGAGTATTAGTTCACTATTCAGCTATCCATGAGGGCCACTGCTAGGACTTCAAATATTTCAAATGGCTCTGATCACTATGGGACTTAACAGCTGAGGTCATCAGACCCCTAGAACTTAAAACTACTTAAACCTAACTAACCTAAGGACATCACACACATCCATGTCCGAGGCAGGATTTGAACCTGCGACCGTAACAGTCGCGCGGTTCCGGACTGAAGAGCCTAGAACCGCTCGGCTACATCGTCCGGCCTGCTGGGACTCATCCATGCAGCTGTGAGAAAGAACCGACTAGCCAGTTTGCAATAACTTTCCTTTCTATCTGCCTCCCACGACGGCCTCAAGCCGGAAATGTCAATTCATTCTGGTCACCAGCTACCTCCACCATGTACCCGAATACCTGGCAGAGTCGTTCTAACAAGCCAGCCAATTTTTTATCACTATAACTACCATTAAATATTACCGTTGCAGCCCCAATCTGGTGACATTCGACAATGGACGAACTACCAGAAATATCCTTCATCTGGGACAAATCTCACGTTGAAATATCAACATCTATGTCCTCCTTATGACTGGATATAATTTTCCATGTAAATTCTTTCTTTCGCCTCATGACCAGCGATGCATTCAAATCGCAATTTTGCACATCAAATATATACCTCCCTTACAACTGGACATAGTCATTTTCTTTGAACATGTCAGAACAATGGCTACAGTAACCTTAAACCTCAACACACACTTTATAATCCTGCCAATCACAGCGAATCTATGATACATTCCCTATTAAGTATAATACTTCGCCATAACTGAGTGCTGCTAGGAAGAAACAATACTGAGCGAAAATCCGCGATTGATGGACATGCCTCATTTGTTTTTCTTGCAGGTGGTACCAGTGTGTCTTAGCAAGAGACACTTAACTGTCTTATAAGCGACCAGCTATTAAAAACACGTTCGCAACGACTATGTCACTGTCACTCTGCATATTAAGCGGTCTTGGTTCTATAGGCACACCCAGATGTCGCTAACGATATCCATGTTAAAAACTATACGTGCTTTATAAATTGAGGTATGGTAATGCTTCCGAGTGAAGTGGTCTTCCACACAAATACTGCGACATTGAATACAGACAGTGATCGTGGGGGTGTGTATTAACAGACTGAAAGCGCGGGCGCACGTCGCTAGAGGTGAAAGCTCGTAATACAATCACCCTTCTCACCGAATTTAGAAAGTGATTCGGCTAAGGAACGTGGCATTACGCAGATATTTCCAACTCCCTCATGCTGTTGCTAGATACTTCCAATGCTAACAGACAGTATTTGTAATGCATTCTGTAGACAGTGTAACTGAGGTTCCAGGATATATCCTCAGAGTTACGGGCAAGGGAGGATGATGACTGACTGAGAAAGATCACATACAGTAGATGGTGTGGTATGTGAGGAATCTTTTAAAAAAGCAACACTATATTGAAGTTGTAAGAAATTTACAAAATCCCATGACCAACACAGCAGCTTTTCATATCTATAATGTTACGCTTCCTGGTAGAAATTTTGTCTGCCATTTGGAATCAAGTCTCTCCATTCAACCATGTACTTGTGTTGGATCCTATGGAGATATTTTTTAATGTTCATATTTGTAGCACTCTCATACCTCTAAACAAATCACGTTTTTCGAACCTATTGGCTAAGGACCCCATACAGCAAATCTCCACCTTGGTTTTAGACAGTCTCTCCGCATCTTGTAACTGTTCCTCAGTCTCTGTCCCACCGTCCCTTCAGCTTTGGCCATACGATCATTATAATTTAGGTCGCAACTGAGTGGAAGTTGGAGAACGCTCTATCTACCTCTTTCTGTATCCCGTGGGGAAACAAGGTGAGCTGAGTTAAATGTGACAGGACCATGTTTGACCACTCAGTGAAAATGGGAACATGTTGTCGTAGCTACGCCAACAATGTGCAGTGTGTAAGGCCAGAGCCAAACGAAGCTTCCTCCTGCAACACGAGATGGTAGAAATGACAGTATTAGCAGTTATGAGGGTGTTTCTCATTGGGAAAATTAGGAAGACTTCACATCATACGGGCACTGGAAGAAGGACGAGGATTTTGCTACTGCACTGAGGTGTGTTTCCAAACTACAAACAGATACTGCAATCTGAAGGGGATCTGCATCACTTAGGGTGCATTCATGCCTGTCACCCAAATCTTCTCTCCCTCCTCGTTATTCTGTACCATCGAACGAAGAAAAACTATGAACTATAGATACTTCACTAACATCACCCAGTACAGAACCCAATAAGATATTACCGTGTCCCTCTCTTGTGCTATATAAGAAGCAAATACCATCCATATGATGGCATCAAGCCTGTGTGGTGATCCTATTAATGATACAGGTATTGGTCTATTGAAGCAGGTGGCCAGTGATCAAAGTCGCATGCACAGACCAGTGTAAGGTATCGTCGTTGGTGCTATAGGAGGACCATATCCCACAGATATCACTTACAAGAGAGAATTCTTGTGTTGCTCTTTCATAAGCAGTTTGATGAATCGTTTTTCCGCTGTCACACATCTAAGCAGAGTAGGACTACAGCTTTGTTCACTGCCATACATTTTGTTTTTCCACCATGCCTTTGACACTGTGTCAGGTGCTAGACTGACATTAACTAGTTTCGATCCATTAGCTTTCACAGAAAGCTGGACATTGCATGGTGTAAACTATACTGCTCCCAAAACACGATGGTGGTTGAAATAAAAGACAGAGACTGTTTTCTTATTGACAAAAATGGGGACGACTTCATGACATATGGAAACTGGGAAAGTCTGCAGCACTGTTGAGGGTTTCCAAACAGTTGTCCAAAGTTGATGATCTCTACATTGAGTCTCATTTTATACAGTGACAGGGTAGTAGATGTCTCGGTCTTCTGTTTTCCAAAGAGACCCAGAGCGCTGATTCCTCATATTGGTGCTGCATATTACATTCGGGTATATGATCGATGTTTCGTTGTCCTTGGTGCTAGTCATCCTGACCACCAAATCTCGCACACTGCATCATTCATTTTGGTGATTTACAGTGCATAACTGCATATGGAACAAGGGGATATACTGCATGACTGAAACCCATACAGCGTGGATAGTATGCACCATCACTTGTCAATCCCACTGCCGCAGGAATGGAATGATTTTCATACACCTAGGCGAGCAAGTAAGTACCCTCATTCCTCTACATTTTTGTCGCATTTCAAACAATTTTACGTATTTTCCATCAATTTTCGTAATGTTATCATTTTCCGTAATTTCACCCCCATTTCACTCAAATTACTTAGGAGACAAACCACCACTCTTGACGAGCTGTCATGTCAACAAAACGCCTCTTCGTGTCCCTCTCATGATGCTATCAGAGAATGACAGTGCAGCATGGTTCTGAACTTCTGCATCATCGCTAAACCAATCCCTCCAATACTTTCCGAGGATCATATACATGCAGACATATCGTGAACCCTGTTACACTGCTTACATCACATGATACAAATTCTGTTTCTTAGTGTAGGGCCGCGGGGCAGCCGCCCCGTCTTAGGCGTCTTGCACGGGCCGCGCGACTCCCCGCGACGGAGGTTCGAGTACTCCCTCTGGCATGGGTGTGTGTGTCATCCTTAGTTTAATTTAGATTAAGTGGTGTGTAACCTCAGCAGTTAGGCCCCGTATGACCTTACCACAAATTTCCAATTTTTTCTTAGTGTAGGTAATAGCCATCAACAGACAGGAGATGCAGAAACAACATTGCATATCTGAAACACTTTAAAATTTTGGTAAGATTTTATTCTAATTTGCCAGCCCCCCACAATGTGGATGGAGTTATGATGTATTCTCGCATTTGTGGGATAAAAAGTCAAAGATTCAAAGCTCTAGCACTCATCCATCTATTTCGAAATGAGCTACCCCTCTGCTGAACCTACAGGCTAAGGTCCCTGAGCAAATCTCTACATGGCCTCTCTCTATCCATGTCGTAAATCTTCCTCTGCCTTTAACCAACCCTCCCTGTGACACTGTCTCCGAATTAATTTGAAACTGACCAGAAAAATACCTGCTACATTCGACGTCTCGTGAAGGAACAGAATGAGTGAGTTTCACGTAATCAACACACTTGGATATTTTGCTTCTGCAAAGAATATAATACCTGTTTCAAACTTGTACTTAGTGGCGCTACTGGTATAGACCGGTTTTCTCATTACAGTACTGCATCTGCTGTTCTGCAAAGACCATTCCATGCCAATCTTACTCATATCACCTATCCAGTTACACACAATCTCTCTAGATGCTTGCATGCTGAGGAGTCACTGCTTATTGGCATATAGTAGATACGAGCCGGATAAATTTGAGAGTATTGTGATGACCGACAGTGGCAGTTTGAAGAGTTTAATGTAAATCACTTGTGCTATAAACTCTGTTGAATTGTTGTAGTGTCTAAACTCGATACCAAGAAGGTGCTGGTAAGAGAAAATTGATCGTAGAACATAAACACAATCACATAGCAGTGGTGTTCGACATGTGGAATTATATGTCATGCTGCACTAACTGCGTGAACAGAACATACACTCTTCCACACACACAATATTTCTCAAGCAGATGTATACACAAGATTGCACTACCTCACAAAACGCTGTAATTAACTTAGAATCATTGCAGTTATCAGACTCAATTTACGTCAAAGATAAGGCACAGAATGGAGTACTTCACATACATCTTCGTTCATCTACAGGAGGGTGTTAAAAGAGGTTTTCCATTGATAGATATGATTCATCACAATGCATTGGAAGACCTCTCTTGACTGTGGTATGGAGACGTTTGCTATTAATGATTGCAGGTCAGTATCGGCTTCTGTATAAGAGCAAAAGAGCACGTGAACACCCTAACTTTCAACGCCTTGCAGATTTATTGGTTATTTTTATTTGAATGCTGTTAAGTGTATGGCAAACGCTGCAATATGAAAAGATATGGGACTTATAAATCTACCGTGCTATTGCTCCTATAGACTTCGTGAAACTCGGCATCTGGGTTTTGAGCACACCTTCAGTTGTAAAGGAGCTTACCTCATTGGCCAAATAGGTACGGATTTGATAAACAATGCGCACAGTTCATGCTGTGCACAGCTAGCCCTTACCACTCAACTAGAAATTTACGTTAGTGCCACCACGTGGTACCAAACTGCGACAGACTTTATCCCCATCCAATCGGCATTAATTTTGTTACATGATAGACCACTTCTCAGATATGCTAATTCACTCACTATATATTGTAGTAAAATTGTGTCAGACATCAGTATATGCTAAAGTTGTACTGACAGTAAACCTATTTTGTGGGTTTCTGAACTAGTTGTAGTATATAGTTATGAAGTTTATCATACAGTAATCCATTTGAGGCGCTCACAAGGGAAAGTCCCCCCTTTCAGATTTAATGGTAGGTTGGTCCAGTGGATAGCCAGTCAAAAATACAACACAGATCAAGCATGAAAACAGGCGTACTAAATTGTGAAGAAGAAAGGAAATCAGAAACAGCGAACGGTCTGAGCTCAAAAAGTACAACATTGAGTGCACATAGATAGCCTCGGAGTCGTGCTTCAGTGGTCTCGCTGTCAGGCTGCAAAGCGAAAGCGCAGTGTCTGAAACTCCCTCAGGCAAATTTTATTTATTTATTTATTTTCACAAAATTATGAACTGTCCATTAGGCCATTGAAATGTTTGTTCTCTTTCCACAGTTTTGGCAACTGTTATATTATACACTGGTTATAACATGAGCCATATGGTAAGAATACATTGTTCTTATTGTGGTCTTCAGTCCACAGACTGGTTTGATGCAGCTCTCCTCCATGCTACTCTATCCTAAGCACGTTTCTTCATCTCCCAGTACCTACAGCAACCTTCATCCTGAATCTGCCTAGTGTATTCATCTCTGGACTCCCTCTACGATTTTTACCATCCTCGCTGCCCTACAAGAATAAATTGGTGATTCCTTGATGCCTCAGAACATGTCCTACCAACCGATCCCTTCTTCTAGTCAAGGTGTGCCACAAATTTCTCTTCTCCCTAATTATATTCAATACCTCCTCATTAGTTATGCGATCTACCCATCTAATCTTCAGCATTCTTCTGTAGCACCACATTTCGAAAACTTCTATTCTCTTCTTGTCCAAACTATTTATCGTACACGTTTCACTTCCATACATGGCCACACTCGATACAAATATTTTCAGAAACGACTTCCTGTCACTTAAATCTATACTCGATGTTAACAAATTTCTCTTCTTCAGAAACGCTTTCCTTGCCATTGGCAGTCTACATTTTATATCATCTCTACTTCGACCATCTGCTCCTCAAATAGCAAAACTCATTTAATAGTTTAAGCGTCTCATTTCCTAATCTAATACCCTCAGCATCATCCGATTTAATTCGACTACATTCCGTTGTCATCGTTTTGCTTTTGTTGATGTTCATCTTATATCCTCCTTTCAAGACACTGTCCATTCCGCTCACCTGCTCTTCCAGGTCCTTTGCTGTCTCTGACAGAATTACAATGTCATTGGCGAACCTCAAAGTTTTTATTTTTTCTCCATGGATTTTAATTCCTACGCCCAATTTTTCTTCTGTTTCCTTTACTGCTTGCTCAATATACAGATTGAATAACATCTGGGATAGGCTACAAACCTGTCTCACTTCCTTCCCAAACACTGCTTCCCTTTCATTCCCCTCGATTCTTATAACTGCCATCTGCTTTCTGTACAAATTGTAAATAGTCTTTTTCTCCCTGTATTTTACCCCTGCCACCTTCAGAATTTGAAAGAGAGTATTCCAGTCAACATTATCAAAAGCTTTCTCTACGTCTACAAATGCTAGAAAAGTATGTTTGCCTTTCCTCAATCTATTTTCTAAGATAAGTCGTAGGGTCAGTATTGCCTCAGGTGTTCCAAACTTTCTACGGAATCCAAACTGATATTCCCCGACGTCGGCTTCTACCAGTTTTTCCATTCGTCTGTAATGAATTCGTGTCAGTATTTTGCAGCCGTAGCTTATTAAACTGGTAGTTTGGTAATTTTCACATCTGTCAACACCTGCTTCCTTTGGGATTAGAATTGTTATATTCTTCTTGGAGTCTGAGGGAATTATGCCTG
This sequence comes from Schistocerca gregaria, assembly GCF_023897955.1. Taxonomy (NCBI): domain Eukaryota; kingdom Metazoa; phylum Arthropoda; class Insecta; order Orthoptera; family Acrididae; genus Schistocerca; species Schistocerca gregaria. Next base: position 552,564,853 of record NC_064931.1, read on the forward strand.
TCCCATACATCTTGCTCACCAGATGGTAGAGACAGGACTGGCTCTCTCAAGGCTGTCAGTAGTTCTAATAGAATGTTGTCTACTCCCGGGGCCTTGTTTCGACTTAGGTCTTTCAGTGCTCTGTCAAACTCTTCACGCAGTATCATATCTCCCATTTAATCTTCATCTACATCCTCTTCCATTTCCATAATATTGTCCTCAAGTAGATCACCCTTGTAGAGACCCTCTGTATACTTCTTCCACGTTTCTGCTTTCTCTCTTTTGCTTACAACTGGATCTACACCTGAGCTCTTCATATTCATACAAGTGTTTCTCTTTTCTCCAAAAGGATCCTTAATTTTCCTGTAGGCAGTATCTAACTTACCCTTAGTGAGATATGCCTCTACATCCTCGCATTTGTCCTCTAGCCATCCCTGCTTAGCACTTCCTATCGATCTCATTTTTGAGACGTTTGTATTCCTCTTTGCCTGCTTCATTTACTGCATTTTTATATTTTCTCCTTTCACCAATTAATATCTATATTTCTTCTGTTACCCAAGGATTTCTACTAGCCCTCGTCTTTTTACCTACTTGATCCTCTGCTGCCTTCACTATTTCATCCCTCAAAGCTATCCATTCTTCTTCTACTGTATTTTTCCCCCATTCTTGTCAATCGTTTCCTAATGTTCTCCCTGAAACTCTCTATAACCTTTGGTTCTGTCAGTTTATCCACATGCCATTGCCTTAAAATTCCACCTTTTTGCAGTGTCTTCAGTTTTAGTCTACAGTTCATAACCAATAGATTGTGGTCAGAGTCCACATCTGCCCCTGGAAATGTCTTACAATTTAAAACCTGGTTCGTAAATCTCTGTCTTACCATTATATAATCTATCTGATACCTTTTAGTATCTCCAGGGTTCTTCCGTGTATACAACCTTCTTTTATGATTCTTGAACCAAGTGTTAGCTATGATTAAGTTATGCTCTGTGCAAAACTCTACCAGCCACTTTCATTCCTAATCCCCATTCCATATTCACATACGACGTTACTTTCTCTTCCTTTTCCTACTATAGGATTCCAGTCATCCATGACTACTAAATTTTCGTCTCCCATCACTATCTGAATATTTTCTTTTATGTCATCATACATTTCATCAATCTATTCGTCATCTGCGGAGCTAGTTGGCTTATAAACTTCGCACTACTGTGGTAGGCGTGGGCTTCGTGCCTATCTTGGCCACAATAATGCGTTCACTATGCTGTTTGTTGTAGCTTACCCGCACTCCTGTTTTTTATTCATTATTATACCTACTCCTGCATTACCCCTATTTGATTTTGTATTTATAACTCTGTATTCACGTGAGCAGAAGTCTTGTTCCTCCTGCCACCGAACTTCACTAATTCCCACTATATCTAACTTTAACCTACCATTTCCCTTTTAAAATATTCTAACCTACCTGCCCGATTAAGGGATCTGACATTCCACGCTCCGATCCGTAGAACACCAGTTTTCTTTCTCCTGATAACAATGTCCTCCTGAGTAGGCCCCGCCCGGGGATCCGAATGGGGGACTATTTTACCTCCGGAATATTTTACGCAAGGCGACGCTACCATCATTTAACCATACAGTAAAGCTGCATGCCCTCGTGAAAAATTACGGCTGTAGTTTTCCCTTGCTTTCAGCCCTTCGCAGTGCCAGCACAGAAAGGCCGTTTTAGTCAGTGTTACAAGGCCGGATCAGTCCATCATCCAGACTGTTGCCCCTCTTCAGGAACCATACGTTTGTCTGGCCTCTCAACAGATACCCATCCGTTGTGGTTGCACCTACGGTACGGCTATCTGTATCGCTGAGGCACGCAAGTCTCCCCTCCAACGGCAAAGTACATGGTTCATGGGGGGGGGGGGGGGGGGATACATTACTTCACAGTAAATGTGATGAATAGTGACAGTATGCGAGATACCACATAGATATCTCACTGAAGTGGAAACAACAAATAAACGGATGTCAACTATGTTACAACAAATGAATTCAAGAGTCAAAACTTCCAAAATGGAACGCAACTTCAAAAACGTTAAAAACATATGTTTTGATAAATCACAGGGGAAACTGTGTGATTGTGAAACTCTTGCATTCATTTGTTGCAGCTTATGTGAGAAACTATTATATTTTCATCATTTCTTTGGGAGTGGTCACATTTACATTCATATGAACACCTAAATCGGGCAAGGAGGCATAATCTCACTTATCAGGCGTACAGGTTAGGTTCGCCAATAAGAGGTTCCTATCATATGACACACGTATTGTCACTTATGGCATGTATGACACACCAGGATTCAGTTTACTCGTCGCCTTATCGTCAAACGTTGGCGGTTCCCATTCAAAGGCCACGTAATTTTCGGCTGCTAACTGATTAGTTGTGCAGAATCAACTTTCATCATAGGTCCCTCCCTTATATCCTGCGGTTGCAAACGGGCGTTACACTATGACGCAAACATAAATTTTAATACAATGAACAGACACATCAATAACTGGACGGACAGTTCACAATTTTGTGAAAAACAAAATGGCACAGTGGAGCTCTGAACACGAGCTTTTCCGCTTTGCAGTCCAACTCCGTCACCACTTAACCACGACGTCATGTCTCTTTGCCCGTGCTCCATTTCGTACATGCTGTGTTTGGACCGTTCACTGTTTCTATTTTGCTTTTTTTTTACAGTTCAGTACACCTTCTTGTTTTCATGCTTGATCTGTGTTCAGATTTGACAGGCTATCCACTGGACCATCTTGCCACTAAATACAGGGTGTTACAAAAAGGTACGGCCAAACTTTCAGGAAACATTCCTCACACGCAAAGAAAGAAAATATGTTATGTGGACATGTGTCCGGAAACGCTTATTTTCCATGTCAGAGCTCATTTTATTACTTCTCTTCAAATCACATTAATCATGGAATGGAAACACACAGCAGCAGAACGTACCAGCCTGACTTCGAACACTTTGTTACAGGAAATGTTCAAAATGTTCTCCGTTAGCGAGGATACATGCATCCACCCTCCATCGCATGGAATCCCTGATGCACTGATGCAGTCCTGGAGAATGGCGTATTGTATCACACCGTCCACAATACGAGCACGAAGAGTCTCTACACTTGGTACCGGGGTTGCGAGGATAAGAGCTTTCAAATGCCCCCATAAATGAAAGTCAAGAGGGTTGAGGTCAGGACAGCGTGGAGGCCATGGAATTGGTCCGCCTCTATCAATCCATCAGTCACCGAATCTGTTGTTGAGAAGCATACGAACACTTCGACTGAAATGTGCAGGAGCTCCATCGTGCATGAACCACATGTTGTGTCGTACTTGTAAAGGCACATGTTCTAGCAGCACAGGTAGAGTATCCCATATGAAATCATGATAACGTGCTCCATTGAGCGTAGGTGGAAGAACTTACTGACGAAACTAAAATGAGCTCTAACCTGGAAATTAAGCGTTTCCGGACACATGTCCACATAACATCTTTTCTTTATTTGTGTGTGAGGAATGTTTCCTGAAAGTTACCTTTTTGTAACACCCTGTATAGTGTGCTTTAGGCCCTTATGAATCTCAGTGCCTCATTTTTATTCTAGTCAAGTGACCATGTTAGTAGACATTACTACTCGAGTTTAACCATTTCCACAAATATTAATTCGTGTTTGGAGATGGTTGTTTACTGTGCAGGAATTGGCTTTCGCGTGCAGTATAAACATGAACTATGTTGGAATCTATTTTAAATGCAAATAGAAAAGAAATTTCTTTTGTCAGACAGGCTATGCATCTTATTATTATTATTATTATTGTTGTTGTTGTTGTTGTTGTTGTTGTCTTCAGTCCTGAGACTGGTTTGATGCAGCTCTCCATGCTACTCTATCCTGTGCAAGCTGCTTCATCTCCCAGTACCTACTGCAACCTACATCCTTCTGAATCTGCTTAGTGTACTCATCTCTCGGTCTCCCTCTACGATTTTTACCCTCCACGCTGCCCTCCAATGCTAAATTTGTGATCCCTTGATGCCTCAAAACATGTCCTACCAACCGATCCCTTCTTCTAGTCAAGTTGTGCCACAGACTTCTCTTCTCCCCAATCCTATTCAATACCTCCTCATTAGTTACGTGATCTATCCACCTTATCTTCAGTATTCTTCTGTAGCACCACATTTCGAAAGCTTCTATTCTCTTCTTGTCCAAACTAGTTATCGTCCATGTTTCACTTCCATACATGGCTACACTCCAAACAAATACTTTCAGAAACGACTTCCTGATACATAAATCTATATTCGATGTTAACAAATTTCTCTTCTTCAGAAACGCTTTCCTTGCCATTGCCAGTCTACATTTTATATCCTCTCTACTTCGACCATCATCAGTTATTTTACTTCCTAAATAGCAAAACTCCTTTACTACTTTAAGTGTCTCATTTCCTAATCTAATTCCCTCAGTATCACCCGATTTAATTTGACTACATTCCATTACCCTCGTTTTGCTTTTGTTAATGTTCATCTTATATCCTCCTTTCAAGACACTGTCCATTCCGTTCAACTTCTCTTCCAAGTCCTTTGCCGTCTCTGACAGAATTACAATGTCATCGGCGAACCTCAAAGTTTTTACTTCGTCTCCCTGAATTTTAATACCTACTCCAAATTTTTCTTTTGTTTCCTTTACTGCTTGCTCAATATACAGATTGAATAACACTGGGAAGAGGCTACAACCCTGTCTCACTCCCGTCCCAACCGCTGCTTCCCTTTCATGTCCCTCGACTCTTATAACTGCCATCTGGTTTCTGTACAAATTATAAATAGCCTTTCGCTCCCTATATTTTACCCCTGCCACCTTTAGAATTTGAAAAAGAGTATTCCAGTCAACATTGTCAAAAGCTTTCTCTAAGTCTACAAATGCTAGAAACGTAGGTTTTCCTTTCCTTAATCTTTCTTCTAAGATAAGTCGTAAGGTCAGTATTGCCTCACGTGTTCCAACATTTCGACGGAATCCAAACTGATCCTCCCCGAGGTCTGCATCTACCAGTTTTTCCATTCGTCTGTAAAGAATCCGCGTTAGTATTTTGCAGCCGTGGCTTATTAAACTGATAGTTCGGTAATTTTCACATCTGTCAGCACCTGCTTTCTTTGGGATTGGAATTATTATATTCTTCTTGAAGTCTGAGGGTATTTCGCCTGTCTCATACATCTTGCTCACCAGCTGGTAGAGTTTTGTCAGGACTGGTTGTCCCAAGGCCGTCAGTAGTTCTAATGGAATGTTGTCTACTCCGGGGGCCTTGTTTCGACTCAGGTCTTTCAGTGCTCTGTCAAACTCTTCACGCAGTATCGTATCTCCCATTTCGTCTTCATCTACATCCTCTTCCATTTCCATAATATTGTCCTCAAGTACATCGCCCTTGTATAAACCTTCTATATACTCCTTCCACCTTTCTGCCTTCCCTTCTTTGCTTAGAACTGGGCTGCCATCTGAGCTCTTGATATTCATACACGTGGTTCTCTGCTCTCCAAAGGTCTCTTTAATTTTCCTGTAGGCAGTATATATCTTACCCCTAGTGAGATAAGCTTCTACATCCTTTCATTTGTCCTCTAGCCATCACTGTTTAGCCATTTCGCACTTCCTGTCGATCTCATTTTTGAAACGTTTGCATTCCTTTTTGCCTGCTTCATTTACTGCATTTTTATATTTTCTCCTTTCATCAATTACATTCAATATTTCTTGTGTTACCCAAGGATTTCTAGCAGCCCTCGTCTTTGTACCTACTTTATCCTCTGCTGCCTTCACTACTACATCCCTCAGAGCTACCCATTCTTCTTCTACTGTATTTCTTTCCCCTATTCCTGTCAATTGTTCCCTTATGCTCTCCCTGAAACTCTGTACAACCTCTGGTTCTTTCAGTTTATCCAGGTCCCATCTCCTTAATTTCCCACATTTTTGCAGTTTCTTCAGTTTTAATCTACAGGTCATAACCAATAGATTGTGGTCAGAATCCACATCTGCCCCTGGAAATGTCTTACAACTTAAAACCTGGTTCCTAAATCTCTGTCTTACCATTATATAATATATCTGATACCTTTTAGTATATCCAGGGTTCTTCCACGTATACAACCTTCTTTCATGATTCTTAAACCAAGTATTAGCTATGATTAAATTGTGCTCTGTGCAAAATTCTACTAGGCGGCTTCCTCTTTCATTTCTTAGCCCCAATCCATATTCACCTACTATGTTTCCTTCTCTCCCTTTACCTACACTCGAATTCCAGTCACCCATTACTATTAAATTTTCGTCTCCCTTCACTATCTGAATAATTTCTTTTATTTCATCGTACATTTCTTCAATTTCTTCATCATCTGCAGAGCTAGTTGGCATATAAACTTGTACTACTGTAGTAGGTGTGGGCTTCGTATCTATCTTGGCCACAATAATGCGTTCACTATGCTGTTTGTAGTAGCTTACCCGCATTCCTATTTCCCTATTCATTATTAAACCTACTCCTGCATTACCCCTATTTGATTTTGTGTTTATAACCCTGTAGTCACCTGACCAGAAGTCTTGTACCTCCTGCCACCGAACTTCACTAATTCCCACTATATCTAACTTTAACCTATCCATTTCCCTTTTTAAATTTTCTAACCTACCTGCCCGATTAAGGGATCTGACATTCCACGCTCCGATCCGTAGAACGCCAGTTTTCTTTCTCCTGATAACGACATCCTCCTGAGTAGTCCCCGCCCGGATATCCGAATGGGGGACTATTTTACCTCCGGAATATTTTACCCAAGAGGATGCCATCATCATTTAATCATACAGTAAAGGTGCACGTCCTCGGGAAAAATTACGGCTGTAGTTTCCCCTTGCTTTCAGCCGTTCGCAGTACCAGCACAGCAAGGCCGTTTTGGTTAATGTTGCAAGGCCAGATCAGTCAATCATTCAGACTGTTGCCCCTGCAACTACTGAAAAGCTGCTGCCCCTCTTCAGGAACCACACGTTTGTCTGGCCTCTCAACAGATACCCCTCCGTTGTGGTTGCACCTACGGTACGGCCATCTGTATCGCTGAGGCACGCAAGCCTCCCCACCAACGGCAAGGTCCATGGTTCATGGGGGGTTATTATTATTATTATTATTATTATTATTATTATTATTTCTGTTGTTATTACTATTATTGGCAATGGTTGTAGTTGTATAAACTTGTTCATGAACACAACTGTTGTACAGCACATGCTATTAATTTCACTGTCAATTTTTTCGGAAAATGTTCAAATGTGTGTGAATTCCTAAGGGACCAAACTGCTGAGGTCACCGGTCGCTAGACTTACACACTATTTAAACTAACTTAACGCTAAGGACAATATTCACACCCATACCCGAGAGAGGACTCGAACCTCCGGCGAGAGGGGCCAAATTTTATGAATCTAAACATTTTTAAACACCCAGCATGTATACTCGAGAGTTGATTGCAAGTCATGCCACACAACTGATGCATCCTGAGATACCAACGGAAAAATGGTAAAATGCATGAGAAATGACCTGCAGCAATACCTCTCTCTCTAGAATGCATCATTCTACCATTAAACCATACGTCATTACAACCATTCCCAACCGATCACCCATTCTACTTTCTATCATCCTTTAATGGAGAGCCATGTTAGTTTATAAGACATATGGTTTTTTTTCAGGAAAGCATCAAAGACAACAGTCAACTTGCATTATTACTATTACAAGAGACATACAACAGAATTTTGTCAAAAACCATGCTGCAGCTGTTCTGTAAGATATTTGTAAGCTGACACTGCATAGTTGTGATTGGTGGAGAGTACAGAGAAGTACATAGTAAATACCGTTTTTATTAGCATTTAAAACACATGAACAGTCTGGCACAAGGTCAAGCACGAGATCTATTCTGTAGTTGTACATTGCAGTCCCCCATCTGGTAATGCAAGCCTCTTTATTTAGCTAAGAACACTTTATAAAATCTGTAGGGTGACTGCCATAACTTTGGGGTCACACCTGGGCTTGTGATCCGACATATACAAATTTATACACCTAGGCTTGTGATCCGACATACATAAATTTATTATTCTACATTTAGTGGTCATACACGTTAAATATTCCGTACGAGCTTACCGCCACCGACAAAAACTTACTGTTTTTCTGGTTCCCAGTGCTTCCATGTCAACTTTTTCTCGTATTCCACTTGCTGTAACATAATTACTTCCATGTACAAGAATTTTCCTTCACCAAGTAGAATATATGCGAGTACTCTCTCATTCCTCCTCAATTTTCCTTTATTTTGGCATATTTGCCCTCAGTTTCTACGAACTTTCTGTTAATTTTCGTAATTTTATCGATTTCATGTCATTTCTGTCCGTGTAACAATGACATTACTTCTCGTCACATATTATAAAATTGCTTGTAATTTTGTCAACACCTAGCACAAATTCACTACTTTTTATGTGTGTGTATGCCTGTACTTCCAAACGAGATGTCAAATACCCGATTGGTCAATTTATTATTTTCAGTAGTGGTACTGAGTGAACGGATATCAGTCCAACCCCCCCCCCCCCCCCCCCGCAAATTATTTAAGTACATAGCATGAGCTGAAATTTGAAATTCTCAGCTACCGCCAATGTAATGGACCTCCTGCCAAATGACCTAACAGTGCCATTATCCGGCAACAGGAAGCTAGAGGGTAAAAAAAATAATCTAGAAGAGTTTCGAAACCAAGCAATTACGGGATCGAATCCCACCATATGTACCAGTTCTAGTATCCACCACAGGATTGAAGGAGAAACTGCTCAGATACAAAGGGTATCGATTTAATAATTAAGTAGTCAGTCAATATGACAGAGAGATGGAATATTTCCAAGACATCCACAGCTGGGGATTTACCAGGTATGCACTACTTCGTTCAAGACAAAGGAATGGTTAGCGTGGCACATGATAGACTCTCGCTGGGCAGGAAGTAGCCACCAGAGAGAGAAAGAGAAAGAGAGAGAGAGAGAGAGAGAGAGAGAGAGAGAGAGAGAGAGAGAGAGAGAGAGAGAGAGAGAGAAAGAGGAAGCGCATGTTTTGAGAGGAATTTCCCAGGTTCCCAGATATCAATATCAAAGTGTTGGCGCCACCTGGTACTTTGTCCGACTGGAAGTAACTGGAGGGACGAGGGCAGGACAGGCACGCACGCACGCTCTTAACCTAAGGGACAACCTATGTGCCCTATGGTTTCACAGGCTAAACCCAATTGTTATTCCTGCTTATCCTAAGTGTACTTGTGTCTCTGATGGCCTAACGTGTTGTGTGTGTCCTATGTGTCACATGAGTGTTGTGTGCGTGTGTAGTGTATCTGATTTTGCTCTAACAGTGGTCGTCAGTGTTTCCACTGGAGATCACTGCCGAAGCATGTCGGGCCATCGTGTGGTCCCCCTCCTGTGCTCCTGGGTACCCAAGTTTGCTACTAACCTATTGTCTGACTGGGACGACAGCTCATAGAATTGCCGAGCCAGCAGTTTGAACCGATCCCTAATCATGGGGATCCCTGTGACTTCATGCAGGTCCCTGGTGGGGAAGTCCCGCGGCAGGTGCATGGCAAGGCGCAGGACCTTACCTTGCAGGCCTTGTAACCGCTTGATATGGCAGTCGGCGGCATTTCCCCACACTACAGCCGCGTATTCCAGCACTGGTCGGATCAGTGCCAGATATAGCGTAATGCTGCAGTGTGTGGGAAGCGTGGACTGTGGATTCAGTACAGGGTAGAGTTCGCGTAAGCGTCCTAAGACTCTGCCCCTAACCTCTGTGACATGTGGCCCCCATGTGAGGTGCCGGTCGAAAGTCACGCCCAGATACTTTACAGTGCGAGACCATGGGATGGGGCCTCCCATGATCTGCACTGGTTGAAGATCCCTTGGTATCCGGCGACGTGTAATAATAATTGCCTGGCTTTTGGTGGCGTTAAATTTCAGGCGCCACTTTGTTGCCCAAGCTCCCAATACGTCGCACGCCTCTTGTAGGCGAGAACGAAGGATATTGACCTTGAGACATCGTGCGTAGAGGGCAGTGTCGTCCGCATATAGTGCTAGCGACACTCTCTGCGTCCTAGGTACATCTGACGTGTACAGGGTGTACAACAGGGGTCCAAGGACGGATCCCTGCGGTACTCCCACACGAACAGGCCTATCAGTGGATATTCCGTCTCCGGTGCGGACACTAAAAGTGCGATTTTGCAGGTAGGATGCAATGAGTTTCACATGTGGCGTCGGTACCCCCAGTTCAAAAAGTTTGAATAGGAGGCCCTCATGCCACACGCTGTCGAAGGCCCTGGAGATGTCAAGGAGTATCACCCCTGAATACTCCCGGCGCTCCAGGGCACCCATCCTATCTTCTACTAACCTCAAGAGCTGTTGCTGTGTACTATGCCCCTGCCGAAAACCGAACTGTTCGGGAGGCATTCGCAGCTCGAGGTTTACACGAGCTAAAAGTCGTTGGACATAAATAGGCTCAAAGACCTTTGACATTACTGGAAGGAGGCTAATAGGTCGGTAGTTTTGCGGCAGCCTTGCATCCTTCCCTGACTTTGGGATGGCTACCACCTCTGCATGTTTCCATACAGAGGGGTAGTCCCAAGTTCGCAGCACATGGTTGAATAGCTCGGTGAGCGGCTGAATAGGGGGGAGCTGCCGTAGCATAACTGCCTCCACTCTGTCACTGCCACCGGCTTTCCTGGTGTTTAGGGTTCGCAGTTGGTATTCAACCTCCTCCTCAGTGATAGCAGCTATCTCGTCCTCTGGAGCTGCCTCTGCTGCCAGGAATACAGGCAGACGCTCGTGCACTAGTTGTACATGTGCTGCGTCTATGACGTCCGCTACAGGTGTGAAGTCGGCCGCGAACGTGTCAGCCAGGGCGCTAGCCTTGGCGTCTGGCTCGCAAACCACCTCCCCACCAACTTGTAGCGGAGGTATACGCTGCCCTTTCCTAAGAAGCCTCTTTGTCGTCTGCCTGGCAGAGCCATCATCAAGGCGGAGCATGGCTACCCTCCCTGCCCACTCTCTATTGCGATGGTTTTCAACCGCTACTTTAATTGGTTTTCAACCGCCACTTTAATGTCACGTCTAAGCTGGTTGAGGCGACGTTTAGTGGCGGCTTGCCTCGTGATTTGCCATTCTCGGAAAACACTATTTTTGTGGCGTATGGCTTCCAGAATATCAGGAGGGAGCTGGCGCGAACATTCAGGCGGCCTGCGTGGTCCCCTCGGTGTTGCTGCGTCTACAGCTTGTAGCGCAACCTCAGCGAGCCGTCGTATCATCTCATCAGCTCCTACATCACGTGGGTTAGGAACAGTATCGAGATCGTCAAGTATACTTTCCCGATACTGCTCCCAATCCACCCTGCGAAGCTGTCTACGCCGTTGTGGTGGCTCTGTTCCCTGGAGATCAATGTCAAAAACCACGAGGACATGATCCGATGATAGAGCGCACCGCGTCGTAGCAGTAATGAGGTGTCCGACACCCCTCACCACCGCCACATCGAGTACGTCAGCTAGACCTCTGTTGTGGGGATAGATGGTTGGGTCATAGGGGCCCACCACGATCCCATTGTGCTGCCGTACTACACGTAGTAGGCGTCGTCCACTGGTCTTAGTGACTCTTGAATGCCACTCCGCATGTTTCGCGTTTAGGTCCCCAGCGACAAAGAGTTTCCCACGAAGGGTCATCAGTGTCGCGAAGTCAGCGGGATTCAGGAGTCCCCTGGGCGGTCGGTAGGCTGCCACAAAAGTGATCTGACCCTCTGAAGTTTGTACTGCTACAGCAGGGGCCTCAATCGTAGCAAGCTGAGGCACTTGTACTTAAGTGGTGCTTGAGAGAGGTTTTGACATATACTGCAGTATCTCCCTCTGCCGTTAACCTATCTGTTCGGTAGCAGGTGTAGTTTGCTGCACGAACGTTTACTCCTGGCTTTAGATGTGTTTCGCAGACGAGACAGATGTCTACTGCCTCGTCATACAGGAATTGGCGAAACTCACCAGCCTGAGTTCTTATGCCGTTTGCGTTCCATGCGCAAACTGTCAAACCATGAACAGGTGTGTTATTCATGGTTTTGCATGGAAACCTGTTGGTGGCCGGCTGCTAGAGCCGTCTGTATTGCAGCAATCAAGAGCTGCGGTAATTGCGCGAGCATCTCCTTGACAGTTCTGAGAAGCCAGCAAAGCTCAGCTTGCAAATCTGCAGGAGTCTCCTGGCTTGCTGAGGTTGTAGATGCGATCGGCTGCTCTGGCTGCCGTCCGCTCCCGTGTGCGGCTACAGCTGCCGGCTCCGTTTCGCTCTGCTGTGCTGCGCTCTGATTGGCTGGCGCGAGCCGCTCTCTCTCTCTCTCTCTGTTCTCTGCCGTCCGCGCCCGGAAACGACTTCCTTTGCGGCGGGGCGAGCGTCACTCACATCAGCCCGCTGGCCGACGTTTTCAACCTCGGCACGCGGGCGTGTTTTGATAGCATCGCTAACCTGACGCGGTCTTGCCGATTTAGCCTGAGGGGCAGATGCGGCAGCCTTTCCCCTCGCGATTTGGCTAAAACTAAGGCCAGGGGTCACCCGTCTGGCCGGAGCATTATTGGCACGCTGTTTAGCGTCCGCCTTCTTAAATGTTGCACAGCCACGATAGCTGGCAACGTGCTCCTGTCCACAGTTACAGCACTTAGGTTTTACGTCCTGTGTCTGTTTACAGTCACGGCTCAGATGCGGGCCTGCACATTTCACACACTTGGCCGGCATACTGCACCACCTCGCGACATGGTTGAGTCCTTGGCACTGGTAGCACTGTGCCCTCCTACCCCTGCCGCGGAAACGTTCCACAATCACATTTCGAATATTTGCAACTGTTGTCAGTTGAAATATTTTCCTGTTATCGGCATTATCCACTAATATGACCTGGAAAAATGCTCGTTTGTTCCGGGCGTCTTCATGCGAGAGACAGCCCTGACACCGTAACCTAGTTCCTCTAACTCCTCTTTTAGGTGGTCCGGGTCCATTTTGAATGGGAGTCTGCGGAAAACCACCTTGAGCAGTTTCAGTGGCTCTGTAGAGTGGGTATAGTTGGGCACGCCCATTTCCCCAAATACTTTCATAAGAGTCACATAGTCCTCTGTATCTTTGACAGTGACCTTATACGTGTCCCTGCCCGCGGTTTTAAGAATAAAGTTGCCCTGCACCCTACTTTTCAGAGCTGTTGAAAGCTTTTGAAATCAGCCGTCCATCTGACGACGATGGGAGGAGGGGCACGGGTCTTTGGCCTAGCCGGTTGTTCGACACTCGCGTCTTCCGGCGCGTCCGTGGCAGTAGCATACCTATTGGTTGTCGCTAGCGGGGGAGCTCGTGTGAGCTCTGCTGCCCTGGCAGTGTGCTTCCTGCTCGGCACCTGGAAGCCGCCGTCGGTGGAGCAGCGGTCGCCAGTGGCGGCCTTGGTGCCCACCTGTGACGCCTTCTTCTTACTGCGCGTCCTAGGCGCCTTGCCCTTCGAGGCGGCCGGTTTCTTTGCTGATACCTCAGCGCTATCAGCGGCGGGGCGCTTCCTTGCGGTCGCGTCCGCATCCCGGAGGTGCGTGTGCGTCACCTCCTCCCGACCACTCGAGGTCACGTCCACGTCCACGTCCATGCTCGCTTGCCCACTGTCTGGTATGAGACCTTTCAGTAAGGCCAAGCTCTTCTCAGCCGCAGCCGCGGCCGCAGCAGCCTCGGTAGCACCGGTGCAGCTAGTAACCGCGTCATTTGCGTGCGAGACAGGTGTCTCGTCCGCGACGCAGCGTTCGCTCGCACCGGTGGTGCAGGGGGCGGGTACCATCGGAAAACAGCCAGGGTACGTCAGTGGCCCTCCCCCTACATCAAGTACTCGTGCCACTGTGTGCTGGAGCAAGCCCCCGTCCACATCACACGTAGAGCTACGATGATCGCCTTGGGCGTACGGAGCCGAGGCCCCGTCCGCCGACGATACGCTCCTAACATTCGACATCGCAGCCACACTGCAGGACAGGCGAGAACTGGAGGGAGGAGAGGTGGGCTCTGCTGGTGGTATTCTGAGCTAACACAGTCAGTATCTGCACAGCAGGGTGAACACATACAGCAGCTGCTTCCACTGACCTTGTATGGAAAGCGTCTGTTTGGGAGTAGATTGTACAGATGCTGCAACAAGAAGTAGCCACATGAGTTGGCAAAGAACACTGTTGTGAACAAAGGGGACTACAATTGTGGGGGTTATCTGGCTACCAGATGGTCACAAAAAAAATGGGCACAGTATTCTGAGACACTACAGTCTGCTGGTTTGGATAGGTTGGTCGAAATTCCGCCAAGCAGTGGCACGTGACAAGAAGTAGCCACTTGGGGTGTTCTAATACCATGAGATGTTTGGCGGCGCAGAGGCCGACGGTGGTTGTGGGGCCCAAGTGAGTGTAGTGCAGAGACTGGCGCAAGGTGCAGACTGGCGAAGTGGTCAGCACACATGTGCACTATGTCCCTGCGGGCACATCTGCCCTACGGTTGATGCGAAGATGGGATCAAAAGATTTTTAACAGTGTATTTATGTGCGGTGAGTTATGTTGACGTCGATTTCGTGAGAGTATTTCTTGTGTGATGGGAAAAAGAAGTCTATTTAATTACTTCTTTTTGATCTGCAACTTCCCAAACAGCAGTGAATGATGAGCTTCTACCGCCAAATAAAAGAGAGATCCAACCCCTACGAATTGAATTTGATAAGTAAACAGTATATTCTCTGCTATGTAATGGAATTGACTGTTGTAAGATCTTTCCTCTCCACCACAGACTTAGCCCTTTTCCCGCCAATCTCCAGGTAGGGGTGGGAGGGGAAGTTGAGGTACTTCCCAGGAGGGAGAGGGTATACCGGTAATCAATTTATCGATTTAACTTAATAGTCAAGTAATTTGATATGAAAGGTTTGCTTGTATTGGCAACTCATTTCACAGAAGGGTGGGGGGGAGGGAGGGGTGGGAGGTTTCTCAGGAGGACAGATTGTGCCCAAGGGGTCATAAATTACCCCAGGCTGTCATAAATTAATTAAGAGAACATTAGGTTAAGGGGACGAGGAGAATGTCATAAATCAATCAAGTTTACCTCTGAACGTGTCCAACCCACTCTAACAAAATATGCCAGAGCCTGCTTTGCCCCCTTACTAGCTTCAAATTAAGCTGCCGAAATGAGATGATTTTGAAAACATTTTTTCAGACAAGCAAAAACGATTTTCATGTGTTTATCATCTATGCTACTTAAACCTCATTATCGCCTATCGTTTTACAACGAAAGAAATAAGAAAATAAAGAAATGTATTCTGTACTTGTAATGTGTAATTTGTAATTTAATGTGTAATGTGTAATTTCCACCTCTAGTTATTTTGCTGGTCCCTTAACGGATGCCGAGCCTGCTATTTAGGCGGCCGCTGATGCCACTTTCTCAACACTACAGCAAATGAAATAGATCGTCACCAACAGCTGCGACTCTGCAACCTGCAGTAACAGCCAAATGCTGCCAGCGTTATACAAACGCAGCCAGAGTCACTCGAACACTCTAGTTCCTGCGCTCGGAAACAAACATGTTTGATTCGCTCAGCGGAGCTCTGTACCTCGCCTCTCTGCGTGAATCGTCACTTTAACAGTCGCTTTGAGCAGTAATGGTTTGTTCTAACAGCGCTGCTCTGTTCGCCGCGCCGCATTGCTCTGTTCGTGACGCGCGGCTCTACTATAACAGCAGCCGTGTAACAATCCTGTGCGTTACTCCACACATGATTTAGTTTCACATTACAAACATTCATACAAAGGTATATGTTGGTCAATAATGTCTCGGGTAAGCAGACAAGTGCAAGGATTTCCTACCGGTGCCTGAGATTAAATGCAAAGTTAAAAAATGAGACTAGGTGTTGTTCAACAATAGAGTAGTATAGGATAAGTTTGCGCAGTGGCTAAGACAGAGCAACGCCTATTCCTCAGTTTTGTTAATGCAGTAGTTGGGTACTCTGCTAGGCACGAAACAGCCTTGTAGCTGACAATTTGTCGCCATAGTTACGTCGTCCTTGCATTAATTCCTGCACTATATGATAAGAACAGTTATGCACTATTTTCAAGTAAAGTTTTGTGTTTTTGATAATAAGTTGTAGCTCACGTAAAAATGAGCTTATATCGTTTAGCTTTCTACCACCATGCACTCTGATGTATTGTCATTATTGTGGTATATTAACACATCGACATTTCTGCACAGTGTTCCTACATGCAGTTAAAATCTAAACTCACGTAATACAGGGTAAGTTTACGCATTGAAAGTGGGATAAAACTGCTCAGTGAGTGACCTTACCGCATGTTTTATTATTACAAATAGCTGTTATAAACTGATTGCAAGATTCAAAGACAGTTTTTACTAATTTACCATCTATAAAGGAAAACCTGAACGGAAGGCATAACACCAGAAATGTTGGATTAGATTAGATTTTAGATTATATTAGTTTTTCGTTCCATAGATCCGTGTTAAGGAGATCCTCGTGGATGTGGAACATGTCACCTTTTTTAATTTTTAATTTTTTATTTTTTTAAGCTGAAATAACAATACTAATAGTATAAATATATACAACACATCATTTGTTTCTATTAAAAAATTCGTCAATGGAGTAGAAGGAGTTGGCCACTAGTAATTCTTTCAGGCTCCTTTTAAACTGATCTCTATTTGTAAGAATTTTTTTTATGTTTGCTGGCAAATTATTGAAGACGAGTGTTACTGAGTAGTGGACCCCTTCTTGAACTAAAGTAAGTGCTTTTAAGTCCTTGTGCAGATAATTTTTGTTCCTGGTATTGTATGTATGAACTGAGCTGATTTATTAAGGAGTAAATATACTGAGAGGCAGTAGTTAGTATACCCAGTTTTTTGAAGAGGTTTCTACAAGACGTCCGTGAGTTTACTCCACAAATAATACGTATTACACGCTTTTGGACACTGAAAACTTTTGTTTGACTTGAAGAGTTACCCCAAAATATTATAACATATGACATTATGGAATGAAAGTAGGCAAAGTATGCAAGCTTTTTCACTTTTATGTTGCCTATGTCTGCTAACACTCGAATTGCAAATACAGATTTGTTAAGGCGTTTCTGCAGTTCTGTGTTGTGCTCCTCCAACTGAATTTATTATCAAGTTGTAATCCTAGGAATTTAAGACTGTCAACCTCTTCTATCTGCTCTTCTTCGTACTTTATGCATATGCTGGGTGGAAAGCTCTTACAGGTTCTGAATTGCATATAGTGAGTCTTTTCGAAGTTTAATGTCAGTGAGTTGGCTTTAAACCATTTATTAATAACCATGAAAATATCATTAGCAGATCTTTCTAGAACTACACTCGACATACTATTTATTGCAATACTTGTGTCATCTGCAAACAAAACCAACTCTCCTTCTGGCAGTGTAACTGATGAGAGGTCATTAATGTACACAAGAAAAAGGAATGGCCCTAAGATGGATCCTTGTGGGACACCACATGTAATTTCTTCCCATTCTGATGATGATTAATGACTTAATTCACTAGTCCCTTGCACTGACACCCTTTGTTTCCTGTTAGCGAGGTATGACTTGAACCATTTTGCAGCACTGCCCGTGACACCATAGAATTCTAATTTATTTAAAAGGATGTTGTGGTTTATACAATCGAATTCCTTTGACAAACCACAGAAAATACCTGCTCCTTGTAACTTGTTATTTAATGAATTATGTACATTTTCACTGTAGGTGTAAATAGCCTTTTCGATATCAGAACCCTTCAGAAATCCAAACTGTGTTCTTGATAATATGTTATTTGTGGTCAGATGGTTGAGAAGCTGCCTGTAGATTACTTTTTCTAAAATTTTTGAGAATGCTATCAGAAGTGAAATCGGTCTGTAGTTTGATGGCATCTCTTTATCCCCTTTCTTGAATAGAGGCTTAACATCTGCACATTTCAGCCAGTCAGGAAGTGTCCCAGTTATAATTGACTGGTTACACAAGTAACTTAGAATTGTACTAAACTCACAAGAACATGCCTTAATTAACTTTGTTGATATTTCATCGTAACCACTGGAATGCTTTGTTTTTAAAGATTTTATTATGGAAGTTATTTCTTTTGGTGATGTGAGTGACATATTCATGTACCTGAAGCTATTTGTAAAGTCTAGTTTCAGATATTCAAGGGCATTATTTAATGATCCTCACAATCCCATTCTATCAGTAACCGATACAAAGTACTTGTTAAATAGATTTGCCACACTATGCCAATCGGTTACTAATGTGTCATCTACCCTTAGTGCTATTTGCTCCTGTTCCTTTCTGGTTCTACCAGTCTCCACTTTCACTATATCCCATATTGTTTTTATTTTGTTCCCTGACATTGCTATCTTCTTCTCGTAGTTGGAAGCTGGAAAAGAGCGCCCGAAAAACGGCAAGTCTTAATGACAAATAGGCCTAGGGAGCGAGAGTGGATTAAGTAAAAAAAAAATGGTTCAAATGGCTCTGAGCACTATGGGACTTAACATCTACGGTCATCAGTCCCCTAGAACTTAGAACTACTTAAACCTAACTAATCTAAGGACAACACACAACACCCAGCCATCACGAGGCAGAGAAAATCCCTGACCCCGCCGGGAATCGAACCCGGGAACCCGGGCGCGGGAAGTGGATTAAGTAAAGCTGACCTTAGCAATGGCCTTAAAAGAGGTATTGGGCCATTTCAGAACTGGTTTTATCCAAATATATTTTTAGTTTCAGGGTGTGTTATCTGTGTAGGAATTTGCTTAAAATTTTTACTCATACCCCAGCATTTTTTTCAGTGTTTTGGATGAAACACTGGGAAGATCCAGAAGAATTCTTAATGATGATCTCACAGTACACCGCAGATGTTCGAACATGCATTATTACAGTATAGTACAGTAAGGTTTTAGAATACTAGTTTATGATTATTCTGAAAGGAATACTACAAGAAATTAATTCGACAGAAACACTATAATGGCTGTAAGCCTTTAATTTGAGGCATAAAATTGGTCTCGGACGTGTAACAGCGTTCGACAGGCTTCAAAACGAGCTTATTCTTTGATAATCTTTCGATGCTAATGGAGAGACAAATGTGTTGCTCATCGCATATTTAACGTGGATGAGACGGGATTTACAACGGGTCGTAACGAAACTCCGAAAGTGATTGTATCTTGTGGCAAGAAGGAAGATAAGTGTAAACTGCAACGGAAGAAAAATGTGACGTTGACGTCGTATGAGACCAGGAGAAGGGTGGGGGTGGGAGGGAGGGGGGTGGGGGGGGGGGAATTATGTCGTTCAAGGAATAATAATAATAAATAATAATAATAATTCAGAAAACGATGTAAAAAAGTTTGAAGTATGGTGTTCTTCCCGGATGTGTTCAGAGACTGGACATATCAACCTAAATCTTTATCTCATGTGGTTAGAACATTTTGAGAAACATGTTAGATGGTAGGCCTTCTTGCCCTCCCATCCCGCCAGCTCGCCTTCCATTATTATGTTTCTCTGCATATATATGCAAACTACATGTAATACACAATGGACTACTTCGTTATGCAAATCAGTTCAAAAATGGCTCTGAGCACTTTGGGACTTAACGTCTGTGGTCATCAGTCCCCTAGAACTTAGAACTACTTAAACCTAACGAACCTAAGGACATCACACACATCCATGCCCGAGGCAGGATTCGAACCTGCGACCGTAGCGGTCTCGCGGCTCCGGACTGAGCGCCTAGAACCTCTAGACCACCACGGCCGGCTGCAAATCAGTGCACTGATGCTCTGTAACAACATGTAAGGGACAGAATTTGCATGGATGACCGATATAATCTTTTGAATCATTTCTCCCTGCAGTTTGCGACTGCTGTGGAGGTTTCAGCTCCCAGCTATGAGGGTAGGCGTGACTGAAGAAAGTTGGTGGGTTCCAAGGAATGGTGCCGTGCTGTAAAATAGCCGTGCCGGCCCAGCGGTTGAATAGACTGAAGGAGGGCGAGGTCACCGGCCGTAGGACAGGCGCCAAAGACATCGCCCGCCGCTCGCCTTCTGATGTTAGCAATCGGTGGCTAGCGGTGACCCGGTCACTGGTTCACTGGGCGAACGCTGTTGTCCAAAGCGGCGTATTTGAGAGAGGGAGATGGAGAGAGAGAGAGAGAGGGCAGAGGACATACGCTACGCCCTATGGCGTTGTCTGCTGGGGCATGGCAGAACCATGAGTCCATCTGGATGGGGGGTGCGCCGCGGCGGCGTCCCATGAAGATCATGTAATTAGCAACACAGTCCGTCGGTGTCCCACGCCCAGGAACTTTCGTCACAGACGCTGTGAACAGAAGGTTGACTCTTACGTCAGCTCACGATTATTGACGCTATGGCAATTGGCGGGAAGAACTGTCTCTGGTGGCTATGATGACGAAATTTTGTGATGGAGAATTTGCCGTTTCTGTTTTAATAGCCATGACTGTGGGGAAAACTCGTGGTGGGCCACGATTGACTTCTCACTACTGCAGTGAAGCAGAAGCTCCGGTGGAGCTGTGGCGAAGAAAACACAAGGAGAGCCGTCTTTATCGTCTCAAGAGTCGCTCGTTACTTAATTTTCTGCACTTTGGTGGAGAGTAGTTTGTTAGAGCTTCGCGGCCGAGTTTGGAGCCCTCTTATCTCGGACGCCATCAGCCTCATCGCACACCAGGCCATGGAGTGCAGCAGTTGTCTACACGCCGAAAGAAGAAACGAAAATTGAGTTCAGCGTCCCGTGGATATTGAGGTCATTAGAGGGGCAGCATGAGCTCGGATTGAGTCAAGGATGGAAAAGGAAATCGGCCGTACCCTTTCACAGGAACCATCACGGCATTTGCCTGAAGCGATTTAGGGAACTCAAGGAAAATCTAAATCTGGATGTCCAGACGCGGAATTGAACCGTCGTCCTCCCGAATGTGAGTCCAGTATGCTAACCACTGCCTCACCTCAGCCGGTCTATGCGTCGAAATTTGCTGTTTGCGGTAATATACGCTGCTCTTGTTAATAGGGAATCCGTCAAACAATTTTACGCCCCAATGCAGTAGCTCTGTCTTCACAGCAGATGCACTTCGCATCATTTTCCTTGCATTAGCAATAGTGTTGCAAAGAGTTCTATCACTGACACGTTAGCTGCGATTACAGTTAATTTTTTTCTCATTGCGGCCCCAGTAACATACTGAGCCTCACAGCAGTTTTCTCAAACAGGTTCCCTCTTAGATTTTGGAAGTGTCTGCATCTATTTTTGCTCAAAAGTTTGTCAAGAACTCGTGGCGTTTATTATTCTCAAACTGCTCATGTTTGAATTTCATGTTCATGTTTGTCTTTGAGTCAATAAATTTCGTTGTAATACTCTAGGTCAGAATTTTCTCTGTTGAACTACACACCTGCATTCCTAATTATTTCGGAGGTGAAATAATAATCAACCTCTTAATTAAATTTATGTGAAGCTTAGCCTGCTCAAGATGGGTTGCATCTGAGACAAATTAATTCAGAATCTTTCCTTCGTATTAGTGATGTGCATTCTCATGAATGTGGTATGCACCGGAGCTTCACTCTGGTCCTAATTTGCATGCCAGTTAGGAAAACCCACACGCAACCACTGGCCAACTTGTAAACAATCCAATTCTATTCAGTCTCTCGTCACATTCGAGTCGGCATGTCGTCCTTTGTTGCAAGTACTATAGTATTCAGACGCAGCCACATCAGTCAGCTACTGCTGACACCAGTGGATCACTGACCACCCTGAACATGTAATTACAGAATACTTCATTACTGGATTGTTTGGAACTGCTTACCACATGGTGGCCATAATGACGAAGCTCAAAGGCGTTGTACTTATGGGGCATTTATCGAACTGATCATCACATATCCACCGACGGTGATTTCCTGCCTTCGACTGTCTCAGAGCAGAGTGACAGTTTCAGTGATATACCCACAGTTGACGCTGATTCTCTCCCGAGCCAAAGCTCACAGACATCTATAAATGAACCACAACCAGGACTAACAAGGGGAAGGCCTCTGACACGGCCAACCGATTCAGCTCAAGTTTGACAGGTCGCTTGAATACAACCTACGACGGAGGACTCTAAGATAGTTTGGCTCTACTTCCTCCCGTTTTTAAGAAAATCGCCCCTAAAGGTTATGACGAGCAATCGACTCAAAATTGGCGGGATCGATAGATAATTGTAAAACGAGCATTTTTCATCATCAGGTATGGTTTCAACAAATGCATACTTTAAAATCGAAGAAAGAAACTTTTACAACTGCCACTTATGTACCCACTTGGTAAAGGCTTTTCACCGAGAGCGCCGATAGCGCAACGACCAAGGTAACTGGCTGAGAAGCGGAGAACCTGACTCGAATCTCGAGGAAACATAGCGGATTATTCCTCTCGTTTGTATTTTCCCATATCTCAATTGACAGGGATAGGAAGGTTAATAAAGTAAGTAAATCAATAAGGAGTTATAAAAAGGTGCCCAAATAAATTTCTTAATCCTCTTGGGATAGTAAACAACTAAAACGTTACTCATGGTCACTTTACAATGGCCCTTCCAGTCACTGTTACTTTTTCTCACTTTCCTTCGACAACTAGATGGATGGTACTTTTTGTCATATAAACATTCGAAACAAATATACTCAGCGCACCAAGAACATATAATGAATGCAATCTTTCGGCAGCTACACTGTTCCTTCCGGAGAGTCGGCGGGAAACAAACTTGGTGTACACTTAAGTATATGTATTTTTCGGGAATTAATTTTGATACGTACCACGCATACGACATCACTGTCTGAAAAATCGGTGCTGAAAGTTGGTTATGAAATTTCTGTGAATAATTATTGCGTCCGTGCGGTAGTGCAATTCCCGCTATGTTTCCAGAAAAAATGGTTCAAATGGCTCTGAGCACTATGGGACTTAACATCTGTGGTCATCAGTCCCCTAGAACTTAGAACTACTTAAACCTAACTAACCTAAGGACATCACACACATCTATGCCCGAGGCAGGATTCGAACCTGCGACCGTAGCAGTCGCGCGGTTCCGGACTGAGCGCCTTAACCGCGAGGCCACCGCGGCCGGCTATGTTTCCAGAAGCACACTGCAATTCTGAAGCCTCGAAATAAAGTTTCTAACCTGGGAGTAGAAATAAACATCACACTGCTGGCACACAGGTGTGCAATTTGGAGGTTTTACTTTTACCGTGCACGTCGGTTGACCCTCGTGATCAGTAAACATGGTGTCATACATTAGAGCATTAATTTGTCCAACCCAGGAATCCCATATTAGACAAAACTTGTTATCAGCAACGTATCGTTTTATAACATTCTCAAGAAATGTTCTGTAAATCGCATTTGTCAATTTTCCGCATTTGGAGCAAGTAATGTAAACATTTTTCATCGAGTCGGTTAAGCGATTGACCTCTTCTATGAGTCGAGGACCATATGTAACATTCGTTTCTTGTAAACACAGGAAAACCTTAGGCAACGCTTTTCCAGAGGCTGTGTTGGCATATTGCGCCGTGTACGAATGCTAGTTTTTTTCTACTACCAACTGCGACAAGGGTTCGTTTTTGTCCCTTTATGCGATAACGTGCGTCGAATGTTCACCCGATACTCGCGTCCTGTTTGATCGGTGCTGATCACGTAATTACGATTAAAACTGGTCATAAGTGATGCCGTATGCGTGCTGAAAAGAGCCACCACTTCCTGTATATGTTCTATATTTTCTACCTCCTTGTGGGAGACGTATTTAGTGACATGCCGTTGGCGAGTTTTATATTCCGATTTGAAATTGTTTGCCCAAGACAATGATGCAGCAAACGTAAAATCCTTGTTGGTCGTATATTGATGTGCTGCACCTACAGGCCACTCATGGAGTATTCTCGTGGTTACATTCTCGTTACGACGACGAGATTGGCAAATCGGTCGTTTGTCCACTTATTTATCACCTGGTATTTGTCGTATCTTGTCCCTTCTTTAACGATATCATTTCCCCACAATTTTGCGACCTTCCTTTTCAGGGGTATTGTTGCTCCATTCTTTTGCAATGTTTGTAGATTCCAATTTGGACGATTCTTGGCTAGCGCTACCGCTTTTACTTTTACTTAAAGGGGTATAGCGCCGTAGCTCAATCGTTCAGTAACCGGTTCGTAATACTCATCGAGAACAGATGAAGCACGGATTTCTTGTGACGTGGACATTTCCAAAGTGTTTTGCGATTCACTAGTCGTGATATCCTCCACTGAATCACCTTCTGCTTCGCCTTCATAGTATAGTTCTTCAGTATCAACAAAAATTATCTCGTTCGTCAGCTCCAAAAATCGCTCGACGACAGCCGCTCCTATCAATCTGGAACGCCGAGAAACAGAACTGCCTGCTTCCGGTAGCGCACTGATAATACATCTGGCTTGCAACCCTTTTACAAACCAACTCTGCATCGGTAACTTCCTGCTTGTCGTCATCTGCGACAGGCTCCCAACTATATACACTCCTGAAAATGGAAGAAAGAACACATTGACACCGGTGTGTCAGACCCACCATACTTGCTCCGGGCACTGCGAGAGAGCTATACAAGCAATGATCACACGCACGGCACAGCTGACACACCAGGAATCGCGGTGTTGGCCGTCGAATGGCGCTAGCTGCGCAGCATTTGTGCACCGCCGCCGTCAGTGTCAGCCAGTTTGCCGTGGCATACGGAGCTCCCTCGCAGTCTTTAACACTGGTAGCATGCCGCGACAGCGTGGACGTGAACCGTATGTGCAGTTGACGGACTTTGAGCGCGGGCGTATAGTGGGCATGCGGGAGGCCGGGTGGGGCGTGAGGTCTCCACAGTACATCGATGTTGTCGCCAGTGGTCGGCGGAAGG
The DNA here is from genome assembly GCF_023897955.1 of Schistocerca gregaria. NCBI lineage: Eukaryota > Metazoa > Arthropoda > Insecta > Orthoptera > Acrididae > Schistocerca > Schistocerca gregaria. The sequence continues at coordinate 552,589,756 of NC_064931.1, forward strand.
TGCACGTGCCCGTCTACCTGGGACCTGGGACCGGACCGCAGCGACGCACGGATGCACGCCAAGACCGTAGGATCCTACGCAGTGCCGTAGGGGACCGCACCGCCACTTCCCAGCAAATTAGGGACACTGTTGCTCCTGGGGTATCGGCGAGGACCATTCGCAACCGTCTCCATGAAGATGGGCTACGGTCCCGCACACCGTTAGGCCGTCTTCCGCTCACGCCCCAACATCGTGCAGTACGCCTCCAGTGGTGTCGCGACAGGCGTGAATGGAGGGACGAATGGAGACATGTCGTCTTCAGCGATGAGAGTCGCTTCTGCCTTGGTGCCAATGATGGTCGTGTGCGTGTTTGGCGCCGTGCAGGTGAGCGCCACAATCAGGACTGCATACGACCGAGGCACACAGGGCCAACACCCGGCATCATGGTGTGGGGAGCGATCTCCTAAACTGGCCGTACACCTCTGGTGATCGTCGAGGGGACACTGAATAGTGCACGGTACATCCAAACCGTCATCGAACCCATCGTTGTACCATTCCTAGACCGGCAAGGGAACTTGCTGTTCCAACAGGACAATGCACGTCCGCATGTATCCCGTGCCACCCAACGTGCTCTAGAAGGTGTAAGTCAACTACCCTAGCCAGCAAGATCTCCGGATCTGTCCCCCATTGAGCATGTTTGGGACTGGATGAAGCGTCGCCTCACGCGGTCTGCACGTCCAGCACGAACGCTGGTCCAACTGAGGCGCCAGGTGGAAATGGCATGGCAAGCCGTTCCACAGGATTACATCCAGCACCTCTACGATCGTCTGCATGGGAGAATAGCAGCCTGCATTGCTGCGAAAGGTGGATATACACTGTACTAGTGCCGACATTGTGCATGCTCTGTTGCCTGTGTCTATGTGCCTGTGGTTCTGTCAGTGTGATCATGTGATGTATCTGACCCCAGGAATGTGTCAATAAAGTTTCTCCTTCCTGGGACAATGAATTCACGGTGTTCTTATTTCAATTTCCAGGAGTGTATGAGTGTCAAGGTAGGGTAGAGGACGTTTGCGTATGTTGATGGTGGGACAGTTGTGAGGTTAGGTGCGGTGGGAGGTGTAAATTAGATCTTACTGAAAAAAAAGAAAATGTTGTAAAGTAAGAATAATATTGAGAAGGTTTTTAGATGGCTGGTCACGCGACGACCGTGTAATGTCGTGTGAGGAGCAATGTGCAGTGTGCTACAGTGTCATAGGAGGAAAAGACAGGTGCTGCTATGATGTGTCTAGCGTATGGAGGCTGCACTTTGGAATTATGCTACGTTGACATAAAGTTGACTTTCACCCGCGTTCGGTGGTCGCGGGTCGGTATCGCGGTTCTGGACGGACGTATGTGTGTGCTTTGACCGCCGACGAGCGCGTTAACCGCGCCAACTCACGCTTGCGGAAGCCGAGCAGGGGCTGTGTGAGGTCTGAAATCAGATGGATGGGTGACTTCACGATCCAGTGGGGATGGTGCAGAGTGAGGGTGCCTGCGCACGTCTGCTGAGTTATTTTGCGAGCGGATCTGCAGGCTATGCGTTATTAGGATAGTTTACGAGTACTGAGCATATCTACACATCTGTGTGACGTATTATTTTGTAGCAGTTTGCTATAGTCTGTACTGAAATTGTGATTGGGTGCGTGTCTGTGGGCTGTGCAACATGGCCCGGGGAACATCTGGGATTGGTGTTTTGTGATAGCGTGATAGATACACTGTATGGTTAAATAAGTTGTTCGAAAAAAATAAATAGAGTGTTCTCAATGATTACACGCGCCTGCAGCGCAGATCAAAGTGATTGGTTTTCCGCCACCATCTCGGTTGCATGCGAGTAGTAAATGTTTTCCCGGCCGCCTTAATCGAGTGTGTCAACGAGCTATGAGCTATTCTGAGAATAGACGTGAAGGCAGGTCCAGACCTGAGACGCCGGCTGTATACATGAGAAGAACAATGCAGCTTTCACATGTGTCGGCTGTCACGAGCGCTCGGAAGCTGACCTTGGCTGGAGACTCTGGAATCCCCTTCCCCACCGACCGCACGCGCGCACGGCCTGCTTTGAGCATAATCTAAGGGGCATAGGCGATATCAATTTCTCCGGTGATAGGTGTGAATGCGACTGTGTTGAGGTCATGTTTGGGGGAGGCCGAGCAGAGACTTTTGGTCGGTTTGGCAGCTGGTGGTGTTTGGACGCGTCTGTTGCACTATTTTGCGAGCGACATGCGGTGCTTTATTAGGAGAGTTTAAGAGTACAGAGCTCGTCTGCTGATATTGTGTAATGCATTATTTAAGAGCTGTTTGCTACTGTGCGGTGAAATCATGAGTTGTTTACGTGTTTGTGGCCTGTGTCAGATGACCACAGTGGGATCAGTGCGGGTGTTTTGTGACAAATATACTCCACGACTAAATAAAAGGGCTCCACATAAATAGAGTGCAGCCCTTCCTTACTTCCCCGAGCAGCACAGCGCAGTCTGAGCTGTTTTTGCGCAATAACGGCAATCTGGTCAGACTGGGAGTGAGTAGAAAAATAACTGGACAAATTTATCTGTAGAGGATTTACAGGTCAGGATTGGAATGAATATCTTGATGGGTGTGGTTGCGTTGCCAAGTGTAGTGTACTACTGGAGTTCAGAAACTGCCGTATGCGAGGGTTACATATCGAAACCTATGAGAAGTAAAAGTTTCAAAAAGATATGTCACAAATAAATAAAGAACACTCGCTCCTCCTTCCATCAGCCTATGCACTGAAATTATTTCCGAAAATTAGCAGTTGTTTGGCTATTTGGAGGTAAATGTTTTGCATTATTTACGAACGGTTGTGTAGGCTGTGCTATGAGTTATTCTTAACTGTTTACAATTAGCAAGTGTGTGTCTAGAACATTATAAATGGGTTATGTAGGAGTGTTTTGCAGGTCTGTATGATGTGCGACATGTCGGTGCGATACATATACTCCATTCCTAAATAAAGTAAATTAGTTCCTCCATCCATTGACCCAGTGCAGGGTGAGTCCGTTTACCAGAAACGTCTAGGAAGAGGTTGAGTGCTGGTGGCTTAGTTTGGAACAATTTTCTTAGGTTGGTGGCGGAAGCGCACGTGAGCTTTCTTTATTGGGAGATTTAAAACTTGGCGCTGGTTGCTAGGAGGAGGCGGTGGCGGTCTGGTCCTCGAAAAGTAGTTGAAATTAGGGAGTTGAACACGTTTGCATACGTATATCAAATTGTGAATTCAATTATTTAATATAGCGGGGTGGTGACAGTGAATTAGCGAGCATTCTCGTGACGAGCAAAGACGCTGTTATACGGTCATGGTGGATTCCACTGTCGGTCAAACTCTCGCGCCAAACGTATCCTTTGTCCGGCAAGCGGTCGACATGTTCCATCATGTCCGGCTTTAAGTGCTCGCGGTCATGGAAAGATGTTTACGTAGTCTGCGACGCTGCTCGCCGCCTACCTGGCGCGCTGGCCGTGGGGGTGTGCGGGCCCTGCTGGTCGCTTGACGTCAACCGGCCAGGGAGCTGCCGCACGTACGTCAGCTGTGCCCTGGAATTTCGCTGTGTGATCATGGAGAAGTCAGTTGGGACACACCTTCATGACCGTAATGTCTGAAATAAAGAGTCATTTTCCAAGTATTTACAGAAGGCTATGTCCGTCACGTGTATGGAGGCTGTGTGACGTAAGCGGGACTGCAGCGCAGCGATTGTACAGTTATTACGTGCGTGCGAGAGCGAGTCAACTAGCGGGCATTCTAGTGCGGTCCAAACGTGCTGTTATATAGTCATGGCGGATTCCACTGTCGAGCAAACTTTGCCGCCAAAAGTGTAGCGCTGCATTCTCGCTCGCACAGGGACACGTGGTGGACGGTGAGCAGTCAGCATCGACAGGTTTGAACGTGGCACCAAAAGTGTGACAGCGAACGGTTGACTGTTGTGTGATTCAGCTCCGAGGCAGACAATTTTGGTGGGAAACGTGCGGAGGCGACGAATACATGTGGTGAGCGGACAAGGGGCTTCTGTGAAGTCAAACTCGACAAGTTCCAGCGAGTCCAGCGAAAACATGTTTACGACGTGGGAGCGATCACTGGGCTCGCCCCCGGGGCAAGTGGCCGGCCGCCTCACGTGACAGGCGTAGGCAGCGTCTCCGAGCTCTGGCCAGGGGGTGGCGAGGATTTGAACTAATTCAGTTGGAGCGCGGACGTCGCGTTGACTGCACTGCGATATCAAAGATGTGACTGTGTTGGAGAACAAGTGATGACCGTACTGCTTGAAATAAAGTCTTCAGGCCCTTCCCCCCTGCAAAATCAAAGGACGTGACTTACGTTACTATAAGAGCAGTTTATTATTTGACGCGATTATGATAGACTACCGGTGAAAAAAGATAAGTGAGGGAGAAAGTTCATACGTATGATCAATTATGGTGTTGGGATTAGAATTTGTGATAGATTTTGGTTATGGATGTAAGGAAAATGGCTTTCTCACCGAGAAAATTAGACATCTTGAATAAATAATAAATGATAATAATAAATAGAAGCACAGTATTCGAGAGAATATCGTGTTGGAATTTGAATTTGGCGCAAATTTCTAGTGGAGGTAGGCCTATAATAATAAATGATAATGAATGATAATAAATGACAATGAATGATAATGAATGTTAACACTTTCAACGCTGCCCTCTTTACACCCGGCACTTGGCTGTGAACTGGCATATTTAATGAATGTTTGAAATTAGATTGCAAAGAACGGGAAAATGATAGGAATATGGTTATTGCATCATTTAAAAGGAAAAGGTAAGAGCTTTACATGATAGTGAGTTTATTTTACAATATAAAATACAAATGGGTGTTCTAATTAAAAAAAGAAAACACAAAAATATCCTGGATAAAAAGTTTTACATGATCTCTCTCTTGAGTAATACCATTATTACTGTATCTAAATTTAAAACAAAATATCACTTGACTGTCTAACTGCCAGTATCTGTAAACTAGAGTATTTTAGTAGTTCAGATGTAGTTAGCTTTCGTGTGAAAATCCTGGAAACACTGTGGGACGCAAAGGCCAACGCCACAGTCCTTGCACCACCATCTACTTCCTTCCTGATGCGCTTACCCGTCTCTTTCTTTCCCCTATCTGAACATACTTTGCAATACCTAGTAATATTCACCTTGTTTACAGTGGGTGGGACCTTCTCTGCAAAGTGCCTTGCAAATGTCCTCGCAATTTGTGAGGATGGAGTGGCTTGTTCCTGAAAAATATTACCGCCCTTCTCAGCCAATTTCTTCCCTACTCTGTGAATAAAGTCTACTAGTAATGCATTCTACCTAGTGTTCTCTTCATATAAAATAAATCTGTTGACAGTTGACACTATAAACAAGTGGAGAAACAGCTTTTACCACCACTAAAAGTTTTTTGGGCAAACGTGCTCTTAACTTTATGAACAATTGAGACATATACATACCTGAATCGTCACTTGTACTTTCGTCTGGAGAGTACGAATCATCTTTGTCAGAATCATCAACTTCAGATCCTTCATCTCCATAAAGAATATCTAAGATCTCTGCCTCCGTCAACTCGCTGCGCGATATTTTCACAATTGTAAACACCTGTGAGTGAACTGCAGATAAATTCGACTTTGCAGTGCTCACAGCCGCTCCCAGGAAGAGATAGCCAATAAGTGCTTGCCTCTTGCGGAAGAAGAATGAAATACGTCCACATTAGTTGACGAAACTGCTTCGGAGACGCGCTAAACGCGCTTACGGAGCAAAATAAAGACTCGTCGGTACAGTATTCGGGCGCCGTGGCCAACGTCAGGGCGGCCGCGCCCGTATGGCGTACGGGCACCTTGCTGTGAGTGTTAATAAATAATAATGAATAATAATAAACAAAAGTAAGGTTTTGCAGCCATTATCGTGTTGGAATTTGAATTTGGAAGGAATTTTCTAGTGGAGGCAGGTCAATAATAATAAATAATAAATAATAATAATGAATGTTGATGAATGACAATCAATAATAATAAAAAGACAACTACGGTCTTTGCATGCATTATCCTGTTGGAATTCAAACTTCCCGCGATTTTTTCTACTGGAGGCTTAGGTTAGTGGACGTAGCACACTTGGGCTATTTTCGTGCCAAAATTCTAAATTCCCGCCATATTTTTCTTGAGGTTAGGTTAATGGACGTAGCACAAATGTGCCTATTGTCCCCCCCAAAAGCCGCCATATTGGATGACGTCATGCACTGTTGCCAATTCTACATGCCGCCATCTTCGATGACGTCATCGCCGCCATCTTGAATAAATTTGGCAACAATGGAGAGTGTGGTGACACGAAGGTTGCCCTACTATTTGCGGTGTCACCTTATAATGTCATAAACCTTTTGTAGGTCAAAGAAGACAGCAATAAGGTATTGACGTCGGTGAAAAGCTATCTGGATGGCTAATTATCAGCAGTGGAATGGCCTTAGCGAAAACCTTGCTTGGATGAAGCCACAAGGCCCTGAAACTCACGTAGACAACAGAGCCGCCAGCTCTCCATGCGTTTGAGCAACTTAGCAGAGAACACTGACGAGACTAATCGGCTGATAGCTGTCCAATTCTAGGGGATGCCCACCCGGTTTCAGTACCGTGACGATGGTGCTTTCTTGATAGTGAGATGGCAACTCACCCTCACTCCAGATACGGTAAAAGATGATAAGGGGATGACGCTGCCAGTCTACTGACAGGTGCTTGAGCATTTTGGTGTGGATCTACTCTGGCCCTGGGGCTGTATCCGAGCAAAGGGCTAGGGCACTGAAAAACTCCCACTCACTGAATGGAGCATCATAGGGCTCCATCTGGTGTGCACCGGAAAGATAAGTAAAATCTCTCCATCCGCTCCTTAAGGACACGAAAGGCAGCTTGATAGTTTTCAGACGCAGAGACTCAAGCATAATACATAGCAAAATGTTCAGTTACGGGGCCTGGGTTAATGAAAACATCATTGTTCAAAAAAATACCAAGTACACTTGCAGAGAATTGGCATCCATAGAGGCTTCTAACCTTCGCCCAGATTTGCAAAGAAGTCTTGCTTTTGGCGTTTATTAAGTGATGGACCCGAGCATAGAACCATTTAAAGACAATGAGACAATGAGGTGCTCAATTGATAGACGTTGCTTATGGCGTTGAAGAGCCCGCATGGGTCTCTAATGGCCTCAGTGATTTGCAGGGTCCACCAAGGTATTATCTTCCAACCAGGGGGGGGGGGGGAGATCCTGAACAATAGTATGGCTGTTGTTGCACTCTGGACAGTTAACACAATACCTCCATGTAGCGAGGAGCTCAGAACGACAGTGAGGGTAAAAGTATCCCAGTAATCACTCTGGAGAGATCATCTGGGCTCCGAGGACAGTGATGCTGAGAGTAGGACAGAAAAATCTAGAAGTGGTCACTACCACACAGGTCATTGTGGACCCTCCAGTGGACAGATGGGAGAAGACAAGGGCTGCAAATAGAAAGATCAATGGACCGAGTAAGTTCCATGTGCAAAATTGAAGTGTTTGGAGGCACCAGTATTCAAGAAACAGAATTCGAGTTCTGCCAAAAAGTTTTCGATGTCCTTCGTGCAGCCAGTAATTGTGGTTCCACCCCACAAAGGTTTATGGGCATTAAATTTGCCTGTGATTAGGAAAGGTGAAGAAGTCCTGAAATAGCCTTACCCTAACAGCCACAACCTCCAAAGTTATGTTAAGAGGCACAAGTTCGCTACATACAAAGTCCAGAACATGAGTGCAAATTTCACCTGGCACCTTACCATGATTGGCACAATTCTTAAAATATCACTGCTATCCACTAAGGGCAGGAGCCCACACTCTGGAAACAAAGTTCCATGGAGGGCAATGCATAAGGTAGGGGAGGAGCTAAAGAGATGTTGTAGCTCAGCCAGGTGGTGGAAAAAACCACTGCGACTCCTCTGGGCAGACATGCTGTCCAGTCTACTGTGAGGGCGCGAAGGGACCAAAGAGGCAGGTTATGTCGCAAGGTCACCTGCTGCCACTGGTTGACAAGTGATATTATCAACACACCTAAGACCTGAGGAATGTTGCATGGCGCAATCTGGTGCCTCAGGGGTGACCAGGTTCGTTGCCCCAGTCACAGAAGCAGAACATGTGGGATCCAATGCCATGGGGGCCAACGAAATTTCGTTTGTCTTGGAAGACTTCTTTTTTTTTCTTTTTCTCCGTGATTGGTTTTGTTGAATTTCCTGAATTAGTTTCACGGACTGAAGAAGATCGTGAAACTCTGTGACCAGCTCCTTCAGTCACTGGCTGGTATCTAGTTGCAGACCACCAGAAACCTTGGAGGGGAGTGTCCTGAAGGACTCCTTCCTGGCATGAGGAGATGGACGAGGGTGATGTGTCTTGAGGGGGGGAGGGGCGAATGGGGACGGGTGTCCATGGTGGGAGAGAATCCACTGCTCCCAAAGTGGGTGTGGGGGACGCAGCAGGGGGAAGCGTACCAACCACCAGTGGGACACGCACATTCGAGCGGCCCTGAGGGCGCACTGTAGGATGCATAATGGGATAATGGGGAGAGTACAGTTGGCAAAGAGGGCAATGTCGGCATAGCTGTTGCGTATGACATTGTCGTCTGTGCAGGATGTACTTACTCATGCTATGTCAGTCTGTACATTCTTATACTCCTGTATTTTTTTCTTTCTGAAAGGCAGTGCAGTCTTTTGAGCAGGGAGAATGGAGCACAAGAAATGTTCACCTGCAACGGTCGTCAACAGTTCCTACAGACTGGGATGGTATCACATCGTGAAGACATGTGCCCAAATTTCATATATCTGAAGCACAGCAAAGGGGGCACATATGGTTTCGCATCAGATCAGTATAACATCACAAAAAGAGCATTCGATGGAAAGGCAGAGGGGGAAAGGGACAGTCCAAGAAACGGCTTGCAGCACAGAAGGGAAAGCAGTACTGCATAGGCTGGGGCCTCATGGTAGCCAAGCTCCACAACAAGTAATGTGGCTTTCTGTAAAGAATAAACAACTACACTACAGATCAACGGAATCATACCATAACGTATAGTAATGCAACAGGAATACCTGCAATATAATATCACCATCACTAATTTGATATCAACTTCTCGATGAAGGCCAGCTACAGACTTAACTAAGCATTATGGTCTCAGGCTAAATGCAACCATTTCTGTCCTGCGAGTGTTCTAATAGCGCTGGTCTTTTCTCTTGAAATCCAGCAAATATCTTCCTTGGTCCATCTACCATCCTCTCACCTGACTATGTGACCCACCCATCCCCCCTTAATCTTCTTTATGGTCACAACTACGTCCTCCACTCTAATATTTCTCTGATCCATCTGTTTGTTGTCCAGTCTCTCCTAGTGATTCTCATACGTATCTCTATTTCTCACAGAGCTACACTCACTTCTTTGAATGATTTTCTGTTTGAAGAGGCCATGTCTCACTTGCATAGGTCGAAACTGACAATATTCTAAGATAATAAACTCTCACTGTTTTTTTTCTTTTCTATCAGGCCACATGTGGCCCTCCGGGACCATCCGACCGCCGTGTCATCCTCAGATGAGTATGCGTGTATTTAGCACACCGCTCTCCCGGTCGTTATGGTGGTTTTCTGTGACCGGAGCCACTACTATTCGGCCGATTAGCTGCTCAATTGGCATCAAGAGGCTGAGTGCACGCCGAAAAGTGGCAACAGCACATGGCGGACCGGATGATGACCCATCCAAGCGCCGGCCACTCCCGACAACGCTAAACTTCGGTGATCTGACAGGAACCGGTGTATCCACTGCGGCAAGGCCGTTGCCTTCTCACTTTTATAGAAATTCAAAATTTGTTTGGAAAAGTGTGTTCACTTTATGAAAACCTCTCCAGGTCATCGCTGACTGTCCATCCAAACATTGTTTCCAGTTATCCATATAAGGTCTCATAAATTGATTCTAAGGGAATTTTCAGTTCATGCTAAAATAGTTGTAGATGAAGAATCAACAGACGAAGTGTCACCTTCTTAGCTGTTATTCTGTGATATTATCTATGAATACGAAAAAATCACTAATGAATTAAATAAGTTTCGAATTATATGCAGTACAATACACAGAACCCTGGGAGACAAGACAAGGAAGGATATGAGGTTAAAATTTTACAAAGCAACAGCTATTTTCGTTCTAACACATGGAAGCAAATCTTGGACATTAACTTAGAAAAACGAGAGAAATACACAGTCAGATGAAACGATATTTTTAAGGAAAGTTGAAGGATGTATCCTCATAGATCAAATACAACAACAATATTTTAAGAGAAGAACTTTCTATCTAAGAAATAGAGCAAACGTGTATAAAATGGAAACAACATTTCGACAGAATTTTGGAGAACAGATTAGTTAAGCAAGTAATCAATTACAATGAAACTGGATTAACAACTGGATTAGATTATATGCAGTTTTCGTTCCAACAGACTTATAGTGAGGGTATCCTCCAAGATGTAAAACGTTTCAGAAAGAACACACAATAAATATTTGTAAAAAGGTATGCTAATGTACCTTTCACAGAGCCCAAGTGAAGTGGCCCTCACGGATGTGGACTAACAAGGAAATGGTCCAATCTGACATGCTGAAACATGTCCTGAAATTTTTATACAGGAAGAATACATTGAAAGGAAGACACTGTCAAACTTTTGGCTGCTAAGACGCACTGCAAATGTTCAAAACATCCAAATTCGTAGCTCACTACGTGGATGGAGAACTGTACACCCCTACTGGAGCATAGCGGTCTCCTTTAGAGGAGTTTTCTTGAGATGTGACCATGCGGAGCTGCTTGTGAGGTGAAATAGCAATTCTGATGAAAATCGCCGATTTCGAGTCTTCTTATTCCAAGTTATGAAGATTCACGAAATCATGCAGTACAGGAAGTCGCAAAACAACGAAGTTTACTTGAAGTAGCAGTGTAGAGGAGATGTCATTAATTCTTAGCTGACGTGAAGGTGAAGCTTGGTGTTATTCTCACATTTGCTGTGTCTAAGGCCGATCAGTCAAGTTTCGTGAAGGAACTGCGAGCAAAGTGCACTTTATCATTTAGGGGTGAAAAAAGGGAGAACGTGTTACGCAACAGATTAATGCTATTACACATTCATACACAACAATGACAGTGATAAGTATGACTGGATTACTGTTTCCACAGTTTTATATCTGTCTTTGGGGAACTCACGGAATACTGCAGCGAGGGCACTGTTAGAAGAGACTCGGCTGGCCTAGTGGTGCCCTGGCTTCAAGGAAGTGCACAGTAGTGTGTAGCATGGGACAAGAGCATTTGACAAATTACTCTATATATTGTGGTTTTAGCCTTTACGTGCCGACGCATCGGTCATCTCGTCTATAGCATACCTGGCGACATTTTAGAAAGAGTCCGTGTACAGCTGGCACAAGAGACATATACTAACATTTTATCAAGATTTGAAGATGGTGACGATGCTTACAGAAACTGGTAATCGACAGTAAAAATAGTTTACAAGTGATTTGGGTTAAGAAGTTCACCTTTTCTTAAGTAATTAATACAGATCAACCCTTACTACTCAAGATGAGGAGACTGGTAGATAAACAACTGCTTAATTGTTACTAAAATACATATTCTTAAAAAATTATCATAAGATTGAGCTAAGGAATTATTATAAAATTATGAGTTTGTAATGTTCCATTAAATACTGCCTTGGTTTATTTTCCTCTGTTGGTCAACTTTCTAAAAATTCCAATAAGCAACAATTTAGTTGTGGATACGAACTGCCTCTTATTCCAAACATTAATGATACGTGACAGTTGTTGTATGGTTCAGGTGCTTCAAATTCGCATTTGTGACTACGGATATCAGCAATACACAGCGCTATGACCTCTCGTCACAGCCGGACACGAGCTAGGCAGGAAGGGCTGTACAAACTAGAGATGTGCAAAACTGTTCTTCTCAGAGATCAGATAAGAATTGTTCACTCCCTGAAATGAACTAGCTCTTTTTCATGACTCACCGCTCATTCACAATAGAAAATAAATGGAAGGCACATTGCCCTTTAAACTTCGTTTATTCCAGTACTATACCTGTATTATGATCTTATTTGATCCTATTTTGAAGTAACACAGATAATGAGTAAGAATTTTGTATTGTTTATTGAAATTTCCACGATATGACACAGTTTTTGATTACTGATCTATTTTGCACTATCGTGTTTTTTTTTGGGTAATTGGAAAATGTTGTAACTTGAGATTTACATTAAAACTATATTTGGCTATAATGTATTAAAATTTCATTAACCTCGTACAAATACATCGCAAGCCATATATTTTTAAGGTGAACGTTTCCTTCAGAAGACGCCTAAAATCGCAAAATCCGTACCAGAATAAGAAAAAAAATGACTATAAGACTAAAGTGCTGCATATAGCCTTACGCAGAATAAAACAAGGAAAATATTGGTGTATCACGTTTTGCGATATGTTTATCGGTTCGCTCGTAATTAAAGTGTAAATTCGAGTGTCCATAATAAAAATCCTATAGTAAGAGGAGTCCTCAGGAACCTAATCTGATCGGTTTAAACAAATAAAAATAAAATAAAAACAAATGATGTATACATAACACAATAATGTAATATACATAGCAGTATTACTACGAAGAACAATATCCAGTAGAGACAAACTCCGATGCAGAGGCGCCGAGTCAGGCAGGTCGAGCCTGGACCTGTGTTACTGCGTGAGCTAAGACCGCAGAGACCAGAGTGACACCTGAGTTGCTTTGCTCAACGCTCTGGCTAGAGTCGAGAACGGTGGGGTGAGCGATGAGCGGGCGAGTTCCGAGGGTGGCCGCCAGTCACCCGCTCAGAGACAAATCGTCCGTTCTCTCGCGAGCAGGTTGTTGCAAGTAGTTCTTATGTTCTCCGCTAGGAGGCTCTCTGTCCTGTTGCTCGCATCAACTGCCCAGAGGGCAGGACGTGCGACTGAAACGAGTGTCGACGAAGTGCGATGCTAAGTTAAGCTGCGCCAGGCACTGCACGCGGCAGAGGAAGCACAGAGACGGCACGGCATATGTGAAACACGAAGTCCAATGGGGCACTGCACAATGCAGGCAGCCAAGGTAGAAGCAGGGCAGAGGGTGGTGCTGGCTGTGTTGTGTGGCATGCAGTGTGCTGTGACCAGCAGAGGGCCCACCCAGCAGAGCCCCCCTCCTCCCCCCCCCCCCCCCCCCCAGCGCTGATGTGCTCTCCGTCGGGAAACGTTTGGAGCTACATTTCTTTTTCTTCTGAATCACTGATTGTTCACTCCTTTGAAAGATTCAACTCTATGAATCAGATCAGGAGCGGATCCCCCATCTCTAGTACAAACTACTTTCATAAGCGGTTCTTCGTGCGACAAAAATGATTAATTCTAACAATTTTTAAAAAGTAATTGCTGTGCGTCTTAGCAGTTAAAATTCTGAAAGCCCATCTCTTTTGTTGTACTCTTCCTGCATAAAAAATTTCATGGTGGGTTTCGGTATGTCGGATTGGGCCATTCCCCTATGAGTCAAAAGACCTCCAACATATTTTCCGTTAAATAGTTAATACCAAACGAAATATACAGTAGGTTGGAATAGCGACCAATGAACTTTAAAGGCAATATATGTTTTAGTCTACAGTCGCAATATTTCATTTTGCAGACTGGCTGCTGGTTTCCATACACAGTACCATCGTCAGCCCATCCTATGATCAGAAAATTCCAGTACATAGTTAGAAACAACAATGTAAGGGAAATTTACAAAATATTTTTCCTCTATGACAGCAAACGTATGGTATATAATGCAGCCTTAAAATGCTTAGATAGCATTTGTCGCACTCGCTTCCCAAGTAAATGTATCAAAAACTAAATGTCAGGTTTTAACTTTAAAAAGATACAAATTACAGCAACAGTAATAAGAGTGCCACCTATGTACAGAGTTTCACTTTTTACCTCATAAAAAGGGTCCAAATGTAAAAGATAGCTAAGAAATAAAAATAGCACAAAATACGAAATTAAGAAATTATATCATAAAATAGTCTCTACGGTAATAAAACATTAAAATAAATATAGCAAATATACTCCAAATGGATGCTAGATTTCTTCTTGGTTTTTAATGTAACCATTAAATAGTTGAAAAATGTGTGAATAACGTGCATTCTTGGAAATTTTATAACTGTGCATAATGTATGTACCCGATTGGTTTTTACTGCAAAAATGTAGACTTTAAAAAATGTAATGTGAATATTATAAAAAAATAAATAATGCAGTTATATTAAAGACATTCTATGAAGAAGCAATTGGTTTTATAATAACTTTTATATGTTGCGTATTTTTTTGCGTTTGAAAATCCCCTCCTACTACCCCTACAGGAGGTCAGATTACGGTATGCCAATCTGCACGTGAGCCACATATGTGGCCAACGTGCAGGCCAAGTTTCGCCCGGTCTCAGCTTTGCTTGGTCCTTGTCGAGAGTACCCGGTGCACCTCATTATTTCATTTAGTGTTGAGTTGTGGAATTTTTTAGGCAGAACAACACTGTTCAGTTTAGTAGAATAGTGGTGCCACCGCTGTTTACCCTTCACTATTTGTTCGCGGTGTGAAGGACATTCAGAGGTACAGTGGCTCTTTGCACAAAAAGAGGCAGTCTAGTGATCTGAGGCCACAATCCTTTAAAACTGAATGGGACTGCCAGAAGAGGGGAATAAGAAAATCTCAGTATCTCTTACAGGGTCGCATAAGTGAAGGGTACTACAAATTTTGCTACGAAATGACATCAAAATATCACGCATAAATAATTTAAGTTTTGTTTCCAATAAAAGAGAAAAAAATTATAACGATCGACACACGAGATTCGTTATTCTGCCCATCAAGAAGAAGTTTGTGTTAAATTTGCAGGCGTTGAGCATGTGAAGTAATTGACAGTGCGTAATGTAAAATTTCTGAAGTTGGACGTATTATGCCACTGTCAATTGCAACAATTTTCGATGGAACTGAACGGAAAGTTTGGTGACCTTATAAATTACTGTAAAGGGCCATCCCTGGAACGAGTTTTCGATTTAAAACTCGCTATTGTTGAATTTATGAAAGAAAAAGTACTGCAGGAACGGAAATTAGAACATCTGGAATGGATTGTAGAACTCGCGTTTTAAGTAGACTTGACTGGACATTGCCCACAGTACGACACTGAAAGGTGAGAAACAACTTATTTTCAATTTCATGGTGATGCATTTAAGAATAAAATCGCTTTGTAGAAGAGACAGATTCTGACAAATATAATCCAGTTCCCTTAGTTCACTGGCGTTAAAGAAAACATGAGGTTTGAAGAACTCACTGTGACCTCGAAAGAATTAGAAGGGTTGTTTTCTAAACTTTTTGAGGACACTGATAATCGTACATTTGTTTCTGAGCAATTTTCGAGACCATTTGCTGTTTCAGTTGTCATCGCCCCTGTGTGCATGTGCAGATGTAAGTGACTGATCTGCAAAGTGATCCCCGTTTTACAGACAAATACTTTTACATTAAAACTGTTCAGGACGACTACAATGATATTCTCTGGTAGTGTTTCCACATGTCTATAATGAGGCTGCAGAAGTGCTACAACACAGTGATGAACATGTTTGTGTGAAAGACTTATTATTGATTATGAAACTAAATAAGTCACATTTATGTGGCAACCTCAGGGTGAAAATCTATGAAACTGTCAGCGACAGTCTGTAGCAGATAAAAACTATATTATATCTTCAGCGCCCTTAGGCCGACAGTTTGTAACATATATAAACTATACTCTGTCTTCAGCGCGCCTAAAATAATTGAATAATATCGGAAATTTGTTTTTCATCTATGTTATTGATAAATGTGAAATACAGAATCAAGTCGTGCGCAGTGCGACTGCATTGCCATTTAAACGCGATGCCTGCGCAGTTTTCCTCAGACAGCGTGCTGTGCCGGTGGAGAAAATGTGTGACCAGACACGATTTGCTAGTCAAAATTCTTGGCCGCCCCTGCTCTGCAATCTTTTTCAACACAATATTAGCGAGTGTCTACATATCTCCCAGCTGACTTTCATCTTACCAGGATAATCGAGACATGCACTAGACCGTTCTCTCTATCTGCCAGCGGGAGGCGAGGAGCTCAACTGACGCCAAGTAACATGTGTATTTTATTTTACTTACACGTCTAGTTCAGTAGGACCAAATTGAGGAGCAAATCTCCAAAGTCGTGGAACGTGTCAGTACATGAAATTACAGCATAAAAGGAATAACAGATAAAATAAAGTTCATGAACCCGAAAAAAGTCAAGCCGAAAATTTAAGTAAACGCAATCAACAATATAACATAGGACTCAGCTTAATTTTTCAAGAACGTCCCAACAAAATGGAAGGACTGACGCAGAAGGATTGGTTTCTGCAACGATTTTGAATTCTTGTGGTACCTTATTGAAAATGGATGCAGCAGTACACTGCACACCTTTCTGCACAGTGGTTAAGGAAGTGGGATCCAAATATATAATGACTGGGTGTTGTGTGATGTCCTTAGGTTAGTTAGGTATAAGTAGTTCTAAGTTCTAGGGAACTGATGACCATAGATGTTAAGTCCCATAGTGCTCAGAGCCATTTGAACCATTTGAATCCAAATATATACTGGATTTCTGAGACTAGTGAACAGGAGTCCACAAGAGGTAACTGTAAGTTATTGACGAAAAAGAAATTTGAGAGCTCTAGTATTTATACATTTTCGTTAAAAAAAAGAAGTTTTGAGATCATATTTAGTTATGAGACATAAGTGGGAAGATGTGCACAGACACATGCGTGAAACGAGATTTACTACGGAAAGATTTTAATTTAAATGACAGAACAGAAGGTAATTCCCGAGCAAACTGACAAGAACTGATTACTGATGACATGTGTTTACGGCTATTTGACGCCTGAAATACAGATATTTGTGTGTGTGTTTGTGACAGAGGGAGAGAGAGAGAGAGAGAGAGAGAGAGAGAGAGAGAGAAGGAGAGAGACTTGAGAGAGTTTATCTTTGACCTTGCAGACATTTGAATATTACGCCAGGGGTATGCATGTTTAGGTAAATTAGGCCAGATGTACGTGACTTTCATGGAAATAGTGATTATATTCGACATTAAACTGAATGTTACATAACTTTTTTACTGCACATCTGATACAGCATTTTAATACCACGCTCTGGATGGTTCGAGGTAGGAGACGGGGATGGGGAAGTGTAAATCAGGAAAAATGTAATTTGACACCACTTTTACACATAACTTAAATTCTACACTATGATTGGAGATAGAATGGATGGGACGTGGTATTACAGCACAATTGATTTGTTTCCGTCATCTTGTATTTTTAATACTGCATTAGAATTGGCTGAAGGTAACGAGAGGGGAGAGGGTTTTTTTAATTTGCCACTAGCAAAATTGGGCTGTTTTCTGATACTATGCTCTGAATGGATGGAAAGAGGAAAGGGAGTATAAAGTAGTGATCTGCTTCCACCAGACACCACCTTTTAAACATCATTTTAATACTACAGTGTGATTGATTGGAGATAGGGATGACTGGGGTGAGGGCAATTGGTTTGTTTCCATCAACTCGGATTTTTATAACTGCACTATGATTGGCTGGAGATAATGAGACAGGAGGGTAGGAGGACAGGGGTGTGGTTCATCACTCATAAGGATGATGAAACCACTAGGTCAATGATCTCAGTGGGTCAGAGTCATAAATGCAGACAAAGTGTATCAAATTCACGATAGCATCACTACTGTACTTTATGACTTACCGAGGTCCTGTTTTGAGAAAATTATGTTTCACCAACCTTAATATGGCACTTCTCTATAATAGATGTCATCTGTCTTATAGTCTATGTAAACAAAAATCGCCTACACTATGGTTGTCAGCCCCCTTTTTTTTTTCTAGTAAAGTATTGCTGTGTAATACTGCCTCCGACCATAAACTACTCTTCAATTAAAACTACAGCCTTCTACAGCACATACAGTTCCTCCTGATTTTGGAAAGCAATTTGATACTCCATCAGAGCAATGGAATGAAATGTATAACATGTATTTCCACACAGTTCACAGGAAAATAATTACAACTATAGGCTGACAGAGCACATTTTATACTCTTTTCTCGATCTTGATTATCTCGAAGGTTTACTTCTGTACCAGTCAAACTTTGTGTGTTCTTGATTCTCCAGAAGACTAATTGCATAGCGATAGTAATGGTAAATATACCGGGTGATTCTTTCCACCGTGTACAGACCCAAGGATTGATCGATAAGAGGATACGGAACAATAAAGGTCTAACGAACCTATGTCCGGAAAAGTATGATTTCCATGCTATAGAACAGTTATTCAATCATACATTGTTACAGAGTCTGCAGTCTAATACGCCCTGTACCATGTAGCCATAGCTACAGTATATGTTCTTCAACGAATGTCTGTACGCGCCGTAGCGTGTTCCGTCTCACACGTTCACATCGACCAAGCTACATGCGAACAGTGTCATAGCCAGCAAGAATTCGCTGCTCCAGTGTCTCCACATCTGGAATAGTCTCTGTACACACGATACTTTTGAGAGGGCCCGATAACCAGGAATCGCACGGGTTGAGATCCGGTGAATGAGCAGGCCCTGCAACTGGATCCCCTCGTCCGATGCATCGAACAAGGAAGACACGATAGAGATACGTCCGGACGTTAACGGCAAAGTGGGCTGGAGCACTATCATGTAGCAGCCACATAACCCTTCGAATCATCAATGGCACTTCCTCCAGAAGGAGAGGCAAAGTCACCCACAAGAAACGCCGATAGTCCCGGCCTGTTAGGCGACGTGGAAGATAGACTGGTCACACAATACGGCCGGCAATTATCCCGACCCACACATTCCAGCTGCACGGATGCTGACGATTCGTTCTCACCATACCATGGGGGTTCTGCATACTATCCCACAGATGACTGTTATGAAGATACCGCTCCGTCTAAAGGTGGCCTCATCTGTTAATAGGATGGACGAGAGAAATACACGAGTCATGGTTGCCTGGTGAAGAAACCTGGGACAAAATTGCTCCCGATGTGGAACGTCTATCGCTAGTAAGCCCTGCACATGCTGTAAGTGATAAGGGTAGTAACAACTGTCATGGAGAACGTTCCCCCGTACTGGCGGGCCAATTGTTTGGTACCGACACGGCGGCGGTCGCCTTCCACGAATCAAATTTTTCTTTAAGTCTGGCGTTCGAACATTTAGGTTAGGTTCTTCATGATTTCCTGCTTTCTGAACTGACAAATGGTGAAACACTGTTGCAAACATTGATGCTGTGGTTGTCTTCGGCGATGATGGGTCTCCTGATATAACCTTGCTGCCCTCCGCCTGTTGCAGTTTGCCTTCCCGAGAGTGGTTGCATGGTACAGCGCGTATTAGACCGCAACCGCCGTAACAAAGTATGATTGAATAAGTCGGCTCTAGCATGGAAACCATGCATTTCCGGACATAAGATCATCAGACCTTTTTTGTTCCGTATCCTCTCATCGATCAATCCCTAGAGTTTGTATCCAGTAGATAAAATTACCTGTATGTCTATACTCGAAAGGAGCCAACCGTAAGTGATAACCCCCACATTTGTTATGCTATTGCAGAGAACATTGTTTCTCTAGCTTTGATAATAAGACACTTGGGGTACAATACTTGTGTTGTCGAAGGCGATAGTCTTCTACACGAACCTGATGCAATGGTCCAGGCACTTAATTCGTTAGAACAACCTTTTTCTAATGTTGGCCAGTTTCTCTTTGTAGCAAGAGTGTATCTTTTATCTGTTTATTTAAATAATGCGCTACGGTAATTGTTAAACATTAAACTATGGGACGCCAGAAGGTACTCGACGCACAGACATGACTCATCACACAATGGCCTGGTTAGGCGGGCACAGTCATGAGTGTATGCTATTTTGGCATTTTCATTTAGCACTTTACAAGCTGAGCTATAACTTCCATTCATCTTTAAGCCCTTACGGATTCGTTTCATCTCGCCAAAGATGCGTAATGACCTAACAGGAATGTCACTACAATGTGGACATTACCATCAAGTTTCATTATTCGCTCATCAACAAAATTGTTCATTGTGCCATGTTTTTTTCAATATTTTTACGTATCTTCCATATTTTTTCAATATCTTTCATATTCCCATATTTTTACAAGTTTTCCATGTTCTATGTGTAAATGAACAAGAATATTTGTGCGCTTTTTGCTTACCCTTCCAGGTTTCTTTAGCATTCGTCAGTGATTGTGATTTCCCCACCAAATGAGAGAATCTACAAGATCTGCAAGATCACTTCTTTCTCTTATACCAAATGACCGACCAGAAAAATATGGCCATCACCACACAATGCTAAATGCCAAAACCAACATTCACAAACCCTAAAATACACACGAGTTTCGGTGGAAGTGGAAAGCTGACAGTTAAATACAGTTTTGTAACTTGTGATTCTTACAAAATCTCCCTCTTGGCCCTCCTAACTATGACAGCATCCATCTGCACTTTCTCATACGTTAATAACACAGAAATAGGCCAAATACTGCTGTCAAACTTTCGTATATACACTAGAGATCGCCGTCCGGATTGGCCGTGCGGTTCTAGGCTCTACAGTCTGGAACCGCGAGACCGCTACGGTCGCAGGTTCGAATCCTGCCTCGGGCATGGATGCGTGTGATGTCCTTAGGTTAGTTAGGCTTAAGTAGTTCTAAGTTCTAGGGGACTGATAACCTCATAAGTCCCATAGTGCTCAGAGCTATTTGAACCACTAAAGATCAAGGTTGTATGTAATAGATGGAAATAATGTTTGAGGAACTGACTTTATCCTATTGTAAACTTCTAGCACAATTGTGCTATTTTGTGTGTGCATATTTGGACTCTCTCGTAAGTATACGTGCAGTGACATAAGCGGCTAGCAGCCTGAAGTGCAGGGCCACCAGACACCGAAATATATACCATAAAGATTTCAACTCTGTCTTTTTTTTGTAAAGTCCCCACTTTGCTCTAAAAAGATGTTACTATTTAATGACTTGCAGTCAGATAGACGCAGTTTTTCTTGATTTCTGAAAAGCATTTCACTCAGAACCAACTGAAATTTGTGACAGAACTGAGGGCTTTTCTTTGGGAGGACGCAGCAGGTTATCTTGGATGGAGAGTCTTTGTCAGATGCAGAAGTAAGTTCGGATGTGCCCCAGGGAAATTGTTCGGACCCTTACTGTTCATGTTGTGTATTAATGACCTGGCGAACAGTATTAACACACACGTCAAAAAAAGTTTTTCATCACCTCGATTCCAAAAAAATGGTTCAAATGGCTCTGAGCACTATGGGACTTAACATCTATGGTCATCAGTCCCCTAGAACTTAGAACTACTTAAACCTAATTAACCTAAGGACAACACACAACACCCAGCCATCACGAGGCAGAGAAAATCCCTGACCCCGCCGGGAATCGAACTCGGGAACCCGGGAAGCGAGAACGCTACCGCGCGACCACGAGATGCGGGCACCTCGGTTCCGAGAGTTCCGGAACCTGTACAGAAAATTGGAATAGAGATCAACATAAACATCATTTCCGCCCTTTTTATTGCTCATGAAAGCCGGCCGGAGTGGCCGTACGGTTCTACGCGCTACACTCTGGAGCCCAGCGAACGCTACGGTCGCAGGTTCGAATCCTGCCTCGGACATGGATGTGTGTGATGTCCTTAGGTTAGTCAGGTTTAATTAGTTCTAAGTTCTAGGCGACTGATGGCCTCAGAAGTTAAGTCGCATAGTGCTCAGAGCCATTTGAACCATTTTTTGCTCATGAAAATCACACATTCCATGTTGTACCACCATACAGCGAGACCTTCAGAGGTGGTGATACAGATTACTGTACACACCGGTACCTCTTATACCCAGTAGCACGTCCTCTTAGATTGATGCATGCCTGTATGCGTCGTGGCATACTGTCCACAAGTTCATCAAGGCACAGTTGGTCCAAGTTGTCCCACTTCCGACGGCGACTCGGCGTAGATCCCTCAGTGTGGTTGGTGGGTCACGTCGTCCATAAACACCTCTTTTCAATCTATCCAAGGCATGTTCGATAGGACTCATGTCTGGAGAACATGCTGGCCACTCTAGACGAGCAATGTCGTTATCCTGAAGGAAGTCATTCACAAGATGTGCCCGATGGGAGCGCGAACTGTCGTCCATGAAGACGAATGCCTCGCCAATATGCTGCCGATATGGTTGCACTATCGGTCGGAGGATGGCATTTATGTATCCTACAGCCATTACAAGGCCTTCCATAACCACCAGTGGCGTACGTCAGCCCCACATAATGCCAACACAAAACAGCAGGGAACCACCACCTTGCTCCACTCGCTGGACAGTGTTTCTAAGGTGTTCAGCTTGACCGTGTTGCATCCAAATACGTCTTCGACGATTGTCCCGTTGAAGGCACATGGGACACTCATCGGTGAAGAGATCGTGATGTCAACCCTCAGCGGTCCATTCAGCATGTTGTTGGGCCCGAACCGCGCTGCATGGTGTTATGGTCGCAAAAATGGACTTCGTCACTGACGTCGAGAGTGAAGTTGCGCGTCATGCAGGCTACTGCGCACAGTTTGGGTCGTAACAGACGCCCTGTAGCTGCACGAAAAGCATTATTCAACATGGTGGTGTTGCTGTCAGAGTTGGCTCTGAGCACAGTCCCCTAGAACTTAGAACTACTTAAACCTAACTAACCTAAGGACATCACAAACATCCATGCCCGAGGCAGGATTCGAACCTGCGACCGTAGCGGTCGCGCGGTTCCAGACTGTAGCGCCTATAACCGCTCGGCCACCCCGACCGGCACTGTGAGAGTTCCTTCTAGCCATAATTCGTAGGTAGCTGTCATCCACTGCAGTTATAGCTCTTTGGCGGCCTCAGCGAGGCAAGTCATTGACAGTTCCTGTCTCTCTGTATCTCCTCCATGTCGGAACAACATGGCTTTGGTTCACTCCGAGACGCCTGGACACTTCCCTTGCTGAGAGCCCTTCCTGGCGCAAAGCAACAATGCGGACTCGATCGAACCGCGATATTGACGTCTAGGCATGGTTGAACTGCAGACAACACGAGTCGTGTACCTCCTTCCTGGTGGAATGACTGGAACTGCTCGGCTGTCAGACACCCTCCGTGAAAATAGGCGCTGCTCGTGCATGGTTGTTTACATCTTTGGACGGGTTTAGTGACATCTCTGAACAGTCAAAGGGACTGTGTCTGTGATACAATATCCACAATGTCTATCTTCAGTAGTTCTGGAAACCTAGGTGATGCAAAACCTTTTTTGATGTGTGTTTCTTATGGGGTTGACGACTGAAGACTGTCTTATAGAGGACGCGTGCATCTACCGCAAAGAGTAGGAAAGGAAAAGTACACTTGGTTGAGTGTATATAATTACCTGATTTTATTTTAGCTGACAACGCATATAACACCTGTTCATCAAATGTTATAGTTACGAACTATATGCATTATAATAGCACTTTACTAAGTTGACAAGCAGATCTAATAAAAATAATTGTATGAGTTTCATGTCTTAATTGACGCTTTTTTGTTCTCTATTTCCAGCATCTGAAGATGATCTTCGAAGGCCGAGGGGTTACTATTGTAGAAATCTCTTGGTGGAAATATACACTTATGGAAAAAAATGCAACACCAAAAAATAATTAATGTTGAGTAATAAAATTTAGGGAACACATTTGCCAGGTAACATATTTATGTGATTAATATTGCAAGATCGCGGTTTCATGTAAGCTCTAGATACGCTGTTGCAAATGTGAGATGCTGGTACATTAATAACCGATGTAACAAAATATTCAAGGCAAGCATGCAAACGTGCATGCAATTTGTTGCACAAGTGCCACTTGTCAGTTTGTGGGCTCGAGTTCGATGCCTGTTGCACTTGGTCGGTCAATGCAGGAACGGTTAATCATAGTTGTGGATGACACTACTGTCGTCGTCCTATGATGACCCATATCTGCTCGACTGCAGACAGATCTGGTGATCGAGCAGGCCAAAGCAATGTGTCGACAAAAAAAATGGTTCAAATGGCTTTGAGCACTACGGGACTTAACATCTGAGGTCATCAGTCCCCTAGAACGTAGAACCTGCGACCGTAGCAGTCGCGCGGTTCCGAACTGAAGCGCCTGGAACCGCTCGGCCACTACTACCGGCTAATATGTCGACACTCTGGCTGGTTGGTTGATTCGGGGAAGGGGACCAAACAACGAGGTCTTCGGTCCCATCGAATTATGGAATGATGGGAATAGAAGTCGGCCGTCCCCTTACACAGGAACCATCAAGGCATTTCCTGAAGCGATTTAGGGAAATCACGGGAAACCTAAACCAGGATGACCGGACGCAGGTTTGAATCGTCGTCCTCCCGAATGAGAGTCCATTGTGCTAACCACTGCGCCACTTCGCTCAGTGCTAACACTCTATGGAACATGTTGGGCTACAACAGTGGTATGTGGGCGAGCGTTACCCTGTTGGGAAATACATACTGAAATGCTGCTCATGAATGGCAGCACAACAGGTCCAATCACCAGACTGATGTACAAATTTGTAGCGAGAGTGCATGGGATAACCACGACAGAGCTCCTGATGTCATACAAAATTGCATCCCAGACAATTACTCCAGTGTGCCTAGCACGCAGACAGGTTGGTTGCAGACCATCAACTGACCTCCTCCTAACCAACACAAGGCCATCATTGGTTCCAATACAGAACCAGTTTTCATCATAAAACACAGCAGACCACCCCTGGCCTCCAATGATCTCTCGCTAGACATCACTGAAGTCCCAAGTGGCGGTGGTTAGGGGTCAGTGGAATGGGCGCTACAGGGCGTCTGGCTCAGACTTGTACTTGAAGTAACCAATTTGTAACAGTTCGTTGGGTCACTGTGGTGAGAGCAGCTGCTCGAACTTCTGCTGCAGATGCAGTACGACGCGCCAGAGCCATACGCTGAACTTCATTGTCTGGTAACTGTCTGCCCCGTCACCACCGCTGCCAGCAATTATGTATAGTGGATAAGTTCCTGTCAAGTCTTTCCACAGTATAGCAGAAGGAACATCCAGCTTTTCACAGCCCTATTAGACGATACTACATAGCAGTCCTCTACTAAAAAAAGGGACGGATAGCCGTACACAATGCAACTTTTAGGATACTCTACAAAAAATGGGGCTGACAGGCGTCGTCTAGATAGTCTTTGTTAACACAAGACTCCAGCACAGATGACATAGGTGTCATCCAGAAGTGCTATAGGAAAGTTGGGGAAACATATTTTTCTCAACCCAGGATCTTGTTCCAATGATATATCATGCATCCAAATTCTGTAACAAGACGAATAATACCTAAAGTAATTAATGTGTCGAGCAGACTTAAACCATATCCTATGAAACATTTCGTTCTGCTGTTTGTCTACCGGGATAACAAGGACACATTGGTGTAGAGGCACATCTTCCAAACAATCAAGACCGATAAAAGGCTATAAACTGTATTATGCCTGGCTGTAGT
This sequence comes from Schistocerca gregaria, assembly GCF_023897955.1. Lineage (NCBI taxonomy): Eukaryota > Metazoa > Arthropoda > Insecta > Orthoptera > Acrididae > Schistocerca > Schistocerca gregaria. The sequence goes on from NC_064931.1 coordinate 552,615,360, forward strand.
TTTAATACTTTAATGTAGATATCGATTGCACAATCACATACAGTTGGTGTACTCGTAGAAATGTGTTAACTATAGAGGAAGCATAAGCACAGGTTAGGCAAGGATGGGGATGTAAACTCGACGCGTAGCTCTGTAAGAAACCTATTTGATAAGGATCCCGTACTGTACAGCAGTATACTAGACGAGGGCAATTAATAGTTTGATACATGTTCTAAGTGTTTTGCAGTCTCCACTTTGCTTTTCCTCATGACATAGACACTGTTCTACGAGGAAGTGGTAGCCAGTTCTTGCAGCATACAGCTGATTTTATATAAACACATTGCCAAAGTGTGCCCTACGGAGCAAAAACTACTAAGCACTCCTACTAGTCAGAGACTATCGGACTGTATCAGCATTCAAGACAATTTGCTTTTATCGAGAACATTACTCTCATTGTATACAACTCAGCACAACCAAAGTCCGCCCACTTAGGTGAGTGGTCCAGCGCATCTGACTTCATTGTAGTCCGCCCGGGTTAGATCACTGGCTAAGTGGGAAATTTTCTCTACTTGGGGACATTTCATCATCACCAACACCAAGTCACCCAACATAGCGTCAACTAAAAAAACTTGTACCTCGGTGGCCCACTTCCCCAATCGGGGACTTATAGCCATCTATGCCATACAGTCTTTCCTCCATGGAACAACCAAAGAACCAACAGCATGTAAAAGTTATGTATAACTGACTTATTAAGTGTACATATTGCAAATAACCTTATTCTCTTTGTAGAGCTCTAATGTCTTTCTTGGTCACCTCAATTACTGATACATCAAAGGCGAATCAAAACCATAAGAAAACAATGCAGATACATGTAGATTCGCTGTAGGTATCGCTTTTTACTGCACAGTAAAGTAATATAAGTGCCACTTTAACATATGAATACGTAAAACAAAAACGTCGGAAAAAGGTTATGTATTTCGCATGAAAATGCATTCAACAAGGACTGCGATTGCATAATGTTACCACCGTTCAACATTCAGCAGAGCAGTCATAAGAGCCATTAGGCATGTAGAAAGACATCTAGACTGTTATTTTTACCTGGTCAGTATGGGAGAGTTGAACAATAAAGAAAATCCATTATAATGGTACAATGTACCTTCCGCCATGCACTGCACAGCGGCTTGTAGAGTATGTGCTTAAATGTAGATGGTGCTATAGGATGGTTGCAACGCCAACTGGCTGTAGCAAAATGTGCGAATAAGAACTGCATAGAATGCCAGTAGTGGAAGGTAAGAGTGGTTAACAACTGGATTAAAATATGTACAAAAAATAAGAAACTGTATATAGAACAGAGGACTAGTATTAGATCTGCAGCTTTGCTTCTGCCGTTTTTTCTCGAAGGACGAGGCTTTATTGTGAAAAAGTTACAAAAACTTTCTGATTCAAAGTACCGATAATTGCTGACCACTACTTCCACTCATCATCCGTGCAACATTCGAATTCCGAGGAGGAAGAATTGGGAGTCTTTCAAGAAGATGCATGAATCGATACAGTTTTGCACTTCTTCTTACGACCGGAAGTGTTGGTCAGCTAGGCCGTATGCCACGATCGAAAAGGGTAGTAGTCAAAGGGAGCAATGTCTGGATAAAACGGCTGGTTGTAAAGGACGTCGCATTTCAAGTTTCCAAAGAACGTTTTGATGGGTTTTGCTACAAGGCGTCGAGCACTTACATGCAGCCAATCACCTTTTCATGCCTATCGCCGTATTTTGGTCGTTTGTCTTTCAGTGCTTGGCTCAGACACATCAAGTGCTCTCGACAATAACCTCTTGTGATAGTTCCCATCGGTTTTAATACCTTCGACAGCCTTCTCTCTTGCACCGCCATGCCGGTCTTCGACGTCAAATTCACCGTTCTTGAAGCGTTGAAACCATTCCCTGCACGCTCTTTCACTAATACACTACTGGCCATAAAAATTGCTACACCAAGAAGAAATGCAGATGATAAACGGGTATTCATTGGACAAATATATTATAGTAGAACTGACATATGATTACATTTCCATGCAATTTGGGTGCATAGATCCTGAGAAATCAGTACCCAGAACAACCACTTCTGGCCGTAATAACGGCCTTGATACGCCTGGGCATTGAGTTAAACAGAGCTTAGATGGCGTATACAGGTACAGTTGTCCATGCAGCTTCAACACGATACCACAGTTCATCAAGATTAGTGACTGGCGTATTGAGACGGGCCAGTTGCTCAGCCACCATTGACCAGACGTTTTCATTTGGTGAGAGATTTGGAGAATGTGCTGGCCAGAGCAGCAGTCGAACATTTTCAGTATCCAGAAAGGCCCGTACAGGAACTGAAACATGCGGTCGTGCATTATCCTGCTGAAAAGTAGGGTTTCGCAGGGATCGAATGAAGGGTAGAGCAACGGGTCGTAACATACCTAAAATGTAACGTCTACTGTTCAAAGGGCCGTCAATGCGAACAAGAGGTGACCGAGACGTGTAACCAATGGCACCTCATACCATCACGCCGGGTGATACACCAGTATGGCGATGACACCCAGGTTCGTTGAGTACACCACCGCAGGCGCTCCTGTCTGTGATGCAGCGTCAAGGGTAACAACAGCCATGGTCTCCGAGCAGATAGTCCATGATGCTGCAAACGTCGTCGAACTGTTCGTGCAGATGGTTGTTGTCTTGCAAACGTCCCCATATGTTGACTCAGGGATCAAGACGTGGCTGCACGATCCGTTACAGCCATGCGGATTAGATGCCTGTCATTTCGACTGCTAGTGATACGAGGCCGTAGGGATCCAACACTGCGTTCCGTATTACCCTCCTGAACCCACCGATTTTATATTCTGCTAACAGTCAGTGGGTCTCGACCAACGCGAGCAGCAATGTCGCGATACGATGAACCGCAACCGCGATAGGCTATAATCCGACCGTTATGAAAGTCGGAAACGTGATGGTACGAATTTCTCCTCCTTACACGAGGCATCACAACAACGTTTCACCAGGCAACGCCGGTCAACTGCTGTTTGTGTATGAGAAATCGGTTGGAAACTCTCCTCATGTCAGCACGTTGTAGGTGTCGCCACCGGCGCCAACATTGTGTGAATGCTCTGAAAAACTAATCATTTGCATATCACAGCATCTTTTTACTGTCAGTTAAACTTCGCGTCTGTAGCACGTCATCTTCGTGGTGTAGCAATTTTAATGGCCAGTAGTGTAGTTGCCTCACAACGGATCTTACCCAACATTTTATGAGCCTCAGCCGCAGACTTCTTCACGTTAAAGCGGAAACTTAAAAATTTCCGCAAATTACGACAATTCGGCTCGTAAGCTGACATATCCAATCGAGAATAACTTTGTAATGTACCCTAAAACGACAAATGTTTACAAATGTGTAAGCTTATTGTACGACACTTAAGACCTACCACCTGCACCACCACTTACCGCTACTGCCATCCATTGTAAAACGGCAGAAGCAAAGTTGTAGACTTAATACAGACTCAATAGTCAAATTACATTACAAGAAATACAATAAAATTCTAATATGTGTAATCAGGAGCGACAATCACATGCATTACGCACAGAAAATAAGAAAGTCAAACAACTAAATAAAATCGATGAACATTGTAACAGTTTGACATATAGGAGTATCGAATCAGAACAAGCAGGGTAACCACAGTCCTTCCGGTAACTGGTAATGATACAGATAAGAATAATCAAAAAGTTGTAGCCTCAGATTACAATAAATTTCTTCTCACTATAGCTGAAAAAAAAACAGGCAACCATAATAAACAAACAGGGAACTATAATAAATGCGGATCACACAAAATTAGCACTTCAGTTCTACAGCACTACTTCTAAAGAAATCTCAAAATCATAAAATTATTTAGAAGCTCACTGTCTTCTGGATATGATGGTGTATGAAATAGGGTTTCAAAATCATGTGCATACTGATTCAGTCACATCTTGTGCTATTTGTGTAACCAGCCAATGAGAAATATGGTATCTACAAATAAAAAAAAAAAAAAAAACTTTCGATCGCGACGCCAGTCCACAAAAGGAACGAGGAATCTAATATCCAACTAGAGGTCCATCTCTCAGATGCCAGTGGTCTCAAAGGTATTTAAGACAATAGCGTATGACAGAATTTGTAGCAACATTATACAAAATGGTTTTCTAACACCTACACACTTGGGTTTTCGTAAGGGTTTCTCCACAGAGGGAGCTAAATTTAACCTAACAGATGAAATCCTCGGTGGACAAAATTTTAGAAGCTATACAATGCGGCTTTTTTCCCTTGGCCTTGCTAAGGTATTCGACTGCGTAGATTATAATACACTGCTGAAAAAGCTTCCAGACTAGAATCTTGCTTACACAACAAAAAAGGAAGATATCTCTATGGAGGGTCAAGAATGCTTTGAACTAAGAGTAATTTCTCACTCTGTTGACAGAGAAATAATGCTGTTTTCATATATTGTATACTTCTGTTTTTTGCTATCCTATAGTATTTAAACATCTGGTCAAATGTTGCTGGAGATAAAGGCTCCAAACTACAGAAACGAAAAGTGAGAATAATATATGATGTCTCTAACTCACTTTGAAATTCTGAAGGTAGCACCGGTAAAGATACCAGACGGAAGTTATAAGAGTCGATGGGCATGAAAGGGAAACAGTGGCTGAGACGGGATTGAGACAAGGTTGTAGCCTATCCCCGATGTTATTGAATCTGTACATTGAGCAAGCAGTGAAGGAAACTAAAGGATCATTTGGAGTAGAAGAATGAGAAGAAATAAGACTTTGATGTTGGCTAATGACATTGTAATTCTGTCAGAGAGAGCGAAGGACTTGCACGAGCAGCTGAATGGAATGGACGGTGTCTTGAAAGGAGGAATGAACATCAACAAAATCAAAACAAGGATAACTGAGAGTAGTCGAATTAAATCACGTTACTCTGAGGAAATTACATTAGGAAACGAGACCCTACAAGTAGTATATAAGTTTTCCTATTTGATCAGCAAAATAACTGATGATGGTGAAAATAGAAAGAATATAAAATGTAGACTGGAAATGCCACGAAAAGATTTTCTGAAAATGAGAAATCAGGAAGTATATTCTTAAAGTATCTGTATGAAATATAGTGATGTATGAAAGTGAAACATGGACGATAAACAGTACAGACAAGAAGATGAAAGAAGCTTTTGAAACGTGGTGCTACAGAAGATTGCTGATGGTTAGTTAGATAGATGACATAACTAAGGAGGGGGACCTGAACAGAGAAAAGGAATTAGTGGCACAATCCGACTAGAAGGCGGGATCAGTTGATAGCTCATTCTGTGGTTCAGTACTAAAGTGTGAGGGTAAAAATTGTGAGAGAGACCAAGGGATAAAAACAGCAAGCAGATTATAAGGATGTAGGTTGCGGTAGTTATTCAGAGATGAAGACTGCACAGGATAGCTGCATCAAACCAGTCTTCGGACTGAAGACCACAACAACCACAGGACACCCTGCAGCGACCTCTTAATGTCTCTCAGGACATTTTCTGTTGAATGTCAACTTACATACTCACTGATGACGTTTGTAACAAAAAAGAGGGAACTATTTGAGAAAAACTGTAAAACTGTGACATTCAAACAGAATGGGCAAAAAATTTAAATTCCACCGAGGCTCTACAGCTCTCACGATAGTACACAAAGGAGATACTGGGTTAGATATAAAAGTATACAATTAGCTTCCCATCAACATAAAAAAGGAAATTAATAGTGTACAGATATTAGAAAGGATATTAAAAACATTCCACATAGAACAAACTTTTCATAAAATGAATGAATTCTTAGAGTCGTAACGCAACCTTTACTGTTACAGTAGAGGAAACCAGTTAACTCAAAACACAGTCTTAAAAGAAACAAGTGAAACTGACATCACGAAGACAAAAATATGTATTATGACTCAAATTATGATGATAAAGTGTAAATTTTGTTTAATTCATCAGGATAAAAATACTTACTCTCGAGAGATATTCTCTATTTCCATTTGTAAAACTTAAATTTATTTACTTAAATACATAACTGGGACAAAAGTGCGTACCGAAACACTCTCGATTACATTACATCGGTTGTTAATAACCGAAAAACATCCTGAGGTCTAATTTTATGTGACTGTGACACAGGAGGAAAGTGCTTATCTGGTTTAGCTGGTTTGGGAGTCATTTATAATACGAATGCTGCCCCTCAACAATATTAAACACAATGGTGAAATTTCACTGCAGTTTGGTTGTGCTTTTTAATCTTTTCTTCCCATCACAACTTCCCATTCGAAAATTTTGCATTTCCTTCTGTCTATTGTGAACAGTATCTCGCCTGTATTTTTTAAAGTGCACAGTAAAAATTTGTTTTAAGCATTCGGTAAATACTTTTGCGTGCAATCGCCTATTCGATTTATACTTCTGCACTGTAATAGCCTGGGTGTATTTATTGTAACTATTTGTTACTGTAATGACGTTACCTTCCTCACTACCAAAGTTTCACTGTTAATCTTGCCATCAGTTTCTTCTGTTTTATCCTCCTGTTCTTGTATAACTTCTTGAAAACAGTTGATTTTTTAATTGTTTTGCTGACTGTGATCCTGCCTCTGTATTGTTATTTTTTCCCTGAAGTTCACAGATAGTTCAGATTCTTCATTTTCTAGTTTTGTAATACTGATGTTGCGTTCTTGTGATAAATGTGCTTTATTTTTAATCAGTTGGTCATAGAATGCCTCAACTTCTTGAATCTTCTTTTCTAGTTCGATTATAGTATCCATTAAATCTTCCTCAGAATCTCCTGTTATCACCATCCTGATCCTACAAATATCTTCTCAGAGTTAGTCCTTGTTCTGCTGTAGTCTGGTCCTTTTATCGTCGGAGTCTCTCTTCATTTGTTCCTGAAACTCCTTCAAACATTCTTGTAACATCCTCTCTACATTATTTTGTGTTTTACGTGATATTTCTTCATTTTCTAGCACCTTCTTCGTTTTTTCTTGTTTTCGTGTGCTCTCTTCTCTTTGTTTTCTTATACTATCTCCTCCATGCTCCTTCTGTTTGTGTTTGAGATTTTTTCCATTATTAATGGTAACTGTTCCCCATCTAGACTTAGCTTCTCTCTCACTGTCTTTACTGATGTCTCAGTGTACCTCGTTGAATGATCGGAAGGACTGCCAACTGATAATATACAACAATGGATCCCTCAATCATGTTTCTCTCCCTGCACTACCTCGATTATTTTTGATTCTACGTCATCAACCTCTTGCTCTAGCCCAGAAGGCACCCTGACTAATCACAGTGCACCAGAACGTGCTATTAAAAACCCTTGGTAGCCCAAAATTCTTCCTAATTGATCATTAATTAATACGTTTTCACTGTTTCACTTCAGGTGATCCAAACTAAGAAAATAACTATTACCACTGAATACAGTAATGAGTATATGCCTAACAGAATTAAATACTAACAACATCAATCACTAGTTTGCATGAACCACTGAAGTAAGATACACGTCACATCATAAACTAATATCTATATAAACATATAATTTACAGTAATTTTTATGGCGCATCTGAACTACAGCTGCCGGGTATTGTCCTACTAGTGTAAAAATGCATACATACGCATAGTGCACTTCAGAGAAAAATCTAGAAAAAAATCGAAAGTACTGTTTACATTTATCTGTATTAATGCAAAAATACAATTTGAAGTGACTTATATGCTCTGGAGATGGTGTAATGTAATTTACTATTGCACCAGGACACCATCTTTACTCACCCATCGGCGCTAGTGCAACACGCCTTGTTTGATATCTGGTGCAGTGCGTCTTCATCTTTTGACTGTCGCGCTGTTTGTGCTATGCCACCGTGTGCACCGTCCGACCCTGCGACTCTTTACTGGCGTGTTGCTCGCAGTTCGGTGGTCACCCTACAATAAATGTCCTGCTCAGTAACCCCACTATTCCCAACTTGGCACTTGATGTCGTTGCAGTCACAGTGTGGCGTGGTTCTGGGTTGCCCGAATTCCTTGCAAGTTTCGCTATAGTGGCGGGTAGAATCACCTTGCTACCCACTACTGTCTGCCTCAGCTACCCCATGAGTCTATGAGATGACTCAGTAATCATGTCATCTTTAGAACTTGCGTACACATTGCAGTTTACTGTGCTCCATATAAGCAACCGATTTTAGTCGCTCAAAAGGCAGTTTCGGACATAAAACCACTGGAAAACATCACACTGATACCTTCTTGAAGAATTTTTTGGTTGTTTCGCAGCGGTAATGTCTACGTATTCACTCAGTTAGCATCTAAATTTCAGTTTTCCACACCAGTTTTTTGTGTTCGTACTTCTCGACACTGTTTCCTAGTACTGTTTTTGCTGTCTGATATGGTTAAAATAAGTTTATCCACAATTCCATTCCATATTGTTGCACTATAGAATTCAGACTATATTGTTCCTTCCACCAAGTTTTGACTTTGAAAATTGTATTGTGTTACACTCTCAACAGTTCAATACCTTCTATTATTCAGTCTAACAAACAGCTTCTCATCATGGTAGTGAAAACTGAAATTCAGTATCGAAATATAATGCTCCACTGATGATCAGTTACACTTTCATACAAGCCAAGATGAAATACGTCAACTAGACGAAATGCTGCAATCTCTAGTCTATTCTTCATTGAAGATTTGCTGTGCGGGTGGATGTGCGCTTAAAGGGGCCATGTCACAGATTGCGTGTCCCCTCCCGCCAGAGGTTGGAGTCCTCCCTTGGGCATAAGTTAGTTTCAGTAGTGTGTCTCGGGACCGATGACCTCAGCAGTTTGGTCCCTCAGGAATTCACACACATTTGAAAATTTCATTGAAGATTACAGCTGTCCTTTTAGGGTAAGCCAAGATGAAACACTCCCCATTACACTCCACCCATTGTTAATAACTGAATAGCAGCTTAAGTTGTATGTGACCGTGACCTACTAAATAAGTGTTAATCATCAGGTTTAGCTGTTTTGAGAGTCGTTGCTAATCAGAATTCTGTTGCTAAGCAATGTTCAACAATGGAGACGGTTTTTGCAATAATCATCGTCAAGATATTTTACACCATTTGAGCGATATATTCTGACTAGGCACAACTTGAAGCAGACAGTACTTTCGTGTTACACTTCATATTACAGTTAATCACAACACAGGCCGTTATCTTGGTGTATCGTCACACGCTGTAACAACAGTTAGCATACACAATCCTTATCACAATCCAGTGTGTGGCCAGCATGGTTGATGCGAACGCTGATTTTCGGTAGTCCATAAACCAGAAGAAGTTTTAATCTGCCAGGAAGTTTCAGTCCATAAACCTTTTGAACACTCGTCAGTAATATCACTTATCACGATTCAGTATGTTTATCGAGTGTCAACCTCCGTTGTTGAGCAACATCGAGGGATACTTTCTTCCGCCATTCTAACCATGATCTGCTCACTGGCTGACGGCTATACCCACACTACTGCCACACTCACTAGCTGCGCGCGGCGCTTGACGACCGATGCTGCCTACCTGTGTGAAGGAAAATGTGTTTATCTCTGTGTAAGAGATGAACCATGGACCTTGGCGTTGGTGGGGGGCTTGCGTGCCTCAGCGATACAGACAGCCGTACCGTAGGTGCAACCATAACGGAGGGGTATCTGTTGAGAGGCCAGACAAACGTATGGTTCCTGAAGAGGGGCAGCAACCTTTTCAGTAGTTACAGGGGCAACAGTCTGGATGATTGACTGATCTGGCCTTGTAACACTAACCAAAACGGCCTTTCTGTGCTGGTACTGCGAAGGGCTGAAAGCAAGGGGAAATTACAGCCGTAATTTTTCACGAGGACATGCAGCTTTACTGTATGGTTAAATGATGATGGCGTCCTCTTGGGTAAAATATTCCGCAGGTAAAATAGTGCCCCTTCCAGATCACCGTTCGGGGACTACTCAGGAAGACATCGTTATCAGGAGAAAGAAAACTGGTGTTCTACGGATCGGAGCGTGGAATGTCAGATGCCTTAATCGGGCATGTAGGTTAGAAAATTTAAAAATGGATAGGTTAAAGTTAGTTATAGTGGGAATTAGTGAAGTTCGGTGGCAGGAGGAACAAGACTTCTGGTCACAAAATCAAAAAGGGGTAATTCAGGTGTAGGTATAATAATGAACAAAAAAATAGGAGTGCTGGTAAGCTACTACAAACAGCATAGTAAACGCATTATTGTGGCCAAGATAGACACGAAGCCCACGCTTACCACAGTAGTCCAAGTTTATATGACAACTTGCTCCGCAGATGACGAATAGATTGATGAAATGTATGATGAGATAAAAGATGTTATTAAGATAGTGATGGGAGACGAAAATTTAATAGTCATGGGTGACTGGAATTCGTTAGTAGGAAAAGGAAGAGAAGGAAACGTAGCAGGTGAATTTGGAATGGAGGTAAGGAATGAAAGAGGAAGCCGCCTGGTAGAATTTTGCACAGAGTATAACTGAATCATAGCTAAAACTTGGTTCAAGAATCATTAAAGAAGGTTGTATACATGGAAGCAGCCTGGATATATTAGAAGAAATAAAAACTTTGCGGTTCGCCGATGACATTGTAATTGTGTCAGAGACAGCAAAGTACTTGGAAGAGCAGTTGCACGGAATGGACAGTTTCTTGAAAGGAGGATATAAGACGAACGTCAACAAAAGCAAATCGAGGATAATGGAATGTAGCCGAATTAAGTCGTGTGATGCTGACGGAATTAGATTAGGAAATGAGACACTTAAAGTAGTAAAGGAGTTTTGCTATTTGGGTTAACAAAATAACAGATGATGGTCGAAGTAGAGGAGATATAAAATATAGACTGGCAATGGCAAGGAAAGCGTTTCTTCTCATTTGTTAACTTCGAGTATAGATTTAAGTGTCAGGAAGTCGTTTCTGAACGTATTTGTATGGAGTGTTGCCGTGTATGGAAGTGAAACATGGACGATAAATAGTTTGGACAGGAAGAGAATAGAAGCTTTCGAAGTCTGTTGCTACAGAAGAATGCTGAAGATTAGATGGGTAGATCCCACAACTAATGAGGAGGTATTGAAAAGAATTAGAGAGAGGAGAAAATTGTGGCACACTGTGACTAGAAGAAGGGATCGGTTGGTAGGACATGGTCTGAGGCATCAAGGGAGCACCAATTTAGTATTGGAGTGCAGTGTGGATGGTAAAAATTGTAGATGGAGACCAAGAGTGAATACACTAAGCGGAATCAGAAGGATGTAGGTTGCAGTAGGAACTGGGAGATGAAGAAGCTTGCACAGGATAGAGTAGCATGGAGAGCAGCATCAAACCAGTCTCTGGACTGAAGACCACAACAACAACCAGGGCTTGTGGACCCCTTTCAGTAGTTTCATTTATTTTAATATTTTAACCATTCATTTAAACTAATGCCAGTAAACTGTAGGTTTTAATATTATAAGCAACCTATTGTTATCTGCCCCCCCATGAACCATGGACCTTGCCGTTGGTGGAGGGGCTTGCGTGCCTCAGCGATACAGATGGCCGTACCGTAGGTGCAACCACAACGGATGGGTATCTGTTGAGAGGCCAGACAAACGTGTGGTTCCTGAAGAGGGGCAGCAGCCTTTTCAATAGTTGCAGGGGCAACAGTCTGAATGATTGACTGATCTGGCCTTGCAACATTAACCAAAACGGCCTTGCTGTGCTGGTACTGCGAACGGCTGAAAGCAAGGGGAAACTACAGCCGTAATTTTTCCCGAGGACATGCAGCTTTACTGTATGATTAAATGATGATGGCATCCTCTTGGGTAAAATATTCCGGAGGTAGAATAGTCCCCCATTCGGATCTCCGGGCGGGGACTACTCAGGAGGATGTCGTTATCAGGAAGAAGAAGACTGGCGTTCTACGGATCGGAGCGTGGAATGTCAGATCCCTTAATCGGGCAGGTAGGTTAGAAAATTTAAAAAGGGAAATGGATAGGTTAAAGTTAGATATAGTGGGGATTAGTGAAGTTCGGTGGCAGGAGGAACAAGACTTCTGGTCAGGTGACTACAGGGTTATAAACACAAAATCAAATAGGGGTAATGCAGGAGTAGGTTTCATAATGAATAGGAAAATAGGAATGCGGGTAAGCTACTACAAACAGCATAGTTAACGCATTATTGTGGTCAAGATAAATACGAACCCCACACCTACTACAGTAGTACAAGTTTATATGCCAACTACCTCTGCAGATGATTATGAAATTGAAGAAATGTACGATGAAATAAAAGAAATTGTTCAGATAGTGAAGGTAGACGAAAATTTAATAGTAATGGGTGACTGGAATTCGAGTGTAGGAAAAGGGAGAGAAGGAAACATAGTAGGTGAATATGGATTGAGGCTAAGAAATGAAAGAGGAAGCCGCCTAGTAGAATTTTGCACAGAGCACAACTTAATCATAGCTAACACTTGGTTTAAGAATCATGAAAGAAGGTTGTATACGTGGAAGAACCCTGGAGATACTAAAAGGTATCAAATAGATTATATAATGGTAAGACAGAGATTTAGGAACCAGGTTTTAAGTTGTAAGACATTTCCAGGGGCAGATGTGGACTCGGACCACAATCTATTGGTTATGACCTGTAGATTAAAGCTGAAGAAACTGCAAAAATGTGGGAAATTAAAGAGATGGGACCTGGATAAACTGAAAGAACCAGAGGTTGTACAGAGTTTCAGGGAGAGCATAAGGGGACAATTGACAGGAATAGGGGAAAGAAATACAGTAGAAAAAGAATGGGTAGCTCTGAGGGATGAAGTAGTGAAGGCAGCAAAGGATAAATTAGGTAAAAAGACGAGGGCTGCTAGAAATCCTTGGGTAACAGAAGAAATATTGAATTTAATTGATGAAAGGAGAAAATATAAAAATGCAGTAAATGAAGCAGGCAAAAAGGATTACAGACGTCTCAAAAATGAGATCGACAGGAAGTGCAAAATGGCTAAACAGGGATGGCTAGAGGACAAATGTAAGGATGTACAAGCTTATCTCACTAGGGGTAAGATAGATACTGCCTACAGGAAAATTAAAGAGACCTTTGGAGAGAAGAGAACCACGTGTATGAATATCAAGAGCTCAGATGGCAAACCAGTTCTAAGCAAAGAAGGGAAGGCAGAAAGGTGGAAGGAGTATATAGACGGTTTATACAAGGGTGATGTACTTGAGGACAATATTATGGAAATGGAAGAGGATGTAGATGAAGACGAAATGGGAGATACGATACTGCGTGAAGAGTTTGACAGAGCACTGAAAGACCTGAGTCGAAACAAGGCCCCCGGAGTAGACAACATACCACTAGAACTACTGACGGCCTTGGGAGAGCCAGTCATGACAAAACTCTACCAGCTGGTGAGCAAGATGTATGAGACAGGCGAAATACCCTCAGACTTCAAGAAGAATATAATAATTCCAATCCCAAAGAAAGCAGGTGCTGACAGATGTGAAAATTACCGAACTATCAGTTTAATAAGTCACAGCTGCAAAATACTAACGCGAATTCTTTACAGACGAATGGAAAAACTGGTAGATGCGGACCTTGGGGAGGATCAGTTTGGATTCCGTCGAAATGTTGGAACACGTGAGGCAATACTGACCTTACGACGTATCTTAGAAGAAAGATTAAGGAAAGGAAAACCTACGTTTCTAGCATTTGTAGACTTAGAGAAAGCTTTTGACAATGTTGACTGGAATACTCTTTTTCAAATTTTAAAGGTGGCATGGGTAAAATACAGGGAGCAAAAGACTATTTACAATTTGTACAGAAACCAGATAGCCGTCATAAAAGTCGAGGGGCATGAAAGGGAAGCAGTGGTTGGGAAAGGAGTGAGACAGGGTTGTAGCCTCTCCCCGATGTTATTCAGTCTGTATATTGAGCAAGCAGTAAAGGAAACAAAAGAAAAATTTGGAGTAGGTATTAAAATTCATGGAGACGAAGTAAAAACTATGAGGTTCGCCGATGACATTGTAATTCTGTCAGAGACGCCAAAGGACTTGGAAGAGCAGTTGAACGGAATGGACAGTGTCTTGAAAGGAGGACATCAACAAAATCAAAACGAGGATAATGGAATGTAGTCAAATTAAATCGGGTGATACTGAGGGAATTAGATTAGGAAATGAGACACTTAAAGTAGTAAAGGAGTTTTGCTATTTAGGAAGTAAAATAACTTATGATGGTCGAAGTAGAGAGGATATAAAATGTAGACTGGCAATGGCAAGGAAAGCGTTTCTGAAGAAGAGAAATTTGTTAACATCGAATATAGATTTATGTATCAGGAAGTCGTTTCTGAAAGTATTTGTTTGGAGTGTAGCCATGTATGGAAGTGAAACATGGACGATAACTAGTTTGGACAAGAAGAGAATAGAAGCTTTCGAAATGTGGTGCTACAGAAGAATACTGAAGATAAGGTGGATAGATCACGTAACTAATGAGGAGGTATTGAATAGGATTGGGGAGAAGAGAAGTTTGTGGCACAACTTGACTAGAAGAAGGGATCGGTTGGTAGGACATGTTTTGAGGCATCAAGGGATCACAAATTTAGCGTTGGAGGGCAGCGTGGAGGGTAAAAATCGTAGAGGGAGACCGAGAGATGAGTACACTAAGCAGATTCAGAAGGATGTAGGTTGCAGTAGGTACTGGGAGATGAAGCAACTTGCACAGGATAGAGTAGCATGGAGAGCTGCATCAAACCAGTCTCAGGACTGAAGACAACAACAACAACAACAACAACAACATTGTTATCTGGAAATAAGTAATACAGTAAGTGTTCATGTAATACCGCATTATTTTCCTATACTACTAGTATATTACCTTGTACAGTAAGTAATGAATTGGACCAAATAAAAACATCAAAATAAATCGACCACTGATGCATGGACTGGCTGTCAATAAATCTAACACATTGTTTATATAAAGAGGCGAATAAGTCAATTACTATTCCATTGCACACCTGTAGAAAGCCACTGGAATCACATATAATACTTCAGTGAAGAATCTTTACTTAATACCACTTGTAGGAGTATCAGGTGCCACGCTGGAAAACTTTTAAGGAAATACGACTATTCTTCCACAGAATGAGTGGCTTATAAGATATCTTTTCGACCAATCACATCCTCTAACACATGTCTTGAGATATTACAGTTAATGTGAAGGCTCAGCCTAAGGATCCCAAATATGGTCCTGCATACTTGTGGGTAACAAATCCAGTAATCTCGGTGGACTGATCACCGTCGTTATTCCATAGGTCCTAAGAAAAACAGTAGCTT
Source organism: Schistocerca gregaria (assembly GCF_023897955.1). NCBI lineage: Eukaryota > Metazoa > Arthropoda > Insecta > Orthoptera > Acrididae > Schistocerca > Schistocerca gregaria. The sequence goes on from NC_064931.1 coordinate 552,630,687, forward strand.
AAGCTGCTACTGTTCCTACAAATATTATTATCTGCCACTGTTCCCATAAATATTATTAACCTTCAGATCTTAAGAAAAGGTTGCAATGTATCGAATACACTTAGATAGGACCCTAGTACAGAATTACATTTTAGGTTTCTGCAATAGATGATTGATATATATGCTACACTATCCTACATCTGGTATCAGACTCGGATATTTGCTGCTTCGTTTTCAACGACACTGGTGCAGATGTGGAGTTAACTTATAATCTTCCTTACTTTTTGAAACCCTTCCTCAAAGTAGTGTCTAATGATAGTCGCCACACAGTAAGTGATTGATTTTCTCTTCCCTCGCCTGAGTGAGACGATAATTGTGAATTGGAATAATACTGAATTTTATGAAATGGAATGTCACTTCTGATGTTCTTCTGACATCTAAGAGTGAATTCGGCACTGTAATATATGACGGTGTCCATTTTTTGTTGCGCAAAACGCTGTGCAAATACATAGCTATGTTAGATAACAAATCTTTTTTATCCACTTCTAACTTTCTGCATTGTTCTAGTTTCTTGTCCCCCATAGGAGATTTCTTTAATGTTCAGAAATCTTCGTATGTTATCATAGACCAACAAGATGGGTTCTTGACTCAATTCGTCACAGTATGCTGTCAGTGACAGTAATATGAAAACGGTCAGTGTAATCCGAGGGGGACAAAAAGTATGTAATAAAAGTTGCTATACCAGTTAGCGCCACTTAGGTACGCAACACAATTTCAAACATTGGTCAGTGTGGTATGGCTTTGCAAATTAATCTCTCTGTTTATGCAAGAATAAATCACATTACGAGAAATTATTAGAAAGTAAGCGTACTCAAAATCATTTGTAAATTATACTGCACAATTAGAGCCGAAAGCTCACTACTACTTATAAAGGTAAGTGCGCATCAGCGTTTTTTTTCACTCCCAATTGGGAACTACGTTTTCCCACTTCTAGACTCATCGATAATTGTCTTACTGACAGAATTTCACTACGTTCTGTCCACTCCAAGTATGTAGGAATTGAGAGACGCAAAACTATTACACAAGGAACCAAAGTGAGTATGCATCTTGGGCAATGACATGTGATACACGATCAGTGGCATTGTCGTTAGGCTCATTAGATACTGTGACCATAATTACCACTGTATATGTAAACAAAATGCAAATTTAATGATTCCATCTCAGTTGTTAGTCATGATCAAACTGTCACCATGAAACCACTCATTGTCACTGCCAATGTCCCAAAACGATTTTTTGCACAGTTATTGTTACAGTATGGGAGAACACCTGCTAGCGGTAGTAGTATCTCATGGTGACTTCATGTTAATAACCACTCATTACTGGAAATGTCCTCGAGAATTAGAGAGAAATTTAATAAAAATGTAACAGATCATTTCATGACAGGCCACATGATCTGTCCTCAACTTGCGGTTCTTATCATGGTTGGCCCCATATTCTCTGATGTGTGCAGCAATGCGTGATCACTGTGGCTATGCATGTTACAGCTTGCTGGCTCTTTGTGGGAACTGTTATCTTGGCCATTGCGCATCTCAGATGCGTCTGTCAGTGTGAAAACCAACAGTCATCATTCCCACCACTCTCAGTCTCATCTGCCAGGTATGTGGGATCCTTATCACTGCAGCCCATGTCAGATGTGTTTGCAGGCATGACAAAGAGCGGGCAATTCTCTATCTCCCTCGCTGTCCAGTAGCATTATCTATCAGGTGTGTACTGTAGGTGTTGGCCAATCACTGGGAAGAGTCGCCAACATCTCATATGTGATGCACAGAGATTATGGGCCTTATTTTCTCCCATATGGGTTGTCGGCACAGCACCTCAGCATGGCTCTATTTCTCTCCAATGTGAAACAGTTCCTACTGGTCAGAAGCTGACACCACATATGTAGGCAGCAGTGGCAATAATCGACCCCTCACCAGCTGTAGTGACATCACACAGGAACAAGTTCCTCGACGACATGGTACATAGCAAGGGCCTATTAGCTATTGTGTGCTAATTGCTTAATGTGGGATGTCCGTGTATTTATAATTATATTGCAGCTACTTTCATATCCGTAACCTCAACCTTATTGATAAAGTACCCTGAATCCACCCAGCTTTCGCTCCCATACAACAAAGTTGGTCGAAAGATTGAACAGTGCACAGATAACTTAGTCTTGGTACTGACTTCATTCTTGCAGGAGAGAGCAGATCGTAGCTGAGCGCTCACTGCATTAGCTTTGCTACACCGCGCTTTCAGTTCTTTCACTATGTTGCCATCCTGTGATAATATGCATCCTAAGTACTTGAAACTGTCCACTTGTTCTAACTTTGTTTCTCCTATTTGGCACTCAATCCTTTTATATCTCTTTCCCACTGACATTACTTTCGTTTTGGAGATGCTAATCTTCATACCATAGTCCTTACATTTCTGATGTGCTCTGAAATATTACTATGCAAACTTTCAATAGAATCTGCCATCACAACTAAGTCATCCGCATATGCAAGACTGCTTATTTTGTGTTCACACATCTTAATCCCGCCCAGCCAGTCTATTGTTTTCAACATATGATCCATATATAATATGAACAACAGTGGCGACAGGTTGCAGCCTTGTCTTACCCCTGAAACTACTCTGAACCATGAACTCAATTTACCGTCAACTCTAACTGCTGCCTGACTATCCATGTAAAGACGTTTAATTGCTTGCAAAAGTTTGCCTCCTATTCCATAATCTCGTAGAACAGACAATAACTTCCTCCTAGGAACCCGGTCATATGCCTTTTCTAAATCTATAAAGCATAGATACAATTCGTTGTTCCATTCATAACACTTCTCCATTATTTGCCGTAAGCTTAAGATCTAGTCCTGACAGCCTCTAAGAGGCCTAAACCCACACTGATTTTCCACCAATTGGTCCTCAACTAATACTCGCACTTTCCTTTCAACAATACCTGAGAAGATTTTACCCACAACGCTGATCGAAGAGATACCTCTGCAGTTGTTACAATCTTTTCTGTTTCCATGTTTAAAGATTGGTGTGATTACTCCTTCTGTCCAGTCTGATGGAACCTGTCCCGACTCCCAGGTCATTTCAATTATCCTGTGCAGTCATTAAAGACCTGACATTCCACTGTATCTGATGAGTTCCCACTTAATTTCATCCACCTCAGCTGCTTTATTGCACTGCAATCTGTTGACCATTTTCTCCACTTCCTCAAATGTGATCCAATTTCCATCCTCAATCCTATCCCATTGTACATCAAAATCTGAAAAAATTACTGATCGTATTTTCACCTACATTGAGCAACTCTTCAAAATATTCCCTCCATCTGCCCAAGGAATCCACAGCATTCACAAGCAGTTTTCCTGACCTGTCCAAAATATTTGTCATTTCCTTCTTACCTCCCTTTCGAAGACTGCTAATTACACTCCAGAATGATTTTCTAGCAACTTGACCCAAAGTATCCAACCTGTTTCCAAAGTCTTCCAAGATTTATTCTTGGATACTGCAATTATCTGTTTGGTTTTGTTTCTTTCTTCAACATCACTTTCTCTGTCTACCTGAGTTCTAGTATGTAGGCATTTTTGATACGCCTTCTTCTTCCTTTTACAGGCTGACTTGACTGTGTCATTCCACCAAGCTGTTTTCTTCATCCTACCTTTACACACTACTGTCCCAAGACATTCTTTGGCCACTTCTAGTACTGTGTCCCTGTACCTTGTCCATTCCTTTTCCAGTGACTGCAATTGATTACGTTCTCCTAACTGGTACCTTTCTGAGATCGCTGTCATGTACTTGTGCCTGATTTCCTTATCTTGAAGTTTCTCCACTCTTATCCTCCTACACATGGACCTGACCTCCTGCACTTTCGGCCTCACAATACCAATTTCGCTTCAGATTGAATAATGATCCTCTGAATACACGTGTGTCTCTCACAGCCTTTCTGAATTCCTGATCTGTTATTATATAGCCAATGACAGACCTGGTTCCCCTGCCTTCCCAAGTATACCTTACACTTACTGTATTACTTATTTCCAGATAACAATTGGTTGCTTATAATATCAAAACCTGCAGTTTACTGGCATAAGTTTAAATGAATGGTTAAAATATTAAAATAAATGAAACTACCGTAAGGGGTCCACAAGCCCTTATTGTTGTTGTGGTCTTCAATCCAGAGACTGGTTTGGTGCAGCTCTCCATGCTACTCTCTCCTGTGCAAGCTTCTTCATCTTCCAGTTCCTACTGCAACCTACATCCTTCTGAATCCGCTTAGTGTATTCATCTCTTGGTCTCCCTCTACGATTTTTACCATCCACAATGCACTCCAATACTAAATTGGTGCTCCCTTGATGCTTCAGACTGTGTCCTACCAACCGATCCCTTCTTCTAGTCACAGTGTGCCACAAATTTCTCCTCTCTCCAATTCTATTCAATACCTCTTCATTAGTTGTGGGATCTACCCATCTAATCTTCAGCATTCTTCTGTAGCAACAGACTTCGAAAGCTTCTATTCTCTTCCTGTCCCAACTATTTATCGTCCATGTTTCACTTCCATACATGGCAACACCCCATACAAATACGTTCAGAAACGACTTCCTGACACTTAAATCTATACTCGAAGATAACAAATGAGAAGAAACGCTTTCCTTGCCATTGCCAGTCTACATTTTATATCCTCTCTACTTCGACCATCATCAGTTATTTTACTTCCTAAATAGCAAAACTCCTTTACTACTTTAAGTGTCTCATTTCCTAATCTAATTCCCTCAGTATCACCCGATTTAATTTGACTACATTCCATTACCCTCGTTTTGCTTTTGTTAATGTTCATCTTATATCCTCCTTTCAAGACACTGTCCATTCCGTTCAACTTCTCTTCCAAGTCCTTTGCCGTCTCTGACAGAATTACAATGTCATCGGCGAACCGCAAAGTTTTTATTTCTTCTAATATATCCAGGCTGCTTCCATGTATACAACCTTCTTTAATGATTCTTGAACCAAGTTTTAGCTATGATTCAGTTATACTCTGTGCAAAATTCTACCAGGCGGCTTCCTCTTTCATTCCTTACCTCCATTCCAAATTCACCTGCTACGTTTCCTTCTCTTCCTTTTCCTACTAACGAATTCCAGTCACCCATGACTATTAAATTTTCGTCTCCCATCACTATCTTAATAACATCTTTTATCTCATCATACATTTCATCAATCTATTCGTCATCTGCGGAGCAAGTTGTCATATAAACTTGGACTACTGTGGTAAGCGTGGGCTTCGTGTCTATCTTGGCCACAATAATGCGTTTACTATGCTGTTTGTAGTAGCTTACCAGCACTCCTATTTTTTTGTTCATTATTATACCTACACCTGAATTACCCCTTTTTGATTTTGTGACCAGAAGTCTTGTTCCTCCTGCCACCGAACTTCACTAATTCCCACTATAACTAACTTTAACCTATCCATTTTTAAATTTTCTAACCTACATGCCCGATTAAGGCATCTGACATTCCACGCTCCGATCCGTAGAACACCAGTTTTCTTTCTCCTGATAACGATGTCTTCCTGAGTAGTCCCCGAACGGTGATCTGGAAGGGGCACTATTTTACCTGCGGAATATTTTACCCAAGAGGACGCCATCATCATTTAACCATACAGTAAAGCTGCATGTCCTCGTGAAAAATTACGGCTGTAATTTCCCCTTGCTTTCAGCCCTTCGCAGTACCAGCACAGAAAGGCCGTTTTGGTTAGTGTTACAAGGCCAGATCAGTCAATCATCCAGACTGTTGCCCCTGTAACTACTGAAAAGGTTGCTGCCCCTCTTCAGGAACCATACGTTTGTCTGGCCTCTCAACAGATACCCCTCCGTTATGGTTGCACCTACGGTACGGCTGTCTGTGTCGCTGAGGCACGCAAGCCCCCCACCAACGCCAAGGTCCATGGTTCATCTCTTACACAGAGATAAACACATTTTCCTTCACACAGGTAGGCAGCATCGGTCGTCAAGCGCCGCGCGCAGCTAGTGAGTGTGGCAGTAGTGTGGGTATAGCCGTCAGCCAGTGAGCAGATCATGGTTAGAATGGCGGAAGAAAGTATCCCTCGATGTTGCTCAACAACGGAGGTTGACACTCGATAAACATACTGAATCGTGATAAGTGATATTACTGACGAGTGTTCAAAAGGTTTATGGACTGAAACTTCCTGGCAGATTAAAACTTCTTCTGGTTTATGGACTACCGAAAATCAGCGTTCGCATCAACCATGCTGGCCACACACTGGATTGTGATAAGGATTGTGTATGCTAACTGTTGTTACAGCGTGTGACGATACACCAAAATAACGGCCTGTGTTGTGATTAACTGTAATCTGAAGTGTAACACGAAAGTACTGTCTGCTTCAAGTTGTGCCTAGTCAGAATATATCGCTCAAATGGTGTAAAATATCTTGACGTTGATTATTGCAAAAACCGTCTCCATTGTTGAACATTGCTTAGCAACAGAATTCTGATTAGCAACGACTCTCAAAACAGCTAAACCTGATGATTAACACTTATTTAGTAGGTCACGGTCACATACAACTTAAGCTGCTATTCAGTTATTAACAATGGGTGGAGTGTAATGGGGAGTGTTTCATCTTGGCTTACCCTAAAAGGACAGCTGTAATCTTCAATGAAATTTTCAAATGTGTGTGAATTCCTGAGGGACCAAACTGCTGAGGTCATCGGTCCCGAGACACACTACTGAAACTAACTTATGCCCAAGGGAGGACTCCAACCTCTGGCGGGAGGGGACACGCAATCTGTGACATGGCCCCTTTAAGCGCACATCCACCCGCACAGCAAATCTTCAATGAAGAATAGACTAGAGATTGCAGCATTTCGTCTAGTTGACGTATTTCATCTTGGCTTGTATGAAAGTGTAACTGATCATCAGTGGAGCATTATATTTCGATACTGAATTTCAGTTTTCACTACCATGATGAGAAGCTGTTTGTTAGACTGAATAATAGAAGGTATTGAACTGTTGAGAGTGTAACACAATATAATTTTCAAAGTCAAAACTTGGTGGAAGGAACAATATAGTCTGAATTCTATAGTGCAACAATATGGAATGGAATTGTGGATAAACTTATTTTAACCATATCAGACAGCAAAAACAGTACTAGGAAACAGTGTCGAGAAGTACGAACACAAAAATCTGGTGTGGAAAACTGAAATTTAGATGCTAACTGAGTGAATAAGTAGACATTACCGCTGCGAAACAACCAAAAAATTCTTCAAGAAGGTATCAGTGTGATGTTTTCCAGTGGTTTTATGTCCGAAACTGCCTTTTGAGCGACTAAAATCGGTTGCTTATATGGAGCACAGTAAACTGCAATGTGTACGCAAGTTCTAAAGATGACATGATTACTGAGTCATCTCATAGACTCATGGGGTAGCTGAGGCAGACAGTAGTGGGTAGCAAGGTGATTCTACCCGCCACTATAGCGAAACTTGCAAGGAATTCGGGCAACCCAGAACCACGCCACACTGTGACTGCAACGACATCAAGTGCCAAGTTGGGAATAGTGGGGTTACTGAGCAGGACATTTATTGTAGGGTGACCACCGAACTGCGAGCAACACGCCAGTAAAGAGTCGCAGGGTCGGACGGTGCACACGGTGGCATAGCACAAACAGCGCGACAGTCAAAAGATGAAGACGCACTGCACCAGACATCAAACAAGGCGTGTTGCACTAGCGCCGATGGGTGAGTAAAGATGGTGTCCTGGTGCAATAGTAAATTACATTACACCATCCCCAGAGCATATAAGTCACTTCAAATTGTATTTTTGCATTAATACAGATAAATGTAAACAGTACTTTCGATTTTTTTTCTAGATTTTTCTCTGAAGTGCACTATGCGTATGTATGCATTTTTACACTAGTAGGACAATACCCGGCAGCTGTAGTTCAGATGCGCCATAAAAATTACTGTAAATTATATGTTTATATAGATATTAGTTTATGATGTGACGTGTATCTTACTTCAGTGGTTCATGCAAACTAGTGATTGATGTTGTTAGTATTTAATTCTGTTAGGCATGTACTCATTACTGTATTCAGTGGTAATAGTTATTTTCTTAGTTTGGATCACCTGAAGTGAAACAGTGAAAACGTATTAATTAATGATCAATTAGGAAGAATTTTGGGCTACCAAGGGTTTTTAATAGCACGTTCTGGTGCACTGTGATTAGTCAGGGTGCCTTCTGGGCTAGAGCAAGAGGTTGATGACGTAGAATCAAAAATAATCGAGGTAGTGCAGGGAGAGAAACATGATTGAGGGATCCATTGTTGTATATTATCAGTTGGCAGTCCGTCCGATCATTCAGCGAGGTACACTGAGACATCAGTAAAGACAGTGAGAGAGAAGCTAAGTCTAGATGGGGAACAGTTACCATTAATAATGGAAAAAATCTCAAAAACAAACAGAAGGAGCATGGAGGAGATAGTATAAGAAAACAAAGAGAAGAGAGCACACGAAAACAAGAAAAAACGAAGAAGGTGCTAGAAAATGAAGAAATATCACGTAAACACAAAATAATGTAGAGAGGATGTTACAAGAATGTTTGAAGGAGTTTCAGGAACAAATGAAGAGAGACTCCGACGATAAAAGGACCAGACTACAGCAGAACAAGGACTAACTCTGAGAAGATATTTGTAGGATCAGGATGGTGATAACAGGAGATTCTGAGGAAGATTTAATGGATACTATAATCGAACTAGAAAAGAAGATTCAAGAAGTTGAGGCATTCTATGACCAACTGATTAAAAATAAAGCACATTTATCACAAGAACGCAACATCAGTATTACAAAACTAGAAAATGAAGAATCTGAACTATCTGTGAACTTCAGGGAAAAAATAACAATACAGAGGCAGGATCACAGTCAGCAAAACAATTAAAAAATCAACTGTTTTCAAGAAGTTATACAAGAACAGGAGGATAAAACAGAAGAAACTGATGGCAAGATTAACAGTGAAACTTTGGTAGTGAGGAAGGTAACGTCATTACAGTAACAAATAGTTACAATAAATACACCCAGGCTATTACAGTGCAGAAGTATAAATCGAATAGGCGATTGCACGCAAAAGTATTTACCGAACGGTTAAAACAAATTTTTACTGTGCACTTCAAAAATACAGGCGAGATACTGTTCACAATAGACAGAAGGAAATGCAAAATTTTCGAATGGGAAGTTGTGATGGGAAGAAAAGATTAATAAGCACAACCAAACTGCAGTGAAATTTCACCATTGTGTTTAACATTGTTGAGGGGCAGCATTCGTATTATAAATGACTCCCAAACCAGCTAAACCAGATAAGCACTTTCCTCCTGTGTCACAGTCACATAAAATTAGACCTCAGGATGTTTTTCGGTTATTAACAACCGATGTAATGTAATCGAGAGTGTTTCGGTACGCACTTTTGTCCCAGTTATGTATTTAAGTAAATAAATTTAAGTTTTACAAATGGAAATAGAGAATATCTCTCGAGAGTAAATATTTTTATCCTGATGAATTAAACAAAATTTACATTTTATCATCATAATTTGAGTCATAATACATATTTTTGTCTTCGTGATGTCAGTTTCACTTGTTTCTTTTAAGACTGTGTTTTGAGTTAACTGGTTTCCTCTACTGTAACAGTAAAGGTTGCGTTACGACTCTAAGAATTCATTCATTTTATGAAAAGTTTGTTCTATGTGGAATGTTTTTAATATCCTTTCTAATATCTGTAAACTATTAATTTCCTTTCATATGCTGATGGGAAGCTAATTGTATACATTTATATTTAACCCAGTATCTCCTTTGTGTACTATCGTGAGAGTTGTAGAGCCTCGGTGGAATTTAAATTTTTGGCCTATTCTGTTTGAATGTCACAGTTTTACAGTTTTTCTCAAATAGTTCCCTCTTTTTTGTTACAAACGTCATCAGTGAGTATGTAAGTTGACCTTCAACAGAAAATGTCCTGAGAGACATTAAGAGGTCGCTGCATGGTATCCTGTGGTTGTTGTGGTCTTCAGTCCGAAGATTGGTTTGATGCAGCTATCCTGTGCAGTCTTCATCTCTGAATAACTACCGCAACCTACATCCTTAGAATCTGCTTGCTGTTTTCATCCCTTGGTCTCTCTCACAATTTTTACCCTCACACTTTAGTACTGAACCACAGAATGCGCTATCAACTGATCCCGCCTTCTAGTCAGATTGTGCCACTAATTCCTTTTCTCTGTTCAGGTCCTCCTCCTTAGTTATGTCATCTATCTAACTAACCATCAGCAATCTTCTGTAGCACCACGTTTCAAAAGCTTCATTCATCTTCTTGTCTGTACTGTTTATCGTCCATGTTTCACTTTCATACATCACTATATCTCATACAGATACTTTAAGAATATACTTCCTGATTTCTCATCTTCAGAAAATCTTTTCGTGACATTCCCAGTCTCATTTTTATTTTCTTTCTATTTTCGCCATCATCAGTTATTTTGATGGTCAAATCGGAAAACTTATATACTACTTGTAGGGTCTCGTTTCCTAATGTAATTTCCTCAGAGTAACGTGATTTAATTCGACTACTCTCAGTTATCCTTGTTTTGATTTTGTTGATGTTCATTCCTCCTTTCAAGACACCGTCCATTCCATTCAGCTGCTCGTGCAAGTCCTTCGCTCTCTCTGACAGAATTACAATGTCATTAGCCGACATCAAAGTCTTATTTCTTCTCATTCTTCTACTCCAAATGATCCTTTAGTTTCCTTCACTGCTTGCTCAATGTACAGATTGAATAATTTCGGGGATAGGCTATAACCTTGTCTCAATCCTGTCTCAGCCACTGCTTCCCTTTCATGCCCATCGACTCTTATAACTGCCGTCTGGTATCTTTACCGGTGCTACCTTCAGAATTTCAAAGTGAGTTAACTAACTTACGCTAAGGACAATACACACACCGAACCGTGGTAAGGCGCCTTAGACCGCGCGGCGACCCTTGTTATTGTTTGTAGTGAAATATTTCAGTATAAATTTCGTTCACTGTGTTTAATTTCGTTGAATGTTCCAGCGGTCGCTTGAATTATTGGTTTTATATAAGAAATTGTGTGAAGTTTTTGTGATATTGGTATAGGTATTAGTTGTGGTTTAGGACCACTAATAAAAGTAGTTGCTTTCTTAGTAGAGTGAGAATTTCGAAATCACTGTTGTTAGTTCTTTAAATAGTTCCACTGCTATAACTGAATTTAGGTAACGTAGACGTTTAGTTTTTTCAGTAACTGTTAACATTTTACCATGAGTGAGAGGTGAGAGCTTTGCCGTATGTTTGTGAGTAGTGGGTTACGATGTGAAATTTGTTAATAGTATTTTCATTTGATGGAAACTAGTGGGAATTCTTACGAGAGATCCTCTTCCGGGTATGCGGAATTTGCAGCAGAAATATGTTGATAGACGAGCAGGAGCGTAAGAAACTAGACAGGAGGAGGGGGTGAAGGGCACTGGCGGATTGGAACTGGCAGTTGGTAACAATGCAGCTACGAGGAGGAGATATTTAGTAGGTTGTACTTTGCGTATAAGCAACAGATTTGACCAACTACCACAGTTTAGTGGAGATAAGCCTCTTGTAGCTGTAGGTGTAGGAAACATGCAGCAGTCCTCAGCACTGAGGGGGCCTAAGTCAGCTGCAAGTTCTAACAGAAAGAAGAAGGATCTGCTGCTAGGTAGTTCGCATGGCAAAGATGTGGACCAGCAGTTGCAGGAAGTGTTGGGGAGTGAGTACAAGGTCACCAGCATTGTGAAGCCTAGTGCAGAGTTTTCTCAGGTAACTGACAGGATAGGGGAGTTATGTAGGAATTTTACGAAAGAGGATAGTTAGTGATTGTGGGTGGAGCAGGAAATAGTCTTGACAGGAACGGGGAATACGATGTAGGTGGTAACCTGGTAACGATACCTACTCAAACTGATGGCACTAATGTGCACTTTGAGCAGCTATTTCAGCGTCATGATCGGCCTCATCTTAATGCTGGTGTTGGCGTGTTTTCGTGGGACTGGAGAAAGGGCTGATGGCGGAGGGTATGGCTCAAGTTGCAGTGGTGCCAGCTGAGTCTGTCAATAGTAAGGTTTCACTAGTCATGTCCTGCTCCTCAATAGGGATGGGAAGGAGAGGCTGACGAAGCTTATAAGTGACAGTGTAGTGGGTGGTGGTGGGATCACTCATGGGAAAATTACTGTAGTAGTTCGTGTTAGAGCTGCACCTTTTTAGATTGAAATCAGATGATAAGTATCCCTCTTTAAAGTAAGTCTCTGTAACAAAGGAATCTCTTCAGAGGAGGTCAGGTATCCAAGTATGACGGGATCAGCATATTTCACCAAAATATAAGAGGTATTAGAGATAAAGTTAGTGAACTGCTTATATATGTTGACTCTGGCATTATTGGTATATCGGAGTACCACTTAAATAATTTGACAATTCAGAGGCTTCCTTTACCAGGATACAGGTTAGCTGGCTATTTTTCAAGGAGTTCTTTGCAGAGTGGGAAACTGGCAATGTACGAAAAAAACAGTATTTCATTTGAGTCCGTAGACTTATCACGCCACTGCAGTGAATATATATTTGAATGTCGTGCAGAGGCAGTTGAAATTAGTGAAACTAAACATCTAATTGTTGTTATTTCTAGGTTCCTCTCTGACTTCGGAGCATTTCTGCTCAAGCTATATAGGGGTCTTGGTTCACTTTATAGGAAGCACCAAAAACTTGTTATATATGGTGACTTCGATGTTAATTTTGTATGTGACTGTGCAAGAAAAAGAACCAATAGACAATACTATTATTCATTCTTCATTACTAGATGGGCATTTTGTTAGTAAAATGGTGAATGGCCTTTCAGAACATGATGCACAAATTTTAACACTAGAAGGTGTTTGTACTCACACAAAGGTTATATATAAAAACGAAATATGCAGAAAAACTAATCTAATGGCAATAGAGAATTTTTTAAACCTCGTTAAGGAACAAGAGTAGCAGGATGTTTATAGTGGCGATAACATAGATGAAAAATACAGTGCTTTCCCTGACACATTTTCCATTCTCTCTGAAAGCTGATTTACCTTAGAACGTTCTAAACGGGGTACTAGTAGCGAAAGGCAGCCTGGGTGGCTGACTAGTGCGATAAGAGTATCATGTACAACAAAGTGGGAATAATATCAGAATGTTAGAAGTAGTCACAATCGAGCTACATAGCCTATTACAAACAATATTGTAAGATGCTTAAAAATGTTATTTGGAAGGTGAAGAGTATGTGGTACGCAAAGATAATAGCCAATTCACAGAATAAAATTAAAACCATATGGTTAGTCATGAAAGAAGTGTCTGGTCAGTACCACAGAGTCGACGATATTATATCAGTTCGTAGAAAAAATATGTCTGTCAGTGATAAGCCAGATATACACTACTTGTCATTAAAATTGCTACACCACGAAGATGACGTGCTACAGACGCGAAATTTAACCGACAGGAAGAAGATTCTGTGCTATGCAAATGATTAGCTTTTCAGAGCATTACACAAGGTTGGCGCCGGTGGTGACACCTACAACGTGCTGACATGAGGAAAGTTTCCAACCGATTTCTCATACACAAACAGCAGTTGACCGGCGTTGCCTGGTGAAACGTTGTTGTGATGCCTCATGTAAGGAGGAGATATGCATACCATCACGTTTCTGACTTTGATAAAGGTCAGATTGTAGCCTATCAGGATTGTGGTTTATCGTATCGCGACATTGTTGCTCACGTTAGTCGAGATCTAATTACTGTTAGCAGAATATGGAATCGGTGGGTTCAGAAGGGTAATACAGAACGCCGTGCTGGATTACAACGGCCTTGTATCACTAGCGGTCGAGATGACAGGCACCTTATCCGCATGGCTGTAACGGATCGTACAGGCACGTCTCGATCCCTGAGTCAACAGTTGGGGACGTTTGCAAGACAACCACCATCTGCACGAACAGTTCGACGACGTTTGCAGCAGCATGGACTGTCAGCTAGGAGACCATGGCTGCGGTTACCCTTGACGCTGCATCACAGACAGGTGCGCCTGCGATGGTGCACTCGACGACGAACCTGGGTGCACAAATGGTAAAACGTCATTATTTTCGGATGAATCCAGGTTATGTTTAGAGCATCATGGTGGTCGCATCCGTGTTTGGCGAAATCGCGGTGAACGCACATTGGAAGCGGGCATTCGTCACAGCCATACTGGCGTATCATCCGGCGTGATGGTATGGGATGCCATTAGTTACACGTCTCGTTCACCTCTTGTTGTCATTGACTGCACTTTGAACAGTGGAAAGGTCTAGTCAATGGTGGCCGAGCAACTGGCTCGCCACAATAAGCCAGTCACTACTCTTGATGAATTGTGGTATCGTGTTGAAGCTGCATGGGCAGCTGTACCTGTACACGCCTTCCAAGCTCTGTTTGACTCAATGCTCAGGTGTATCAAGGCCGTTATTGCGGCCAGTAGTGGTCGTTCCGGGTACTGATTTCTCAGGATCTATGCACCCAAATTGCGTGAAAATGTAATCACATGTCAGTTCTAATAAAATATACTCGTCCAATGAATACCTGTTTATCATCTGCATTTCCTCTTGGTGTAGCAATTTTAATGGCGAATAGTGTATGTACAGTATTTACAATCACTTTCTCAGCATTCCTGGTGAATTAAATAAACACTTAGTTTCTACTGGGAATCATATAACTCTCTTGGAAAATGCGTTTCCGAGACTGATCTCTGAAATACTCCTCTGTGATACTGTCAATGGGAAGATTGCGTCAATAAATAAATCACTGAAGACTAAGGACTCTCTTGGATATGATGCAGTACCTAGCAGAACATTAAAGTGCTGTGCTGCACATGTTAGCCCTGCACTTAGCCATATCTGTAATTTTTCCTTTATGAATAGTCAGTTTCCTGAACGATTAAAGTATTCAGTAGTAAAGCCGCTTTCTAACAAGGGAGAAGGGTATAATGTAGACAATTTTAGACCTATTTTTATGCCATCAGTGTTTGCTAAAGTTATTCAAAAAGCTGTGCATGTCCGGATAATTGATCATTTTACTTCACATAATTTGCTATCAAATGTCCAGTTCTGTTTTAGAAGTGGTTTAATAACTAAAAATGCTAATTTTCTTTTCTCTGTGAGCTACTGGAAAGATTAAACGAATGGTTTCGAACGCTAGGCATCTTTTTTTATTTAACTAAGGCGTTTGATTTTGTTGATTAAAAAATATTGCTCCAGGCATTGGACCATTATGGAATACGGGAAGTAACTCACGTCTTACCTTAACAGCAGACAGCAAAAGGTCATTATCCACAGTGTTCAGAATTTCTTTGATGTGGAGTCTAAGTGGGGCAAAATTAAATGAAGGGCGCCCCAGGGATCAGTGCTGAGGGCACTATTGTTGCTTATTTATGTAAATGGTATACGATCTAGTATTACAGGTGACTAAAATATTTCTGTTTTCTGATGACGCTAGTTTGGCAGTAAAGGATGTTGTATGCAACATTGGCACTGTTCACATAGTGCAGTTCATGACATAAAATCATGGCTTGTAGAAAATAAACTAACGCTAAATTACAATGAGACTCAAGTTTTTACGGTTGCTAACACGCAATTTAACAAAACTCGACGTTTTAATTTCGCAGAATTGACTTATGATTAGTGAAACTGAACAGTTCAAATTTCTAGGTGTTCAGATAGATACTAAACTGTCGTGGAAAGCCCAAATTCAGGATCTTGTTCAGAGACTTAATGCCGCCACTTTTACTATTCGAACGGTATCTGAAGTATATAGTTCGACACGAAAAGTGTTTATTTATGATGCAAAGTACTCGAACTGTGGAAGTAACGGAGAGTAACGTAGAAGTATCAGCACCCATATTTTGAGAAAATGCAGAATGTGAAGTATGCTGCAGTGTCGAACGATATAAGCGTGTCCTAGACGGAAGCAAATAGGCGTGTGAGTAGCAACAAAGGGCTACTGATTTAGCACTAGCAACTACGCCATTGGGTTTTGAAGCCTTGGAGCCTGGGCCAGATCTACATCTACATTTACATCCATACTCAGCACACCACTGTGACGTGCATGGCAGAGTGTACGTCCCACGGTACCAGTTATTAGGGGTTTCCATTCACGAGTGGAGCGCGGGAGAAATTATTTTTTATATTGTTTAAATGCCTCTCTGCGTTCTATAATTTATCTAATCTTACCCTCACGATTCCCATGGCGGCTATAGGTAGGGGGTTTTAGTGTTATTCTTCGAGTCACCATTTAAAGCCGGTACTGAAACTTTGTTAGTAGCCAAAGAGTGAAAAGAAGTTGATCTGACGTGGCCACAGTATTGCAGCACAAGTCGAGGGCTGGTGTGGAAACACACAGTGCATGGGGAATTCCCCGAACGATGGAAATGCCTGCGAGCATGGTGCATAAAATCCTACGAAACATCCTGCACTGCTATCCATGCAAAATCACCAATGTTCAACAGTTCTTCCTGCTGATCTGCCAGCAAGACAAACTTTCGCTCTGGAATTTCTTGCTCGCAAACAAGTAGACAATGAATGGCCATGGAACACTCTGTTGACAGACGAAACCCATTTACATCTTCGAGAACATGTCAATATGCAAAATTGCAGAATATGGGCAACGGCAAATCCGCACGCACATCAGTCGGTACTACCGCATTCCGCAAAGGTGACTGTGTGGCGCGGGTTGACGGCATCGTTTATCGGAGGGTCGTATTTTTTTTCGAGGAGGTGAGTCCTGAGGGCCCCGTTACCTACACTATCACTGGAAAACGGTACGAGATTCTTCTGCACATCAGACAATCTTGCCGTGGTCGATAGGCTTACTTAAGTAACAGTGCCATACCTGTTGACTGCCGAACTTGTGCAATCATGCACAGTGAACATTACGGATTGAGTAATGTGCAGCTCAAACCACAGCCGTAGTATTACGATTCATTTGTCATTTGTAGCCCACCCCACTTACGTTAAGACGCTTACAGTGCCCTTTGCTGGAAAAATTTTCACTACTTTTTTTGTTCCATAAGGTTTTCCCTTGCGCAGCAATATATGCTACTCAAATTTGACGTCATTCTGAGCTGTGGTTCTCTTTCTACACCGTTTTGAAGCTTGAACTTTACTTATGGACACCCTGTACAACAGCAAGGGACCAATCACTTTTCCCTGGGGAAGACTCGACGTTACTTCAACATCTGTCGATGACTCTCCATCCAAGATAACGTGCTGAATCCTCCCTATCAAGACATCGTCAATCAACTCACAAATTTTGTCTGATACCCCATACGATCGTACTTTTAATAATAAGCATAAGGTGCTGAGTCAAATACTTTTCGGCAATCAAGAAATATTGGATGTACCGGAATGCCTCGATGCACGGCTTTCATGAAATCATTCAAGAAAAATTCGAGTTGGGTTTTTGTTCTGTTTCCGAAAACCATAATGGGGGAAGTCGTTCTGTTCGAGATACCCCATTATGTTCGAGCTCAGAATATGTCCTAAGAGTCTTTAACGAATGTGAGTAAGGATGTTGGAAGGTAGTTTTGCAGATCACTTCTGCTACTCTTACTGTAGACAGGTGTGGCCTGTGCTTTCTTCCAGCTACTGGCCACGGCTTTTTAGGATCTACGATAGCTAACTCAGTCGCAAACTGGGTGAGGAATCTGATGGAGATTGATGGAGCCCTGGCGCCTTGTTCAATTTTGACGATTTCAGCTGTTTCCCAAAACCACTGATTCTAATATCTATTTCAGCCATCTTCTCAATGGTAAAAGAATTAAATTGTAGCAGTAGTCCATGGTTTTTGCATGTAAAGGATCATTTGAAAACAGAGTATAGCATTTCTGCTTGTCCATGAGTGACTGGACACTGACTTTGGTGCCATAACAGACTTTATACACGATCAGAAGTTCTTCGTGTTTTGTGAAAGATCGTTCGACAGCGAAATAAATTGATTTATGGGTCGTGCAGACATTGATTTTGCATCTACATCAACATCTATACTCCCTAAGCCGATGGCACTTTTGGTACCACTAACTGACGCCCCCTTCCGTGTTCCATTCGCCACATCCGCGTGGGAAGAATGACTGCCAGTAAGCGTCTATATTAGCTCTAATTTCCCAAATTTTCTCGTCGTGTTCATTTCGCGATATGCATTTGGAAGGAAGTAATATGTTGCGCGACTCTTCCCGGAAAGTACTGTCTGGAAATTTCAATAGTTTCCTTTCGGGGATGAGCAACGCTTCTCCTGTAGCATCTTTCACTGGGGTTTGTTCAACAACTCTGTAACGCTCTCGCACTGAATAAACGATTCTGTGACGAAAAGTGCCACTATTAGTTGTATCTTGACTATGTCTTCTTTCAGTCCCAGATTGATTAACAATACTGAAGAACCTGTCGAACAAGCGCCTTGTAAGCCACTTCTTTAGTGGATGAATTACATTTCGTTTCGATTCTTCCCATGAATCTCAATGTGGCATCTGTTTTCCTACTATTTGTTCCGTTTTGTCATTCCACTGATGGTTGCTCTGGATAAATGCTCCTAGATATATTGCGGTAGTTGCTGTTTCCAGCATTTTGTCATCAACAATGCAGTTGTAAAGTAGCGGATTTCTTTTCCTATGTGCGCACTATGTTACAGTTATTTACGTTCATTGTCAACTGGCAGGTAAATGCTATGGAGAATGCTGAAGACGCTATTGATGTTATTAGTTCTGTTGCAAATGTTGTTTGTAAATGAAATATTGAAAAACTTTTATTTTCGAAGGATTAAATTTCGTGAGGAAGGAAAAATGCTTATAATACTAACGAACAAACAGACAAGATTGAATCCTTTCTGGAATGTGTGTCTGAGGATCAGGATAGACTTGACAATACTTACAATGTCACATGAAAATAGGATAAGGAATAAAGTGGCATTTAATTGTTCTTAAAAGCGCATTCCGACTGGGGGAGGCATTGCTTCAGCCGAAGGGGCCAGGTACAAAACAGATGGCATCGGAAGGCGTAGTCAGTCTATACGTAACTGTAGAATAAGAGAGGTAGCCCGTGCTACTGGCCAGCACGTTGTATTTCGTGGTACTGTAAGTAATTATTGTGTAAGCAAAGATTTAAGTCATTCGGACAGCACAGCACGATGCCACCCGAAAAAGTACATGGTCCATAGGAACACCTATCAGCCCGTTGACATGGCGGAAAAGCACTGAGCTAAAGTGCTGAAAGCCACTGTTGTGACACTGAGGTGCAGCAAAGAACACTGAGGAGCCAGGAAACGAGGGCAAATGTGGTCATCTTTGGCAAGGCATGACATCTGTGATTCAGATGGACAGTAATAAAAACTCACGCTTCCAAGCCCATGGACCTTTCAGTTACAGTCAGGCAGCTGTGATACTGACCCTGTGACCTGCTGCCTACCGTTCGCCAGACTACTACTACCTTTGTGTCTGCAGCCTGCGTGGCCTGCAGAATCTGGCCACTGTAAGCTGCCAATATCACTGATGTGATGTGAAGTCTTTCTGACCTCTATCTCTGGCTTTTTGAGAGCCAAACTGATGGTGTTTCGTGCACTGTCAATCTGTCGCTGTATGCGGGACGCGAGCTAGAAGCACGAAGATGCAAATCTGGTACTTTTTGCCGATGATACTAGTCTAGCTATTACACCCAAAAGTCAAGAATTAACTGGTGATATTGTAAATGATATTTTTCAGAAAATCATTAAATAGTTCTCTGCAAATTTCTCTGCTTTCATATGGCGTCATATTCTGGGGTAACTCATCATAGAGTTCATTGCACAAAAGCGTGTAATCAGAATAATTGCTGGAGCTCATCCAATATCATCCTGCAGACACTTATTTAAAGAGCTAGAAATGTTAACTGTACCCTCACAATATACAGGGTGTTACAAAAAGGTACGGCCAAACTTTCAGGAAACATTCCTCACACACAAAGAAAGAAAATATGTTATGTGGGCATGTGTCCGGAAACGCTTACTTTCTATGTTAGAGCTCATTTTATTACTCCTCTTCAAATCACATTAATCATGGAATGGAAACACACAGCAACAGAACGTACCAGCGTGACTTCGAACACTTTGTTACAGGAAATGTTCAAAACGTCCTCTTTTAGCGAGGATACATGCATCCACCCTCCGTCGCATGGAATCCCTGATGCCCTGATGAATCCCTGGAGAATGGCGTATTGTATCACAGCCGTCCACAATACGAGCACGAAGAGCCTCTGCATTTGGTACCGGGGTTGCGTAGAAAAGAGCTTTCAAATGACCCCATAAATGAAAGTTAAGAGGGTTGAGGTCAGGAGAGCGTGGAGGCCATGGAATTGGTCCGCATCTACCAATCCATCGGTCACCGAATCTGTTGCTGAGAAGCGTACGAACGCTTCGACTGAAATGTGCAGGAGCTCCATCGTGCATGAACCACATATTGTGTCGTACTTGTAAAGGCACATGTTCTAGCAGCACAGGTAGAGTATCCCGTATGAAATCATGATAACGTGCTCCATTGAGCGTAGGTGGAAGAGCATACTGACGAAACTAAAATGAGCTCTAACATGGAAATTAAGTGTTTCCGGACACATGTCCATATAACATCTTTTCTTTATTTGTGTGTGAGGAATGTTTCCTGAAACTCTGGCCGCACATTTTTGTAACACCCTGTATATATTCACTTATGAAATTTGTTGTTAACAATCCGAACGAATTCAAAAGTAATAGCAGTGTACATGGCTAAAACACTAGAAGAAAGGATGATCTTCAATACTCAAGGTTAAATCTAACTTTACCTCAGAAGGGGGTAAATTATGCTGCCACAAAAGTCTTTTCTCACTCATCAAAAGTCTGACAGATAACCATACAGCATTTAAAAGGATATTAAAAGAATTTCTTAATGGAAACTCCTTTTACTCATTAGATGAATCTTTGGATATAGTAAGTGGGTAATTTCGCAACCCCCACCAGAAAAAAAATTAAAAATATTGAGTGTCATGTAATATTTTGTGTAATGTGATATCTTGTAAAGACGCCTTTTATTAACCTGACACGTTCCACATCATTACGAACTGTCGTATTCATGATCTATGGAACAAGTACTAATCTAATCTAACCTAATCTAATCTGGAAAAGTCCCATCCCTCATGCATCCCTCCCTCACTTCCCCTCCCACCATCCTCCCCCCCCCCTCTCTCTCTCTCTCTCTCTCTCTCTCTCTCTCTCTCTCTCTCTCTCACACACACACACACACACACACACACACACACACACAGGAAACTAGTAAAGGTACGAAAAAATAAAATATTTTAAAAATATATTATCAATGCAGTGGTTGGTAAGGTATTTTAAAAGTATCTGTATCCTCAAAATGTCATCTATCGATAAAACACCAAGTTTGTACTGGACTAGAACTCTAATCCGAATCTCAGTTCATTCTCTTCCAACAATACGATAAGATCAAAGGGTTGTCGAATTCAGTGATCCAGTTTCAAGTCACTAACAGCCGTGAGAGCACATCGCATTCCTAACTGAATTCTTTGCTTTGCAGGTGCAGAACAGAACTTGCTTTATAATTTAACTCTTATATCTTTCTAGGTCTAAAATGTGACAGATGGGGCTGCGAAGTCAGTTACTGATATCTTCACGAGATCTACACGATGAGGCGTTTTGTTGATGTGACAAGTCGTCGAGAGTGGTCGTTTCTACCTCGAGTAATTGAATAAAGTGAGTTGAAATCACGGAAAACCTGATAAAATTAAGAAAAAAGGTGAAAATACGTAGAAGTGATGAAGATACGGCAAAAAATGTGGAGGGATGAGGTGTACTTACACACTCGCCTCGATGTATGAAAATCATTCCATTCCTCTACCGGTGGGATTGGCAACTGACGGTGCACGCTATCTGTGCTCTATGGGGTAAAGTTCTGCAGCATACCCCTTTGTTCCACATGCAGTTATGCACTGTGAGTCATAAAAATGAAAGATGCAGTGTACAAAGATTAAGATTTTGGGGACATGATGACTACCATCTTGGACACCGAAACAGCGTTCACATAACTGAGTGCAATATTCACCACCTATATGAGAAATCAATGCTCTGGGTCTCTTGGATGACAGAAAAAAAAACCGACAAATCTGCTACCGCAACATTGTGGAGGACGAGATTAAATTTGGAGGTTATCAGCTTCAGATGGCTGTTTGGAACAGCTCCACAATGCCGCAAACTCTTCCAGTTTCCATATACTGAAATGTCTTCCACAGTTTTATCAACAAGAAACAGAGCCTCTGGCTTTTCTTTGGACAATTCTGTGTGTTGTGGGAGCAGCTTAATTTAACCCATGCGATGTTCAGCTTTCTGTGAGAGTCAATGTATCCAAACGTGTTAATGTCGGTTTAGTAGCTTACACAGACCTTAAAGTCATGGTAGAAAAACAAATGCATGGATGTGTACACAGCTGGAGTCATACACTGCTACGATGTGTCACAGAAAAAAACAATGTATCAAACTGCTTATGAATAACAAAACAAGAACCCTCTATTGTAATTGACGGTCTGTGGGATATGGTCCTTCTCCAGTAGAGGTGACAAAATTTTACACAGATCCGTGGAAGCGACTTCGATCACTGGCCGCCTGCTTAAAATGAACCACTACATATACAGGGTGGTCCATTGATAGTGACCAGGCCAAATATCTCACGAAATAAGCATCAAACAAAAACACTACAAAGAACGAAACTCGTCTAGTTTGAAGGGGGAAACCAGATGGCGCTATGGATTGCCCGTTAGATGGCGCTGCCATAGGTCAAACGGATATCAACTGCGTTTTTTTAAATGGGAACCCCAAATTTTTATTACATATCCGTGTAGTACGTATAGAAAATATGAATGTTTTAGTTGGACCACTTCTTTTCGTGTTGTGATAGATGGCGCTGTAATACTCACAAACGTATAAGTGCGGACGGTATTTGCTTCGTGATGCATTACCCGTGTTAAAATAGACCGTTCACCAACTGCAGAAAAGGTCGATATCGTGTTGATGTATGGCTATTGTGATCGAAACGTCCAACGGGAGTGTGCTATGTATGCTGCTCGGTATCCTGGACGACATCGTCCAAGTGTCCGGACAGTGCGCCACATAGTTACGTTATGTAAGAAAACAGGAAGTTTTCAGCCACATGTGAAAAGTCAACCACGACCTGCAACAAATGATGATGCCCAAGCAGGTGTTTTAGCTGCTGTCGCGCCTAATCCGCACATCAGTAGCAGACTCATTGCGCGAGAATCGGGAATCTCATAAACGTCGGTGTTGAGAATGCTACATCAACATCGATTGCACCCCTACCATATTTCCATGCACCAGGAATTGCATGGGGACGACTTTGAACGTCGTGTACAGTTCTGCCACTGGGCACAAGAGAAATTACGGACGATGACAGATTTTTTGCACGCGTTCTATGTAGCGACGAAACATCATTCACCAACAGCGGTAACGTAAACCGGCAAATATGGACTACTGGGCAACGGAAAATCCACGATAGCTGCGACAAGTGGAACATCAGATACCTTGGCGGGATAATGTATGGTGCGGCATTATGGGAGGAAGGATAATTGGACCCCATTTTATCTATGGCAATGTAAATGGTGCACTGTATGGTGATTTCCTACGTAATGTTCTACCTATGACACTACAAGATGTTTCACTGCATGACAGAATGGCGATGTACTTCCAACATGATGGATGTCCGGCACATAGCTCGCGTGCGGTTGCAACGGTACTGAATAGCACATTTCATGACAGGTGGATTGGTCGTCGAAGCACCATACCATGGCCCGCACGTTCACCGGATCTGACGTCCCCGGATTTCTTTCTGTGGGGAAACTTGAAGGAATTTGCTATTGTGACCCACCGACAGAGCATTGTTAATGCATGAGCGAACATTACGGAAGGCGAACTACTCGCTGTTGAGAGGAATGGTTGAGAGGAATGTCGTTACACGTATTGCCAAATGCATTCAGCTTGACGGACATTATTTTGAGCATTTATTGCATTAATGTGGTATTTACAGGTAATCATTCTGTAACAGCATGCGTTCTCAGAAATGATAAGTTCACAAAGGTACATGTATCACATTGGAACAACCGAAATAAAATGTTCAAACGTATCTACGTTCTGAATCTTAATTCAAAAAACCTACCTGTTAACAACTGTTCTTTTAAAATTGTGAGCTATATGTTTGTGACTATTACAGCGCCATATATCACAAAGCGAAGAAAGTGGTCCAACTAAAATATTCATATTTCTTTACGTACTACACGAATATGTAATAAAAAATGGGGGTTCCTATTTAAAAGAACGCAGTTGATATCCGTTCGGCCTATGGCAACGCCATCTAGCGGGCCAACCATAGCGCTATCTGGTTTTCCCCTGCAAGCTAGACAAGTTTCGTTCTTTGTAGATTTTTCGTTTGACGCTTTTTTCGTGAGATACACTCCTGGAAATGGAAAAAAGAACACATTGACACCGGTGTGTCAGACCCACCATACTTGCTCCAGACACTGCGAGAGGGCTGTACAAGCAATGATCACACGCATGGCACAGCGGACACACCAGGAACCGCGGTGTTGGCCGTCGAATGGCGCTAGCTGCGCAGCTTTTTTGCACCGCCGCCGTCAGTGTCAGCCAGTTTGCCGTGGCATACGGAGCTCCATCGCAGTCTTTAACACTGGTAGCATGCCGCGACAGCGTGGACGTGAACCGTATGTGCAGTTGACGGACTTTGAGCGAGGACGTATAGTGGGCATGCGGAAGGCCGGGTGGACGTACCGCCGAATTGCTCAACACGTGGGATGTGAGGTCTCCACAGTACATCGATGTTGACGCCAGTGGTCGGCGGAAGGTGCACGTGCCCGTCGCCCTGGGACCCGACCGCAGCGACGCACGGATGCACGCCAAGACCGTAGGATCCTACGCAGTGCCGTAGGGGACCGCACCGCCACTTCCCAGCAAATTAGGGACACTGTTGCTCCTGGGGTATAGGCGAGGACCATTCGCAACCGTCTCCATGAAGCTGGGCTACGGTCCCGCACACCGTTAGGCCGTCTTCCGCTCACGCCCCAACATCGTGCAGCCCGCCTCCAGTGGTGTCGCGACAGGCGCGAATGGAGGGACGAATGGAGACGTGTCGTCTTCAGCGATGAGACTCGCTTCTGCCTTGGTGCCAATGATGGTCGTATGCGTGTTTGGCGCCGTGCAGGTGAGCGCCACAATCAGGACTGCATACGACCGAGGCACACAGGGCCAACACCCGGCATCATGGTGTGGGGAGCGATCTCCTACACTGGCCGTACACCTCTGGTGATCGTCGAGGGGACACTGAATAGTGCACGGTACATCCAAACCGTCATCGAACCCATCGTTCTACCATTCATAGACCGGCAAGGGAACTTTCTGTTCCAACAGGACAATGCACGTCCGCATGTATCCCGTGCCACCCAACGTGCTCTAGAAGGTGTAAGTCAACTACCCTGGCCAACAAGATCTCCGGATCTGTCCCCCATTGAGCATGTTTGGGACTGGATGAAGCGTCGTCTCACGCGGTCTGCACGTCCAGCACGAACGCTGGTCCAACTGAGGCGCCAGGTGGAAATGGCATGGCAAGCCGTTCCACAGGACTACATCCAGCATCTGTACGATCGTCTCCATGGGAGAATAGCAGACTGCATTGCTGCGAAAGGTGGATATACGCTGTACTAGTGCCGACATTGTGCATGCTCTGTTGCCTGTGTCTCTGTGCCTGTGGTTCTGTCAGTGTGATCATGTGATGTATCTGACCCCAGGAATGTGTCAATAAAGTTTCCCCTTCCTGGGACAATGAATTCACGGTGTTCTTATTTCAATTTCCAGGAGTGTATTTGTCCCGGCCACGATGAGTGGACCACCCTGTAGATTGAATGGGATGAGATGTATGGTCGATGTCAGCATGCAGATTGTATTTGTTTCCAATGTATATGAAGAGAGAGACATGGTAAAATCTTATTGAGTTCTCTACCAGGTGACATTATTGACATTAGCGAAGTTTCCAAGTTCGTAGTTTTATTCCATTGGATGTTACATAAGTAATGAGGAGAAAGAGAGAAAGAGAGAGAGAGAGAGAGAGACAGAGAGAGAGAGAGAGAGCTAACAACGAGGACGCTGATACCATTACACTTTTGTATTTATAGTGTGGTAATCATAGGAATATGATAAAGGATATTAGGGCATGTACAGGCGGATATTTATTAACTGTCATTCAGTATCGATGAATTGTAGGTGTTATGCTTATGTTTCCCTTTTTCTCTCTTTGTGATAGCTCTCTATCTAGTCAGAGACAGATGGAAGACTAACTATGGATCAGTGCTGTCGGAAAGTGAAGAGATTTCGAGAGAATTAGCAGGAGTGTGTGACTTGATTGGGGTATCAATTCTTCCTGCTCTGGCATATGTTGCTATCGTGCAACCATGTGTGTAACATAAATAAAAGATGTGAGAGCTTTTTTAACTGTAATTACACCCTTTATTCCTCGACAAATGTATGATAACGACGACGTGTGTTGGAGTGTAAAGTTACTGTTGTCAGAGTTATGACATCTGCAAAGAAAGTAAGTCCTGTCGTAAGGTAGGTACAGATTTGACATGGAAAACTGCAATTTCAACATTTCCATAGACATAAAGGAGATGAAATATTTTACACGAAAAATTATGTCCAGTCATAAGAAGGATATTGATTAACACTATGTGATCAAAAGTATCCGGACACTCACAAAATTAT
This sequence comes from Schistocerca gregaria, assembly GCF_023897955.1. Taxonomy (NCBI): domain Eukaryota; kingdom Metazoa; phylum Arthropoda; class Insecta; order Orthoptera; family Acrididae; genus Schistocerca; species Schistocerca gregaria. Next base: position 552,657,598 of record NC_064931.1, read on the forward strand.
ACGTCTTTCATATTAGGTGCGTTGTGCTACCACCTACTGCCAGGTACTCCATATCGGCGACTTCAGCAGTCAATAGACGTCGTGAGAGAGCAGAATGCGGCTTCCGCGGAACTCAAGGACTTCCAACGTGGTCAGGTGATAGGGTGTCACTTATGTCATACGTCTGTACGCGAGATTTCCACACTCCTAAACACCTCTACGTCCACTGATTCCGATGTGATAGTGAAGAGGAAACGTAAAGGGACACGTACACAACAAAAGCGTACAGGTCGACCACGTCTGTTGACTGAAAGATACCGCAGACAGTTGAAGATGGTCGAAATGTGTAATAGGCAGACATCCATCCAGACCATCACACAGGAATTCCAATTTGCATCAGGATCCACTGCAAGTACTATGACAGTTAGGCAGGAGGTGGAAAAAGTTGGATTTCATGGTCGAGCGGCTGCTCATAAGCCACACATCACGCCGCTAAATGCCAAACCAGCGTAAACATTAGACGATTGAACAGTGGAAAAACGTCGTGTTGAGGGACGAACCACGGTACACAATGTGGCGATCCGATGGCAGCGTGTGGGTATTGTGAATGCCCGGTGAACGTCATCTGACAGCGAGTGTAGTGCCATCAGTAAAATTCGGAGGCGGTGGTATTATGGTGTTGTCGTGTTTTTCATGGAGGGGGCTTGCACCCCTTGTTATTTGGCGTGGCACTATCACAGCACAGACCTACATTGATGTTTTAAGCACGTTCTTGCTTCCCACTGTTGAAGATTAATTCGGGGATGGCGACTGCATCTTTCAACACGATGGAGAACCTGTTCATAATGTACGGCCTGTGGCGGAGTGGTTACACGACAAAAACGCCCCTGTAATGGACTGGCCTGCACAGAGTCCTGACCTGAATACTACCGAACACCTTTGGGATGTTTTGAAACGCCGACTTCGTCCCAGGCCTCACATCGATACCTCTCCTCAGGTCAGCACTCCGTAAAGAATGGACTGCCATTCTGCAAGAAACCTTCCAGCACCTGATTAAACGTATGCCTGCGAGCGTGGAAGCTGTCATCGAGTCTAAGGGTGGGCCAACATCATACTGAATTCCAGCATTACCGATGGAGGGCGCCACGAACTTGTAAGTCATTTTCAGCCAGGTGTCCGGATACTTTTGATCACATAGTGTACATGGGAAATTTAGTTTCCAGAACCGCAGCTGTCAGGAGGTGGTATTTCCGATACTTTGCTCATTGACGAATGTCACCAGATCGGTATTACAATCGTAATATTTAATCGTAATTACAGCAATGTGACTGGTTTCCTAGGACGACTGTGCCAGGCGGAGGTAGCTGGTGACCTGAATAATGGACATTTTTGGCTTAAGGCGCGAGCCACTTCTCTGCCTCCCGAACTGGTAATGTGGGCTACGGTGATGCGACTGTCCTCTCCATGACACCCTCTGTGTGGGTGAATACCAAAGTAATACTCAGTTCGTATTTGGCAGCATTCGCGATCATGGGGTGTTGAGAGTACGTTTTGATTGTCACGTGGATATTTGAGAAGATTCAATATCAATCACTGGAAACTGCTGGCCCTGGATTTATTGATAACATCAGAATTCCTACCACTCTGGTAATCCTGGACATCCTCCACAGCCAGGCGGTCCTCTCCAGAGTGCCGAGTCTGGGTGCAGACTTAGTTAGTTCACTGAGATTCGTGTCCACGGCGGCATCTAGCACAATGCGACCACTGGCCTGTGGTGCTGGATGTGGACATTGGGACATGAGTGCGTGGGATGTATGAGTGTTCGAGCGATCTCCGACATCTAACCATGACAACAACAACAACAACAACTACTACTACTACTACTACTACTACTACTACTATGGAATGGAGTGTAGTGTGTCATGTTTACTGCTTCTCGATAGTGTCCAATAGACTCTTGTCTTGCAACGAAAAGGTGGAAGAGATATTTGCTGTTGTTACCATCCTAACATGTGATAGACCCTTTCTCCTCGTATTCTTCCTCATTCTTCTTCCTGATGTAGCTGAGAGAAGCAGCTGAGGGATTATATAGTGACTTAAAAACCAATAGCAATGTCAAATCCCTGATTGATCAATTTATTGTTTCCGGTAGAGGTGGTGTGCGCACACTCAAATCAAATGCCTGCCCTATCTCATGAAAATTGTTTAACATAGTTTAAATAAGCTGAAATTTTAAATTCTCAGCTACCTCCATCGTAGTCTACTAGTGCCAGTATTCGCGAAGAGGACGCAATGGAAAAATTAAGAATGGCGGGGAGTAGGGTTTGAAACCCAGGCAGGTGCCGAATCGAATCCCAGAATTCTCTGCCACATGTACCAGTCCTAGTATCCACCACAAAGACGGAAGGAAAAACTGTCCTACACAGAGGGTATCAAGTTAATTAGTCAATCTATTTGATACAGTGGGGGAGCTATTTCTGAGACATCCATAGGCCAGCATTTTTGGAAGTGCTGGGAGTTTCCAAGGTACTCCCTGCTTTGTTCAGGACAAGGGAGGGGTTAGTGTGGTTTCTGAGGGAACATGACAGACAGAATCTAGTACTTCTAGAATGTCTTTGTTCCATGCGCTACAGGTTTTCATAGCGCCAGAAATGTGAGAAAAAAAAATAACTACCAGCGCCAGGTGCGCATGAGAGTGGGAAGGGTGTGGGGAACATTTTGGTCTGTGTGTGTTTGCACAGGTATAAGGTGTGCCAACAGGTACTTTGACTTTAGGCAAGGCCGTTATAGGCCGTTATGGTACAATTATTAGAACCTCTATAGAGACTGACCTCACAAGTCATACGACAGACGCACAGCCGAAGGCCTTCCTAGAAAATGGCCTCACGGTTAGTGAGGTCTCCTGATCAGGGTAGAAAAAAATATAGGCTTGTACACGAGCTAGCCGAAGAGAAATTGCATTGGCATTTAAATGTTCTAATGAATTTTGTTTGCATTTGAGGTGGTTATTTTTACCACGTTTCTATTATCTTTTGGACATTTCAGGATGGCGTACAATCTCCGTTCCGCTGTGGGATTCAGAAGAACAGACTATGAAAGCCTTACCAATACTCACCAACAAACCCAGGATTATGAACATAACACTGTTAATTCTTCGTCGCAACACGGGACAAGTCGATAATCTTCACAATATGAATTTGACGACGGATGGGAATTGTCGTCGCGCATGCCAGACCACCTATTCGGAGCTGAAGAACCGCTTATAATAGTGACATTCCTACCTAGCGTTCGAATAAACAGACACAGCTGTGACAAAAGATAGCGCCACGTAGCATAAAGTCCAAAGTGCACACACGCGAATGTTAAGATCTTAAACCACGCCATAAATGTGTCAAAGCATTAATTTTCTGAATAACTTGCTTTTGACGTCTACAGCTAAACTGTTGCCGTTGTGGTTGTTCTATAAGTGTCAACAAGAGAAAAGAAAATCACGTCAGTGTATTATGTTACATTTAGGATTACCAGATTTCGGAATGCCAAAACGAGGAAATTTTCCATATTTTAGGATGAAAAAATAGGACACTTTCTATTTCTTAAATTTATTACATAAGAAAAGAAATAAAAACATTACACACATCTCGCACACCTACGTATTTTTCATTTGACTGAATCTTCTTTGAAAGTTCTTTTTCTTGATACAAATATTTAAAAAAGTTCTTGCAATTCAACTTTCTAAAATTAAATTTCACCATTGCAATCCACTGTACTGTGTCAATTGTGAATCTATTTCTCTCCTTTGTCCACTGTGCCTCTATTTAGGAGAACAACCTCTCACCACAAGCATTATGGGCTGGCAACGCGAAGAAGAATTGTGCAATTCTAATTAACTCGCTACACTGTTCCTCACTGCTACACGACTCCACATTCTTGCACCACTTCTTATGGGCCGGTTCTGATTTTCCATCATATGTGGCTATGATTTTTTTTAAAACTGGAAAACTGATCAAAGTCTTTTCATCGTCAATTTTAATATATTTATTCAACAAAAATTTGATTGATTCTTCCACGTAAGACCACGATATATCTGAAAAATCGAGCCACTTAAAACAAGAAAATTCTCAAAATGGTTCCATCCATATATTCAGGTACTCGAAACCTACTTCATAGAGAGTACCAACATGGCACTTAAAATCCTTTACCTTGAAAGCATAACCATCATTTTCCATTTGAAACAATATTTCTTTCACTCTCAAAGATAAAAAATTTTCATCATTTCTGTGCTGAAGAACACCACGAAGGGAATACAGTACATTCATGACATCGATAAGGGAGTTTTCTTCCTTTTCTGAGATACTAATACAATTATGAAAAATGCCAACTAAAGATTGGATATGCCATAGATATAGCTCATTGATAAGGTCCATAAAGAACTCTTTAGGACTGTTGGCCGTTTGTCTTGTGACAGAAAGAAGGATTTCAGAGCGGGAAACATCTGTGTATGTCTCTGAATGGCTGGAAATAGTGACGGCCATCGGGTCTTGCTATGGCTGAGAAGTTGTTGGTACCATATTTCGAAAAAATCACAAAATTTCTTTACAGGCTATACAGAGACAGTGTATATTGAAAAGTGGTTATATATTTTCATTATTAATCCTTGTAAGTCAATTTCAAGAAGGTCAGTTCCGTGCTGAATGCCGTTACTAAGAACATGAGCAGGACATCCCACTCCAACCAATACCTTGTTAAGTACCCTCTTTAGATTAGCGAATACATTGTTTCCATCATCTCTTTTAATGCCACCAAACATTGTGTTGCAATTATCAGCACCAAACGCCACACATTTGTCCTTAATTTTAAACTTATTAAGCGTATCAGTCATATATGTTGAAATAGTTTCTGCAGTTTCATTTGGTCTACTTTGTATTTTTAGAAGTTTAATTTGCAGTCCTCCATTCCAGTGATCAAAGTAATGAACTATAATGAGGATCATTTTAATATTCCCATGGTTGCTAGCATCTGTCGAGACACCAACAAAAGGAATGCACTCCAGATATTTCATGATGCATTCTAGTGAATGAGGTGCTATAACTGAATTCACTATTGCTTCAGTTTTGGTACGTCCACACGAGATTTTTGATGATATGGACGAGTCATGGAAAATTTCTCTCAACAGTCCGTTGGTGCAGTCCATAGATATGTAACTGTTGTGGTGAAACACAGTATGGTAAGCAAGAGTTCCTTCAGCAGCACTTACTTTGGTGTCCAGTTCAGCACAGGGTTTTGTAAAAAAAAAAAAAAAAAAATGACCCACTTTACCTGACGAATTTGCACGTCTAACACACTTCATATGTTTTTCTGTATTCATGTGCACTTCCAGATCACTGGTGCCGTGATTTGCTATAGATACATAGGTCCCTGGGCAACAAACCATACATTCTGCTTCCCATTGAACTCTTCCAGGACGAAAGCTCGGATATTTTTCTCGGAGTTTATCCGTAAATGCACACTTCCTCTTAGGCATGATGAGAAATTATCTTAAACAAAAGTTAAACAAAGAATGATCAAAACGTATTGTTCAGCTAAACCATGAAAAAGTCTTCACTTACAGAACATAACTATAATTCTGTGCCATAAGCTATATTTTGAAATTCACGAAACTTACCCAATAAGATGAATACGGAAAGTAAAGATGCAGCTGGATGATTAACAAGTTCGCTAAAAACACGTGTGTCACACAAAAACAAACAGCACGTAGACAATCACAGCCATGCTTAGACCATAGATACTACCTATGGTCGAAGCAGCTATCTCGAATGTAAAAGATATCGGGTGATCAAAAAGTCAGTAAAATTTGAAAACTTAATAAACCACTGAATAATGTAGATAGATAGGTAAAAATTGACACACATGCTTGGAATGACATGGGGTTTTGTTAGAACAAAAAAACACCCCATATTGCTAGACGCGTGAAAGATCTCTTGCGCGCGTCGTTTGGTGATGATCGTGTGCTCAGTCGCCAGTTTCGTCATGCTTGGCCTCCCAGGTCCCCAGACCTCAGTTCGTGCGATTATTGGCTTTGGGGTTACCTGAAGTCGCAAGTGTATCTTGATCGACAGACATCTCTAGGGATGCTGAAAGACAACATCCGACGCCAATGCCTCACCATAACTCCGGACATGCTTTACAATGCTGTTCACAACATTATTCCTCAACTACATCTGTCGGGCAATTTTTGAACGTTTGTATTTTTTTTATGGTTCTAATAAAATCCCATGTCATTCCAAGCATGTGTGTCAATTTGTACCTCTCCATTTACATTATTCCGTGATTTATTCAGTTTTCAAATTTATACTTACTTTTTGATCACCCGGTACATAATTTGTATGCAATACAGATCGATATTTTCGATTTTGTGAGTGCAACAGATCGAATTTAAGCTAATACCAAATGATGCAATTCAATGACCGTAGTGAAAAGTACATAAATTGTTGACGATACGACATGAAAACAAAAATGAAAAGATCTTCATTGCCAAAACCAAAAAATGCGGACATTAACAGAAATCGCAAAAATGTACGCGGACGCCACATTTCACGTCGAAAATGAGCACATGTCCGCGTAAATGCGGACGTCTGGTAACCCTAGTGTCATTAGAATCGACATCTATTAATCGGGACTTTCATTTGTTAACATGACATATTTTATAAAATTTCCTGTAGCACACTTCTTATGATAACTTTTTAGTAACGCATATTTTGCTAACAATGAAACTGTTCCTTATTTATTTCTGTAGACGTCACAAAAATGCGCGAAGTGTCTGTTGCATGAAGAAAACATACATTTTTCTTAGACCGGTCACTTCACAGTAACTACTCGTTTTGTAACACATTCTGCGATATAGTAAGAAAACATGGTCGTGGTTATTGTTCTGCATATTGTGCTATGTACCAGGCATACTTGATCAAATTCGTAAGACCTGGTGATGCAAACTGACAATTCACAAATGACTGAAGTGTAACAATACCGCTCAGCTGATACACACGAAATGACAAAGGGGTATCGGAAATTATACTGTCCGACAATTTTGTGCAAATTGCTTTACACTGTCAAAAAATATCTGTATCGTGACGCTGAATCACGCTGTTAGCTTGGGTGGAATCCGAATTATATTACCCATCTTTTCTTCGTCCTCATAAACACTGAGATGCCGTTATGTCAAGGCCAATATACCAACAAAAGCAATGAATTAATTTCTGCAGCTGGTGAGAAGATGCTTTAGATGTAATATTGAAACTTATACTCTCCCATTTTTCTAGATTTTGCTACTCTGTCCTTTTTCAATTGTTAGTCTTGATTTGTCTTGAGTTCCCTAACGACATACATAAAGCTGTGGAAACGACGATCCACTGATACTTATCACAGGTATTGTTGTATACGAAATCGCCACGGCATTCACCGACTGCACAAGATACTCTGTGTCTTTCTCACTCGCAATGGTAAAGTGCGATCTGCGTGCAGTTCTTCACGAAATCTGACTGATTAGTTTTATACACAGAATTTTAGATGATAACAAGAATCTTCATCTGCATGTGAGCTACGAATTTCTCTGTAGTGACATCGCCTCTACACGTATACTTGACGTAAACTTCATAATTTTGCGATTTCCTTTTCTGTATAATATCCTGAATCTATTTAATGAGGTTGCAGAAGGCTCACTAATGTTCATCTCACTTGCAGTTTAGGTGACCCAATCTCGTAGATCTCCTTCAGTAATGGTAATTTGACTCTCGCGAGCAATTCTAAATCTTTCAAATAGTACTTCTTTCACAGTTTTGCGAGTTTCACTTAGGTGCATATTTTGTACTTCGTGTAAATCTTTCTTCCATTTATACAATTCACGTTCTGATTTTAACAAAAGAAACCGGCTTTGCGCACTGCCTAACTTTAAGCGTTTTTCGCTCCTTCGTTTAACTAAATTCTTTAAAGCCCGTTTTTGTCACTGAAAGCTGTTACTGTACATGTTTTCTTTGGTTTAGGAAGGTACTATATTTTTGGTATGGATTTTAATTAACACAACAATCATTGTTTGAGCCGCATTTCATGGAATTGTCGGAGTTATTTCCTGTTTCTTGTAATGTTTCAGCAATTTCTAATGAAATGTCGACATCATTTGAATGATTGTCGAAGACATTAACTAATAGATATCACATGTGTAGGTGTACAGGAGAAATAAGCGATTTCGATTGCACATCACGATCTTTTCCAAGGTTGAAAAATTAATTGGATTTCATATTACTGGGAAACCCTAGAATCTGCACCGGACAGACCCTACTAGGTAGTATATACGAAGAAAACACAAAGAAAACTGACTCAGTTCTATCCAAAAAGAAAACTGATTCAGTTTTATCTCCATTCTTAACACTTAGTGATACGGCAAAGGCAACTGCTAATTTTTATGGATGCTGAATGACTTTCAAATTCAAGCAAATAGAAACCGTGAACAATTGTGTCAGAATGATCGGTTATCTGTTTACCTATGTGCCTGCCGTGTTGTGCATTCGCTGTTTGCTACAGCTGTGGTAGTGGCGTACATTTTTCGAGCTGTCTGGCTAGCTACTAATCTGGCAATTTTCAGCAATTTTTAAACAATACTTGCATCGTGTCTTAGCAGCTAAAACTATGACATTGGGATTTTTTGGTGTATTCTTCCTGCATAAAAAAGTTTCAGGGCTGATTTCGACACTTCTGATTGGAAAGTTTCTCTGTTAGTGCACCAATAGAGGGTAAGAAACGGTCAAATGCGAAATAGATATAAACTGTACGAGTAATTTGGTAATATAAAAGAATTATAAATCATCATTACTTAAAACTCTGTGAAAACAGAAAATCCGTGTCAAGGCATATTTTTGTGGACAGCGATATAAAATGAGCAATAAACGGAATTATGCCTTACGTTATAGGTATTTCAGGTGACAAGAGAAACAAAATACGCACTCTAATGTGGAGAAAGCAGAAAGCCATTTTAAACAATCTGGGAAAATTTAACAAACTATGAATGATCTTAATAAAACTATATCCCGTCCCTACAGCTACTAGAGGAGCTGTAAATATGAATTAGAGAAACACCGTTGAGTGAGGAGACATAGAAAGAAGTAACACTGAATACATCAATCGTCTACCATGATCACTGAATGCAAAATTCCATAGATTTTTTATTTCCTTTGCGTTCTCTGAATTTTAAGGCTATAGTGGTGGTCAGAGGCATACTGTCCATTATAATTATCCGGGCTGTTATGCCGTGGTCGGTTGATGAATTTTGTCTCAATTCCCAACGTTTCGTCTCCGACTGCGGGAGACATCTTCAAGGGGGTCCGTAGGTCGATAGTAGATCCAACACACCCACTGGCTCGCTACTGACTGCCGCTAAATTCCGTGTCCGCGCGCTCCCGCGCCGCGGTGTGGCGTCACGTGTTTTGAAAACGTGCGTAGAGGCAGCCACGCAGAAATCATACTGACGTACAGGCTACTGCAAAATCTAAGGTTTTCCTACCGTTTGTTAAAAATGTAACGGAAAGAATAGGGAGGATCTTGACGAAGCGGAATATTACCGTAATTTACAAGCCCACCAGGAAGATACAGGAATACCTTAAGCCTGCCAAGGACGCTCGCAAACCTTTGGAAAAAGCTGGAGTGTATAGGATCCCATGCAGCTGTGGTGATGTTTATGTGGGTACCACTAAAAGAACTGTTTCTAAACGTTTGGAAGAACACAAGGGAAATTGTAGAAGAGGAGAAACGGAACGCTCAGCTGTTGCGGAGCATGCTTTCCAGCCAGGGAACCACAATATTCGTTTCGAGGAGACGCAAGTACTAGCGGCCACAAGCGGATACTACGAAAGGCTCTACAGGGAGGCAATCGAAATCGCTAAACACCCAAATAATTTCAACCGAAAGGAGGAGGGCGTGAAATCAAACGGTATATGGATGCCGGTGTTAAAGAAGATGTGTATCACCCGTCCACTACTGGGTGATGGCAACGGCGATCGACGGCGACGGACAGCGGCCAATTGCACTGACGTTTTCAAAACACGTGACGTCACACCGCGGCGCGGGAGCGCGCGGAGACGGAATTTAGCGGCAGTCAGTAGCGAACCAGTGCGTGTGTTGGACCTTCCGTCGACCTACGGACCCCCTTGAAGATGTCTCCCGCAGTCGGAGACGAAACGTTGGGAATTGAGACAAAATTCATCAACCGACCACGGCATAACAGCCCGGATAATTATAATGGGCGTGATATTTCCGGCCGTGAAAGTCTACATTTTAGTATCAGAGGCATGCTGTTCTGGCTAAAGTTTCGTCTTATGCTGTGGAACACATCATCAGAGGCTCTGGAGGTAGTGGGTTAGATTCTTTGGTGTTTACTGGTTCTAAATGCAAACAACTTGAACATCGTACTTCCACAAACAGCAGAAACAGACGAAATGTTTATTCTTAATTCTACAATGGTCATCGCGTTGTGTCGTCATTCGAATATTGCCAAAGTCTGCTGAGTAGTAACTCATTCAGTTAATGACTTAGCACGGATTTTTTTGTCATCAAGGCACTAATTTAGTGCATCATGTTACCAGAGAGCTCACTCACATATAATTGTCTAAATATTTTGATTACTAGCCGAAGTGTAAGAGAGGAGTCATTAAGTCATCATTTATTGGTTCATGTGGCTCTGAGCACTATGGGACTTAACATCTGTGGACATCAGTCCCCTAGAACTTAGAACTACTTAAATCTAACTAACCTAAGGACATCACACACATCCATGCTCGAGGGAGGATTCGAACCTGCGACCGTAGCGGTCACGCGGTTCCAGACTGAAGCGCCTAGAACCGCACGGCCACACCGGCCGGCAGCATTTAATGGAGCTAAAGGAATTTGTAAGCTTAAGCTTTTGGAGGAAAAGTGAATCATTTAAAAACTGGCTTCAAAGACTTTGTTGCTCCAATAAAGATATACATAGAGCACTAGAAGCCAGAAGGGCTACAGCTTTTACGTAAAACAACCAAAAAGGGAAAGATTTTCTCCAATTGTAAAAGCAACCATATGAAATTCTTATATCCATACATACAATCAACCACTGACTCCATACACTCACTTACTCATACCACCGAGAAGTATGCATGATTACTTGAGTTTCGAAAATGACATGCTTCCTTCTGCCGGCCGCGGTGGTCTAGCGGTTCTAGGCGCTCAGTCCGGAACCGCGCGACTGCTACGGTCGCAGGTTCAAATCCTGCCTCGGGCATGGATGTGTGTGATGTCCTTAGGTTAGGTAGGTTTAAGTAGTTTTAAGTTCTAGGGGACTGATGACCACAGATGTTAAATCCCATAGTGCTCAGAGCCATTTGAACCATTTGCATCCTTCGGTAGCCATCGGAGTACTCGAAATGCACTGTATTTTAGGTCTGGAGTATTCAGACTGAGTGTGCTAAGGTAGGCCACTCCAGACACGTATATCCAGAACGAATAAATCTATCATGGTGCGGTTTCATTAATTTATAGCGGACAATGTAACGTATTTTCGGATAAAGGCAAGTAATTTTTAACGTATATACCTGTCGAATTGGGACACAAACTTCTTGAAAATTGGAATTATTTACTTTTACCCTGGGACAGGGGTAAGCGCTTTTGAAGAGGGCTCCAACGACAAAACGGCCGTGAAACTACAAATAGTTGCAAAACAACAGTGCCACTAACCATTGTCCCGACATCAGGAGATGAAGTCTGTCCTACTGTACGTAACAAATGTAAGCAAACACGTAACTCAGGTAAGGTTCGCATGTTTATCTGTAAGCCTGAAGCTCATCTGTCAGTGCTCTGCCTTTGCAGCTGTCAGAGAACTTGCTGGTAAAGCTGTTCACACTTTCACAATGTATACGACAGCCAAATGCTTTCGTTTATAGTGAATATCGCCGAATAGTTAGAACTACGGTCCAGTTGTATGCTGAAAGTTATCCTGATCGCGCCATGGCCTCACAATCTGTCTTTGCACACATCATAAAAAAAATCAAGAAACTGGAAGTGTGAAGAACAAAAGGTACCAACGAAAAGAAAGGCCGTGAATGGTAGAAATAAAGCTTACATTTTAGCAGTTGCAACGTGAAATAGATAGGCCACTACGAGGCATCCTGATGTCCAAATGGCATCAGCCACAGGTGTGTTCTGTGAATACTCCACTCCAACGCGTTTCACGTTTTCGACATTTCACCACAACAACGGCTTCATGCCAAAGACTTTCAAAATCGAAACAGGTCTCCGACTGGTGTCTGTGAAACCTACCAAACCATGTGTGTATGCAAGACGTTCTACGATTCTAATCTACCGTACATTTATGTCTGTTGTTGTTGTGGTCTTCAGTCCTAAGACTGGTTTGATGCAGCTCTCCATGTCATTTATGTCTATACTCTGCAAAATATTATGAAGTGCATGTACCCGTTATTACGACTTGTTCCCATTCCATTAATATACGAGTACAGATTGCGGGAACAATGTGTACTTGATCATCACAGAGCGCACTGTAAGGAGTCTTATCATCATTATCTAAAAAATTATGGAAAGTCATGTTTAGCACAGAGCTGTAATGTAAGTTTATTAAACAACCAGTTTCGGTCATAAAAATAAGACATAATGTGATATAATAATAAAATGTTTGACAAACCATAGCTATTGACATGCGTCGTAATGGTAATTCAATTATACACCGATAGCACATATAGCAGACAGTGGATCTGCAATGAAGCACATGGAAAAACAGATCCACTGTGTGCTGTTGTGCTCTAGGTTTAAAGATGAATTAACAAGTTAGTTTTTTTGTCAAGACCTTTCATTAAATCATTGTGTGTGAAATCTTATGGGACTTAACTGCTAAGGTCATCAGTCCCTAAGCTTACACACTACTTAACCTAAATTATCCTAAGGACAAACACACAGACCCATGCCCGAGGGAGGACTCGAACCTCAGCCGGGACCAGCCGCACAGTCCATGACTGCAGCGCCTTAGACCGCTGAGCTAATCCCGCGCAGCGGCAAGACCTTTGTTAACAGTTATGGTTAGTAGTATAGCTGGGTATGTTCGAGCACAATCTCGTTGGCAGATGTCCCCCTCCCCACCCTTCTGACATATGCCTATTGCTCTACATAAAACGAGGGTAAATTCAAAAGCTGATGGAAAATTCAAAATACCTAGGCTTTTCCCCATTCCTATGATGTCACTGTAGAAGTAGGGCTGTTGTGTTAAGTGTAAAATGACGGAAAATTCAAAAAAATCAAGAGTGACATGGTCCTTTTCGTTGAAATTCGGAAGATTAAACCTATGGAACACGATCACAGCCCTATGGAAACAGAAAGCAAGATGGCGACTTGAGAATACGAGCACAGCCCTATTACATGAGAATCCAAGTTGGTGGACCTGGGAACATGAGCATGAGTGAGTCTGTTTTCAACAAAATACAGTCAGGCATGATGTAACTCTTATGTGTATACGCTACATCAAAGACGACAATGGCTGTGTGTCGACTTCAGTGAACGTTTGAGACACTAAACTGCGGCAGCCATTCTTGCGGGCAGATTAAAGTAGCAGTTTATTATATCTTCAATTGGTATATTCATTGAAATTTTGGAAGCTTTCGTTGTTTCTATCTTTCAAATTATGAACTTGCCAGTTTTACGCAAAGACCTGACAATATGGTTTGTAAATAGTAGATTAGCAATATCAGATATAATGTCATCATGGATCAGACGGTTAAATGCTGTAGTATGGTGGTTGAGATGATGCTTTCACACCTATTGATAACGTGAGTTTCTTTTTCTTTACGCCAGAAATGCTGCCAAGTAGCACGGTGTTACAGAGTCCACGTTAAACTCACCTGCAAGAAAGATAGGTGCCAGTCTGAGTTATTTGCTCTATGACATTAAAGACGTCATTAATCATCTTATAATGCAAAGTTATCATCTCGTTTTTGTTGAAACTAGGTGACCAAAGACGTGTTCTTTCTCAAGTATCAGCTTCAAGTGACTATAACGCCCCATGGACCGATTACCACGTTGGGCCCTTCAAGGTGCCAACATGAAGTTTTGTACCTCCGCCATCACCTCCCCTTGTCAGAATGCATCAACGGAATTGGGGAAGACTTTTGTCAGGCGATCACTAAGGCACTAAGGCTGTTACCGCTTTTTCTATGGGCCCACTCCACTACCACCTGGTGCCATGGTGTATGAAGAAGTTGCAACAACTATTTAGGTTTGTTCAATGGCCTTGAAACGTCTGAGGCGAAAGCATTTAGAGATCACTCTCCTCACTTTTAATCGACTTCATGGTAAGTCTCACTATCTTATTAAATGTATTAAGAAGGAATGCTAGGGGTGCTACGTCTCCTTCGGAACAACGTATACCTCTTCATCCCACGTTCGGTCCAGTCAAGTAATCTTCTGGGTTGACAAAAGATCGACAACTGCTGCAGCTCTCTTCCCAGTATTTGTACCGACAATGCAGTTTCTGCTGAACACACCGCGACCCACTTCGCGACAGCATCATCGCCCTCCTTTTACCCGTATACCTTTTGAACGCATAAATAACAATATGAAGAAATCTCCGTATACTTCATCCTTTTCATGCCCTATTACGAGTAGACTGAAACGCCAAAGAAACTGGTATAGGCATGCGTATTCAAATACAGAAATATGTAAACAGGCAGAATGCGGCGCTGCTGTCGGCAGTGCCTATATAAGACAAGTGTCTGGCGCAGTTGTTTCATCGGTTACCGCTGCTACAATGGCAGGTTATCAAGATATAAGTGAGTTTGAACGTGGTGATATAGTCGGCGCACGAGCGATAGGACACGGCATCTCCAAGGTAGCGATGAAGTAGCGATTTACCCATACGACCATTTCACAAGTGTACCGTGAACATCAGGACTCCGGTAAAACATCAAATCATCGACATCGCTGCAGCCGCAAAAAGACCCTGGAAGAACGGAACAAACGACGACTGTAGAGAATCGGTTCAACTTCACAGAAGTGCAACCCTTCCGCAAATTGCTGCAGATTTCAGTGTTGGGTTATCAACAAGTGTCAGAGTGCGAACCATTCATCGAAACATCATGGATATGCGATTTCGGAGCCGAAGGCTCACTCGTGTACCCTTGGTGACTGCACGACACAAGGCTTTATACCTCGCCTAGGCCCGTCAACACCAACATTGGACTGTTGGAGACTGGAAACATGTCACGCGGTCGTAGGAGTCTCGTTTCAAATTTTATCGAGCGGGTGGACGTGTGCGGGTGTGGAGACAACCTCATGAATCCATGGACACTGCATGTCAGCAGGGGACTGTTGAAGCAGGTGGACGCTGTGTAATGGTGTGTGGTGTGTGCAGTTGGAGTGTTATGGGACTCCTGATATCTAGATACGACTCTGACAGATGACATGTACCTAAGCATCCTGTTTGATCACCTGCATCCATTCATGTCTATTGTGCTTTATGACGGACTTGGGCAATTCCAACACGACAATCCGACACCCCACACATCCATAATTGCTACAGAGTGGCTCCAGGAACATTCTTCTGAGTTTAAACACTTCCGCTGTCCACCAAACTCCCCAGACATGAACATTATTGAGCGCCAGACATGAACATTATTGAGTGTATCTGGGATGCCTTGTAATATGCTGTTCAGAAGAGACCTGCATCCCCTCGTACTCCTACGGATTTGTGGACAGCCCTGCAGGATTCATGGTGTCAGTTCACTCCAACACTACTTCAGACATTAGTCGAGTCCATGCCACGTCGTGTTGCGGCACTTCTGCCTGCTCGCGCGGGCCCTACACGATGTTAGGCAGGTGTACCAGTTTCTTTTGCTCTTCACTGTATATAATGAACTTTTCACTGACTGGGAACTGCTTCAGGCTCTTGCCCCGTCACACGATATGGATCCAGGTTCTCGTTCGATTCATAATAAGATGATTCAACATCTGAATGTTATTTAAAGACCGAAAACAGCAACCTAACAGATATTTTATAAACGCCAGCACCTCATTGGTGTCCTTTTTATTTAAGTAAGGGTTACAACACCGCTTAGCTCATCACATTTTCCGTGTCTTCCATGACTGGGTATTCTGAAGTTCTGAAGTTCATGAAAGGGGCGTCCTAAAAATCGGGCTGAATAACAACAAAAACCAAACACTGGGTACGCAAGTAAAGCTCAGACTCAGGATGGACCAAGGTTCAATGACAGAAATGCGTAATAGTGCTGATGATTTTTATTCGTCAGTTTTAAATTCCACCTGTTGTCTTGGGTTAGAGTTGGTACATTACTCAGCTCCCTTGGATCCAAGAAACTGGCGTCCTTCAGGGTTCCATGTTGAGTCTTACATTCTAAATCATCATCATCAATGGGTTAGTAACCTCCGTCTGACCAGTAGTTACCCCAGTGCTGTATGTCGACGACTTACTCTTTTTCGTGTAACTTCCAATGTCAAGTATTGGCTGAATGCCAGCCCCAAGGTGCCATTCGAAGGATCTTCGCACAGGCCCTTTCACATGGCTTCCAATACTCGACTAAAAAAAAAGCGCGTTACGCATTTCTGTCATTGTACCTTGGTCCATCCTGAGTCTCAGCTTTACTTGCGTACCCAGTGTTTGGTTTTTGTTGTTATTCAGCCCGATTTTAGGACTCCCCTTTCATGAAACACTGACGTAGCTACCCTACATTCTTCAACTAAAGACTAGCTGCATGAGAAAGCCTAACGCTCTCTGTTTCAATGCCCACAGACCTTGGAGTGTGGATAGTGCTACTCTCCTCCATATTTACTGGAGCCTGGTCTCGTCCCTACTGGACCGCAGGTGGCAAGTTTGTGGTTCAGCGGCACCTTCAAATTTGAAATTGTTGGACCCAGTCCATTATCATGCAGTACGATTGGCTACTGGCTCCTTTAAGGTTAGCCCCATTGACAGTCTCCTTGTCGAGGCTGGGATACTTCCTCTTCAGTTCACATGGTACCAACACATGCTCGCTTATGCAAATATCATCAGATAATTCCCTAATTAACCAACTTGCTACCTTGTTTGGTATCCAGGACACGAATAAAAAGTGGTATGATGTGATTCTTGAGTTTCTCCCGGCGTATTTGATAATCAAAATATCCACGGGTGTACTGCCGGTCTATAGTGTCCAACGGGCACAATATTTCGGCGATCAAACATGTCGCCATCATCAGGTGAACTGACGGACTGAGCTCCTGTGAACGCGCCGGCACGGAGATCCGTACGCTATGGCTGCTCAGGGGGAACTGGGTTCGGTCGCAGGGGCGGACGATTTAAATACCCTCCGCCCGCGGCGCGCTCCCTCCGCCGTCCGCTCCCCCCGCCACGGTAGAGCGGTGGAACAGATTGCGACGGCGTCTGAGATGACGTCGGTGTGATGGCTCTGTCCGCCGTGATCGTCACAACTAACCTTCATTTATTTCTCTGCTCTGGTATCAATATTGCATTCAATGTCACGATTTTACCAGTCCTCCATACTTTCATAATCTCGTGGACGGCACATGTTGGACAAACTGCCTTTTGACTGAGGGACTGATGACCTAGATATTTAGTCTCGTAACACCGAACCAAACGACCAACTGATGGCCATTTCTTTTTCAGTTTCATCGCATTTTTCCTGAAGGTATTTCACGCTCGCTTTCCTGCACTTCCGGTTTATTTCATGTCTTATTAGAGACTTATGTTGCTGTATTCCTGTCTTCCCAGAACATTTTTGCACTTTCTTCTTTCGTCAATCAGCTGAGATACTGAATCAGTTATACACAGTTCCTTCGCAGCTAACTTTTATGTACCTATATGTGATTGTCCAGCTCCTGTAATTGCCCTTTCAAGAGACGTCCTTTCCTCTTCAACTGAACTGCCAACTGCGGCATTCATTTTCGCAGTTATCTATAGATTTATAGAACTTCAAACGCACATCATTATTCATCAGTACTTAAGTATCCCACTTCTTTCCACACTGAGCTTCTGGACGATTCTCTTATGCTTTAGTTTACTCATCACCATCACTAAATTGTAATTAGAATCTAAATCTGGTCCTGTGTATGATTTAAAACCCAATATCTGATTTCGGAACCTGTCTGGTCATGATGTATCTTCCCTTATCTCCATGTCTTTCTGGGTAAACTTACTCCTCTTGTGATTTATGAACAGTTCAAACGGTTCAAATGGCTCTGAGCACTGTGGAACTTAACTTCTGAGTCATCAGTCCCCTAGAACTTAGAACTGCTTAAACCTAACTAACCTAAGGACATCACGCACATCCATGCCCGATGCAGGATTCGAATCTGCGACCGTAGCGGTCACGCGGTTTCAGACTGTAGCGCCTAGAAACGCTCGGCCACCCCGGCCGGCTATGAACAGTGTCCTTGCCATTCATAGCTGACATTTATTGCAGAACTTAGATAGTCTTTCTCCTCTCTCATTCTTACTAACACGCCCAATTCTTATCATAACTCTCTACCTTCCATTTCTTCCACTACTACAATGTTCCAATAACCCATTATAATTAGACTGCCGTCTCCATTTAAACGCTGAACTATAGCTTGCTGAATTATCGGTTCTGTATCTTCGCGGTTTGTTGCCGATTCTAATGAGAGTAGCCTCGTAACCGAACCGTTCACAGTAACTCACTCTCTGGCTTCCCTTCCTATTCATGACGAATCGTGCCCTGTTGCACAATTTTCTACTGATGTTAATATTATTCTATATTGTTGTGGTCAGAAATTAATATTTTCTTTCCATTAACTTCGCTTACTTCGACTATATCTAGACTAAGCCTTCGCATTTCCCTTTTCAGTTTTTTAGCTTCCCTGGCACATCCAGCCTTCCGATATTCCACGTTCCGGCTAGTCGTGTGTTATCCTTTCGTTGGTTCTTCAATCTCATTCTCGTAGTCACCTAACGCTTAGTAATCTTCTCACGGAAATCCGAGTAGGGGATTAATCTGGAAACTTTTGTGAATGGAGTCATCGTCATGACAGTTTTCCGACTACGGGCCACATGTCTTCTGGATACATTAAGTATCTTTAATGGAGCGATTTTAGTTGCCTTGAGCATCCTCAAGGCGTTGATCATTGGTGATTCTTCCGCTTTTTTAAGGACAGTAGCCCACCCCCAAGGGTAGGATGGTGCCCAGAACCTCTCTCCACTCCTGCACACTATTTGGCAAGACCGTCGGCAGAATGAGGACGGCTGCTTCTAACGAAAGTCTTCGGCATATATTACTGATGAGTTTTATTCAAAACTCAAGTAGTCGTCGAGATCACAAACTGGACCCAGGGCTTTCTGAGTATTAGTTACTTAGTGACATGTTCCATACATCATTTGAACGATTCTTTTGTCGATATGATGTGGAACGAGACAGTTTACAATTGTATAAATGATTGGTTCAAATGGCTCTGAGCACTATGGGACTTAACATCTATGGCCATCAGTCCCCTAGAACTTAGAACTACTGAAACCTAACTAACCTAAGGACAGCACACAACACCCAGTCATCACGAGGCAGATAAAATCCCTGACCCCGCCGGGAATCGAAACCGGGACCTCGGGCGTGGGAAGCGAGAACGCTACCGCACGACCACGAAAACATTATTATTTCAGTCCTAATCATGCAACAACATTTAAAAATAAGTATTCTTTAACTGGATGCGAATCTGTAAGTAGAAATTCGTCAAGAGCAACAGAAACTGTACCAAATTGTTTGAGAAACTCAATAATACGCTTCTTTCAGTTGCAAGTTTTCATCAGTATGCACACCCAAAAGTTGAGATCATTCTATTTTACATACAGACTCCTACCAATGTGCTACATCAATTGTTGGTGTTATTCTATTTGTTGTACATAACTAAATATAGTATGTATCTTCAAACTTTAGAGACAGTCCTCCTGAGAACAATTTTATAATTCTTTCGAAAATATCATTTACTATGCCTTCTGTTGCATTTTCTCTAATGGGATTTATTGTAACACTAGTATGGTATTCAAAATGTACCAATTCTGCTTGTTGAATGTTAAGTGGAAGACCATTCACATATACACTGATGAGCTAAAACGTTATGACCACCCGCTCAATAGCTTGTTTGTCCATCTTTGTAACGAAATAAATCACCGATCCTGCATATCATGGATTCGACAGTTTTTTTTAGTAGGTTTATGGAGGTATGTGGCATTAGGTGTCCAAGCTCAGGTCTTGTAATTCGCGTTAATAGATGACCGCCGATTCGCGTACGCGGTATGACGACCGATGGCGACCCAGATGGGTTCTATAGGATTTACATCATGTGAATTTTGACGCCGAGACATCAACGTAAGTTCACTATATTGCTCCTCAACCACTGTAGAAAGGTTAGGGCTCCGAGATACGGACAATTATATAGCTGAAAGACGACGTCGAAGTTGGGAAAAACATCAAGCACGAAGGGATGCAGGTGTTCCGCAGTTATCAGCGTGTCTTCGATTACTACCGCAGTACCATGCTAGCGCAGGAGAATGTCTCCCATAGCATAATGCTGCTTCCACCAGCCTGTGTCCGTGTTGCGCTGCACGTCTCGAGTCGCCGTTCACCTCGATGACGGTGTGTGTGGGGGCGACCATCGTCCTAGCGTAGCAAAAATGTGATTCGCCCGAAGAGCCGAAGGTCGAATCCCTTCAGTCCCGTGGCCACTGCAGTCGTTACCGACGATATTACTGGGTCAACATGTGAACACGTGGGTGTAGTCAGCTCCGGAGCCCCATGTTCAACAATGAACGACGAATGGAGTGCTCCGGAACACTTGTGCGTGCATCAGCATCATTTTCTTTCGGCTGAGATGCCACTGATCACCATCTCTCCTACTTTATAGAGCAGAATAGCCGCCGAACCGCACAATCTGTGAAGAATCGTGCAAGTCCAACCATTGAGCGTCTAGTAGTAATTCCATTGTCCTTCTATCTTCTTCTGTAGATACTCACGAAAGCAGCACTTGAACATTCGACTAGCTTAATTGTTTTCGAGATTCTCGTTCATAATCTCTGCTTAATTAAAATCTGCCCTCTGTCACGGTCGTTTTTCTCAATGGATTTCCCCAGTTGCAGCCCGTATCTCAGCTAGGGTGTTCTCCCGTCCGTGACTGGTCAGTTTACACACTTTTGTTACGCGCCACGTGTCCGCAACGCCACCAAGCGGCATCCGACGTCGCAGTGGGCGGTGGTCATAATATTTTGGTTTATGAGTGTATAAGGACCCTGATTTTAACACCGTGGGACTCACTTTTGTGACTTCTCCCCAGTCACTAAAATATCCTACTCATTACGAGATTGTTGGAATTATTCAGCACAACTTCTTGCATTCTGTTTCTTATGTACGATTCAGGCCAGCTGTGCTCAAAGCCACCACTTTCATACAACTTAAGATCACGCAAAATGTCGAGTAGAAATATTTTATTATTTAAGGTTGTAATATTTGATGAGAAAATGTACAAATTATCACTAAGCAAGCAGAGCACTCTACTAAGAAAAAAATACGGAAACGTGCGGTCAGCCGCCCTGCCAGGATGACGTGAGTAAACAGCTCTCTTCAAAACGCAGGAACTTTTCTCGTATGCCCTGGGCTGTTTAACACGAAATTAAACGTTGCCTCCACAGCGTCTGGAGGCGCCAACCTCGCCGACAGTCAGCGTGCCTGTTGCAGCTGACAGCGCTCTCGTCAGTGCACTATTTTGCTACGCCAAGTCACATGCACTCACAGCGCCACGCGGATATCCACCCGCGCCCAACTATTTAGGCCATCGTCGAGCGTGCTGTGCCAGTTACGCCCTACCCCTTATGTTGGCAGCACCAGCAGTTCAGTGTCAGAGGTGTAAGTTGGCAGGGCCAGCAGTTTCCTCTCACCGTCCCACGCCGGCAGACCCAGCCCAGTTCATCGTGTAGCCGTATCACAAACAACGTCAGAGGAGAAATATTTCTGTTTTATGTACCTGTATGGATATTCATCCAAGGGCATTGTAACCGACTTTTGTGGTTGTTGATAAAGTTATTCTTTTAAAAGTGACTTTAATCACTCCTCAGTGCGAGGATACTTCAAATCTGACACAATCTCTCTTGGAACACGCAATGGGTTATGGTCCCTCCGAGGGTAGCATACACTATGTGATCAAGAGTATCCGGACATCTGGCTGGAAATGACTTACAAGTTTGTGGCGCCCTATATCGGTAATGCTGGAATTCAATGTGGTGTTGCACCACCCTTAGTCTTGATGACAGCTTCCACTCTCGCAGGCATACCTTCATCAGGTGCTGGAAAGTTTCTTGGGGAATGGCGGCCCATTCTTCACGGAGTGCTGCACTGAGGAGAGGTATCGATGTTGGTCGGTGAGGCCTGGCACGAAGTCGGCGATCCAAAACATCCAAGAGGTGTTCCACATGATTTAGGTCAGGACGTAACGCAGGCCAGTCCATTACAGGAATGTTTTTGTAGTGTAACCACTCCGCCACAGGCCGTCTATTATGAACAGGCGCTCGATCGTGTTGAAAGATGCAATCGCCATCTCCGAGGTGTTCTTCGACAGTGGGAAGCAAGAACGTGCTTAAAACATCAATGTAGATCTGTGCTGTGATAGTGTTATGCAAAACAACAAGGGGTGCAAGCCTCCTCCATGAAAAACACGACAACACCGTAACACCACCGCCTCCGAATTTTACTGATGACACTACACACGCTGGCAGATGATGTTCACCAGGCATTTTGCCGTACACACACCCTGCCATCGGATGAGCATATTGCGTACCGTGATTCGTCACTCCACACAACGTTTTTCCATTGTTCAGTCATCCAATGTTTACGCTCGCTCTATGAAGCGAGGCGCTGTTTGCCATTTATCAATGTGATGTGTGGCTTATGAGCAGCCACTCGACCACGAAATCCAAGTTTTCTTACCTCCCACCTAATTGTCATAGGATTTGCAGTGGATACGGACGCAGTTTGGAATTCCTGTGTGATGGTCTGGATAGATGTCTACCTATTACACATTACGACCCACTTCAACCTTCGGCGGTCTCTGTTAGTCAACAGACTAGGTCGACCAATATGCTTTTGAGCTGTACATGTCCCTTCGCATTTGCACTTCACTATCACATTGAAAAAAGTGGACCTAGGGAGTGTGGAAATCTCACTTACAGACGTTTGACACAAGTGACACCCAGTCACCTGACCACGTTCGAAGTCCGTGAGTTCCCTGGAGCACCCCATTCTGCTCTCGCACGATATCTATTGACTACTGAGGTCGCTTATATGGAGTAACTGGCAGTAGGTGGCAGCACAATGCACCTAATATGAGAGACGTATGTTTTTGGGGGTGTCCGGATGTATCGGGGCAATGGTGATTCTGGTGCAAAGTACCGTTACCCAAGATGGCGGCGATGATGTCATCCAAGATGGCGGCGATGGAAGGGAAAGTGCCACGCCCCCTCACTTCCCCTTCCCCAGAAAATTGGTGGGAAGTTCAAATTACAACAGAATAATGCATCACACATAGGTCATCTCTACTAACTTGAGAAAATCATAGCAAGGTATGTCATTTGGGCTACCTCCCCTAACCTAAGTCAGCTGGCCACCACCTCTTCCTAGGGGTTGGTGGGAAAAGGACTCAGCCTGCACTAGGCTGGTGGAGAGAGGAAGGAGTTAACTTTATTTATGTTGGAACAATTTAGTTATGGATGGAGTATATTTATCACAGTGGTACAGAACACACACTCTGACATGTCACACAGCATACAGACCTGCAAACTACTCCTACATAATTCATGTATAATGCTCTACACACGTGCTTGCTAATTGTAAGCTGTCAAAATAACGCATTGCACAGCCAACAGACATGCAAACCACTCGTAAATAATGCAATAATTCAGAGAGCAAAACAGCTCGTAAATTGTCAAAATAATAATCCATCTAAGAGACTCTGCAAACATGCATGCTGTCAACGTCGAAATCATGCACCAGTTTTATTTAAACAATTGCAGGCATTACCACCATCCCAGTGTGTTCACCACTAGGTCCACACTTCAACTGACCTAGTACACACTACCACCACCAGAGAGCGCTGTCGTCTGTTTCGTGACGTAATCCAAGATGGCGGTGGGAAATGGTGTGAAAACGACTCCGTCTGTGCTGGGCATGAGCCTTTATTTTGCATGCAGTTTCTCCAGCACGAGATCTAGACTCCAACTGACCTAGAACACATTACTGCCTCCAGAGGGTGCTGTCATCCATTCTGTGCTGTAATCCAAGATGGTGGGGCGAAATGGCGGGAAAACGACTCTGCCTGTGCTGGACATGAGTCTTTGTTTTGTAGCTACTGTTTCCACCAAGAGATCTAGACTCCAAATGACATAGTACACAGTACTGTCACCAGAGGGTACTCACATCCATCCTGTGAAGTAATCTGAGATAGTGGTCTAGAGGGGGAAAATGACTCAGCCTGTGGTGAGCTGCTGGGGAGAGTGAGGAAGGAGTGTACTGTATTTAATAATAATGAAGTACATAGATGTGCAGACACGAAATCTACTTTTAAACTGACCGCTAGCAAAATAATGCAACAGACAGGCTATCAACACGCGCAAGCACCCCCCCCCCCCCCCTCCCCCCGTCCACAAGAGCCTCGGGAGGCTAGCGATAGCCCCCGCGCAGTGACACAATCGTCAGCTGTCAAACCACACACAGAGGCCCATTAGGATCCTGAAGCATGAGGCGGCGGCATCCCTTTCATACTTGATACCTGAGAAATTCCTGCCGAAATACGTGTTCACCTAGACATCGGTGCTGACGTGACCAGGCAGGAGTGCAGACGCTCCATTGGCGCGCCGTCACAGCCGCGAGCTGCCGCCAGACACAGGTGAGTGTTGCCTCAATTTTCGAGTCACTGTTATAATGACCTCACAGAACTCCAAGGCGTGCTCACGTAGACCCCATATGTGAGTCGCCTCTGGGCAGCACTTGTCTTTACAGCTGATGACACAGTAGCACAGGGAGCATTGTTCCTAGTGCGACATGAGACACGCATCTAACCCTGCTTAACCGCCAAACGAGTAACTACAAACCATCACAAGTGCATCTAACAACGTACTCAATCTTATATTGACGTCACGTGAATATGAAAAAAATAAGAACCAAGTCGACCTCGCGGAAATTGTATAGTCTCCCAGAAATAGTTAACGCTTGCTTTCTTGATGTTCCAGCTTGTATGCACAAAAATTCTTGCCCTAACAGAATCCGTTCACGAAAATATCACAGAATTACGTCGAATGCTGTCTTCCTCGCAGACATAATGTGGTACCCAGTCCATCATGGCCGGCCGCGGTGGTCTCGCGGTTCTAGGCGCGCAGTCCGGAACCGTGCGACTGCTACGATCGCAGGTTCGAATCCTGCCTAGGGCATGGATGTGTGTGATGTCCTTAGGTTAGTTAGGTTTAAGTAGTTCTAAGTTATAGGGGACTAATGACAACAGCAGTTGAGTTCCATAGTGCTCAGAGCCATTTGCACCATTTGAACCAGTCCATCATGTGTTAACCTTCGTGCTTTCAACACACACACAAACGTTCCCTCCACTATGTAGAGGCTCTTATTTCCAAGCTCAAAGGAATTGAATGAACTGAGCATTATTATTGGCTCTTATCGAATTTACCCGCAGAATTACTGATGCCACCGCTATGGAAGCACCATCCTCCTGTTCTTTCATTCTGCAGATGGGAATTTCAGCGATTAAATTATTTTGCACAGATCGCTAAACTACACTGAGAGCTAAACCTGCAAAGTCGTCTACAGATCATCAATTACATATGAGACTCACAGGAGTATTGGAAGCTAGGAAGATATTTACCAGTGCAACTCCAATTAAATATTACGATTTTTGAAGCACTATTAGCGTTTTCTTTATTTCTACAGATGTGACATACAGCGGCAATAATCTACCTTACACTGATCACCATATTGCACCGAAAACTAAACCTGACAAAGTGCCATACATATCCTCAAATACGGGAAGACTCTTACTCAATTACACTGCTCTTCCACTGAGGACAGGAGATTGAATATTAGAGTGTGAAACCGATCTCCAACCCGGCAATTTACCAGTGTGCACCGTGTCGAAGTAGTTAACTTACAGTTCATATCCTCTGACATACAAAATCATCCCTTTTACATCAGAGCACCCTCTGCGGACTGAAGTCACTCTCAGAACTGTTCTACAAATTCGGTGTCATTTCCCCTCTGCACAAACGCATTAGTGAATCTGCTCCGAACCAGCTCCCTTGCTTGCTTGCATTTCTGCACATATCTCCAGACTCGGGGATTACAAAACCACATGTATTTTCGCATGGTTCACCATAATGTTATACCATTTTCGCTGTACTTCTCGATATCAAGCACTAGGCAGCATCCTACCGGTCGCTAGCATAACATAATTCCGAAGATATAGACTTGAAATCAATTCTCTACAAACCCGAAACTTTAACGAGGTTCAGCGTGCTGTCAACCACTGAGTAAGTAGAAACAAATAGAGGAAACTGATATTTCCACTCTCGAATACCGACGTCGGTGATTAACAGATTCCAAAGCATCCCTATAGTTTACAAGCCAACTAGGGTCTTTCCCATGTCTAGGAAATGGGCAAATGTGTCTTCTACATGATAGATGTATACACCATGATCGATCTTCTCTCAACTAAATAAAGATGCGAAAAGTGCTGAAGCAGTCAACCCAACAATTTACATAGGAGAGAATAACGGTCCAGCACAAATGCACATCCATACACTCTCTCAAATTTCCACTTGATCATGAAAGCCGCCCAACACACACTAAGTGTTAGTTCGCTATTCGGTCGTCTAGACAACGGAAAAGTTAACTCAGATACATTCCTAAACTCCAACAGGCCTCTGCATTCGGACAGCTGCTGCCATTAACGGGAAACATGAATCATTCCCACCACAGGCCATGCATACAAGAAAATATTCTAGAAAACCGGTCACATATATGTTTTATCATTATACTTACAATTAAATGATACAATCACGGTTTCAATGGAACAGCATTTGACAATGAGCGAAGTATCGGAAATACACCCTGCTGAAGGCTGTGACTCTGGAAGTTGAAATATCTGTATCTTCCTTGCAACTAGAAACAGTCATCTCCTTTACACATATAGGAACATAAACACAGATATTATAAGCCTGATGCTCAAATGCGAACATATCACACACACACCCTCCCACCCTCACTACTACTAAGTATAATACTTGACCAAAAAATGATTCCACATGATGCAAAATAATACTGACCGAAAATCAATGATGGGTGGGCATGTCTCTTAGGTTTTTCTTGCGAGTGCTACCACTGTGTCTTAGAAAGAGAGGTGTAATCAGCCAGATGTTAAACCAGATCGCAATAATTACTGTATGTTACTGTCAAAAGCTGTCTTGGTTCTACAGGTGTACAAAAGTATCCAATTTAAGGGCTATACCCACTTTGCAAATCGAGGTACAACATTACCACTGAATGTGGTGGTTTTTTCTGGACAAATACGATGACGGTGATCATAGGAATGTGTATTATCAGACCAACACATAGCCCACAATGCAAACGCATGATAAAATTAACGCATTTTGAAAGCGATTCGGCTAAGGAACTTGGTATGTAAGCGGTATTTGCGACTGCCTACACCGCCCCAGCTAGATAATTCTACAGTATTTGTAACCCATTATGTCTCAATACCATATCAGAAGTTCCGTGATATATCCACTGAGTTATAGGTGATCAGAAGGAACACAAACAGT
This sequence comes from Schistocerca gregaria, assembly GCF_023897955.1. Taxonomy (NCBI): domain Eukaryota; kingdom Metazoa; phylum Arthropoda; class Insecta; order Orthoptera; family Acrididae; genus Schistocerca; species Schistocerca gregaria. The sequence continues at coordinate 552,685,478 of NC_064931.1, forward strand.
AGTTGTATATGATGTGCTGATTGAGGTAATAAGAAAATGTACACTAGCTTCTCAAATCTCTAGTGTTTCGCTATCCGCTAGAAATAATGTCTGGGATTTGGAAACAGGTCAATCCATTCAGGTACATACCTGCGTTGGATCCTATTAACAATTCCTTTAATTATTACAACCACTACTCAATCATAAATTCTGGCACTCCCATATCTCGAAACGAGTCACCTTTCCTGAGCCTAGCTGCTACTGTAAAATTCCTATATGGTTTTAGTCACCCCCTACGCATCTTGCAACTCATCCCATTTCTACAGCTTTCTGCATGTGATCGTTCCAATTTAAGTCGGAAACGAGCAGAAGTAAGAGAAAGACATATCCGCCACCTTCTGTAACCCATGTAGTAACAGAGCGACCTGAATTAGTGCAACAGGACCGTGTTTTGACTATTCGGCGGAAATGCGCGCAATGTGGTACGCATCCGAACTAGATACAGACACTACAGTCCGAAGCAAATACGCATTCTTTCAAATCAATCAGCCCAACATGATATTCTCGTTATTCTCTACCCCCTAACAGAAAAAATTACGTACTATATAAGGTCCACTAACTCCATCCGATATAGAAGTCACCTAGGCACCGATGCTGGCGCAATGACGCAAAGCTGTGGTGTGGTCCAGTCTAGAGTAAGAGATTTCGCAATGTCTCCCAGAATAGCGCAGCGTGCAGCCCTCCAAGCATTCCTAACGGTATACCCCGTCCCTCACATCAAACTGCTGCTGCTACTGCACTGCAGAGGCCACTTTAAAGTTTGATCACCTATACTCTAGGTGAATGATCGCATCACACTGACTATACTGAGTCTCAAAAGACACTCTCTCTGGTCCTGTTTTGTTGTTTGAAACAATGTTTTCTAACACACTTTTGTACAATGACAAACATTTCGTTTTTCTGCCACGACTTCGAGGCCTGTGTCAGGTTCAAAACTGACATTAAGAAGTACTAATCCAAGGCCTTTCATAGGAAACTAGATGTAGCATGGTGTAAATCATGTTCTTACGGCCGATAGCATAACATGCCACACATCGGCTGATTTTAAATAAAAGACAGTTACAACATAAGCAAACTGGAAGAGTTTTACGGCATTGGCGTAGGTCTCCAAACTACAGTCCAAAGGTGATTCATGAGCTCTACAGCTAGACTCGTCTCTCACACTGATGGAACTTCTGATGTCTCTGCATTCCCTTTCGACTGATTCCTCATACTGCATACGCGATCAGTGTTTCGGTGCTATCCACCCCAGAAGGTGCTGTCCAACCACCGAAACTCTTTCCCCAGCTCAATGAAGCGATATAAGTCAATCATTATGAGATAACCAACAGCGCACCAATGCGGTGTGTGTGTGTTGAAAGCAGGAAGTGTAACACGTGATGGACTGGGTACCATGTTAAGTCCGCAAGGAAGACTGCATTCGACGTTATTCTGCGTTATTTTCGTAAACAGATTCTGTTAGGGCAAGAATTTCAGGGCATACAAGCTGGGACATCAACAAAGCGAGCGTTAATTATTTCTGGGACACTATACAATTTCCGTGAGGACGACTCGGTTCTTATTTTTTACATATTCACGTGACATCAGTATAAGATTGAGAACTTTGTTAGGTGCACTTGCAAAGGTTTGTAGCTACACGCATGCCATTAGTTGCGTTGCGTCAGTCACTCTAGCCAGTTAAGCAGGGTTAGACATGTGTCTCATGTCGCGCTAGGAACAATGCGCCTCTGCACCACTCTGCCATCAACTGCAAAAACACATGCTGCCTGGAGGCATCTCGCATAGTGGGTCTGCGTGAGCACACCTTAGGGTTGTGTGACGTCATTATAACAGCGACTGTATACTTGAAAATAGAGGCAAATTTCACCTGCGTCCAGTGGAGGCTTGTGGCTGTGATGGCGCTCCCCTGGAGCATATGCACTCCCACATCTAGGTGAACACGTATTCAGTAGGAATTTCTCAGGTGTCAAGTATAAAAGGGATGCCACTGCATTATGCATGCGGGACCCTAACGGGCGTCTGTGTGTGGTTTGACAGCTGACAACCGTGTTACTTTGTGGGGGCTGTCGCTAGCCTCCTGTGCACTCTACTGGATAGGAAGTGGGGGGGGGGGGGAGGGCAGTGCTTGCGCGTAATGATTGTGTGTCTGTTGCATTATTTTGCAAGTGGGCATGTGGGCTGTGCTATGCGCTATTTGGACAGCTTACAAGATAATTTCGTGTCTGAATTTCTAAGTACTGCATTATTTAGGAGCAGTTTGCAGGTCTTTACTGAAACTATTTCGGTAAATTAGGAGTTGTTTGCGTTACCCCAAGCACATCAGGGCGAGTGTTTTGCGTCAGTGCGATAAATATGCTCCACCCCTAAGTAAAATGTTCCAAAATAAATAAAGTAACTCCTTCCTCACTCTCCGCAAGAGCTCACCACAGGCTGAGTAATTTTCGCGCCATTTTCCCCCTCCATACTACCATCTTGGATTATGTCACACAATGGATGTGAGCACCCTCTGGTGGCAGTACTCTGTACTAGGTCAGTTGGAGTCTAGATCTCTTGGCTAGGTCAGTTGGAGTCTAGATCTCTTGGTGGAAACAGTGGCTACAAAACAAAGACTCATGTCCAGCACAGGCAGAGTCGTTTTCCCGCCATTTCGCCCCACCATCTTGGATTACATCACAGGAGGGATGACAGCACCTCCTGGTGGCAGTACTATGTACTAGGTGAGTTGGAGTGCAGACCTCGTTGTGAACAAACTGGATAGTGGTGCTGCCTCTCATTGTTTAAATAATGACTGGTGCATGATTTCAACAGTTGACAATTAGCATGCATCTTTGCAGGGTCTTTTACATGGATTATTGACAATTTACGAGATTATTGCATTATTTATGTGTGATCGCATGTTTGTAGGCTGTGCAGTTCGTTATTTTGAGAGCTTACAATCAGCAAGCTCGTGTGTAGAGCATTATACATTAATTATGTAGGAGTAGTTTGCAGGTCTGTATGCTGTGTGGCATGTCAGAGCGTGTGTTCTGTACCACTGTGATTAATATACTCCATCCATAAATAAATTGTTCCAAAATAAATAAAGTACACTCCTTCCTCTCTCCACCAGCCCAGTGCAGGCTGAGTCCTTTTCCCACCAACCCCTAGGAAAAGGTGGTGGCCAGATGACTTAGGTTAGTGGAGGTAGCCCAAGTGACATTTCTTCCCGTGATTTTCTCAAGTTAGTATCGATAACTTTGGTGTGATGCATTGTCCTGTTGGAATTTGAACTTCCCACCAGTTTTCTGGAGCAGTCGCCATTTGGATGATTTCATGGCGGACATCTTGGATGAAGTCATCGCTGCCATCTTGGATGACGTCATCGCCGCCACTTGGATGATGGTACTTTGTACCAGAAACACCCTTGCCCCGATACTTCCGGATACTTTTGATCTCACAGTGTACATCGCCCATCCAAAGACTTCAGAACTATCTTCATTCTTGCATATCAGCGATGGTAGCGCAGCAACTGTGATGGCAGCTTGAACTAACAACTATAAACAATAGATGTGCAGTAGTGGACATGCAGCCATAGTGTAACAACCATAATAAATCGCAATGGATTAACTTCTCTCAATCAAGTGTTCAAGAATTTTAATTAACGTTTTTAAGAAGAGAGAAGTGTGTGCAAAGTCTGTCCTATTCCTCCTCACACTTTGAGTCCTAAAGGGAAACAACAATGTGTGATCGCCTGCACCGACTTGACTGAAATGGAAAATTCGGACAATTTTTCATCTGGAAAAAATCATCACAGGTGACGAGACTTTACTTATCAATAGTAACACACCCAAAAATGACAAAAAAGCTGCTAGCCTCGGCGTTGAGCGTACGTGGGCTCCTCCAAAATGACTAAGTGCAGATGTAGACATGAAGGGTCAACGTTCTGACGACATATGCGATGGTTTCATCTACTCAACCACATCGCATATCATGCCGTCGAGTCGACCTTTCGCGCCAGTGAGAGCTCTGCATAAGGCCACGTATTCCGTAAGCGTCAAAAGCGAACAAATGCGCGTGATGTCTGGGTATGCGACAACCCGTAGCATCGGGCGATATGCTCGGGTGTCCTGATTGCGTGCGACGACCGCTCGCTACAAGATGGCTACTAGAGCCGACCAGCTATTTTTATAAAATGGTGTCCACAAATCGTAGAATATTGTAGCTCGAGTGTAAGACAGCAAAATTACCCTTAGTTAGGAAAGTAAGGCGATAAACGAGTATTGAGCTACGGTAGCTCAGTGTGTTCGGCCAGAGGTTTAGTTGCCCTCTGTAATATAAAACTGAGTGAATGGATCAACACTAAACATCCAACGGGTGTCATGGGACGTCCGTCCTGAACAAATGCAATACCGGACAAAACTAGATAATCCTTTCATCCGCATCATGACTCATGTAGTCGTAAAAATTTTCGTATTTTATAAACAGGTCACGATGTCGAAATGAGGTTTTTTGAAAAGGACAGCACGCAAAGAGAGATGTTTTGCAGTATGATTAACACTTAAAACGTTTTGGTCAAATGCTTGAGCAGAGTGAAGACAAGAGTCTCTATAAATTACACAATACGTTTTTGGCCGAATTTTCATAACCATACAAAGAAAGAGAAATGGACAAATGGTATCTCAAAGTGACCAATGCGAGGTCTAGTTTGCAAAGAAATATTAAATTGCTTGAAAGTAATCAACGTAATTAAGGAAAACTTAATAAGTGATTTGAGGAAAAATTGAAATATTCCACCCACAGCTGCTGCTGCTAACTATGTAAATTAATGTGCGAAAAAGTTCATCTCTTCAAGGCCCGGCTTTTTTGCACATAACAAGATACATTGATGTGATATTTAATTGTCAGAAATGCTTCCTTCGAATCTCGTTCTAAATTGAGGATTTTCGAGAACAGAAGACGGTAGGAAGGATAATGAGGTGTCAATGTCATGCTTTCTGAATAAAACTTGAAAATAAGAAAAGTGTAAAAGACTGGTCAAATATTCTGTGAGTGATGCTGAAAATAATTTACAGCAAATGAGGTGCATCAAATGTTTCTCTAATCTGTTTTATTTCTTACTTTTAGGCGAATCGTTTCGCAAACTGTTCACCTTCGGATGCTTCGTATCGGTTTAGCAGATAGGACCTTGTCGATAGGAACATAATGCCACCACATGTCTAGAAAAGTACATATTGTATATGAATATCGTAAACACAGATAGACTATTTACAGTAAATGAATCACAATTATTTATATGACAAGCCCTTGTGTTTTATTATAAATTTGATGGGTATTATATCCTGGGATTGGTGTGTATACATTTAAAGACCAAGTATTTTGGCAAGACCTTAAAAATATATTTGGAGATGCAGTGTAAAGGGTATATATAAAACTTAGATGACGTAACAGTTGACTGGACTGCATTTCACTCAGTTAAAATATCAAAAGGAGCTGGGATCGAACAGAGGGAACTCTTCAAATCAAATTACTAATCTCAGACACTACCATTACACCACACACACTTCCTGTAAAATAATCCTAATTGTTTGCTATTACTCAGTTATTTTACCGCTTGGTTAGATAAGAAACACTCACCTTTAATTTACTGATCATATAGTTGATTGTATCTCTGCTCAGCTCCTTATATTCGAATACTTTGTCTGGCGACCTTCGCAGCTGATGGTATAAAAAATCATGAAATTTTCCATGCAGATTCCTTCCTTTGCAAATTCCATGCACAGCACTCGTTTATCGCCTTATTTTCCTACCTAAAGCTAATTTTGTTGCCATATTACTAAGATACAATATTCTACGATCTACAGGCTCCGTTTTATAGAAACAGCCGGTCGGCTCTAGTAGCCATCTAGTCTGTCCGAAACCGTCAGAGCCCAAGTCTTACTCGCACTTGTCCGATTTTCCTCTTCATTTTTACGCAGTACAAGTGCTGCTAAGAAGGACAAACTCAAAACTACGAATATCAGGCCCGAATTTTTACTTATTACACGTTACTCAACATCTTCGGTTTCGCTGTACACAGCATGAATTTAAGGCCTGCTTCTTAGAAGTTATATCCGAGTTCAGCATAAGGCGATCGATGTGGGTGTGAAAGGTCTGGCCGTTTTGTTTCTGCTTAGTGTACGAAAGGTCTTGTGTTCGATAGTCACGAGCGACAATAATTTTAGCTCCCACCAAATGAGCTCCTTCACCTCTGTCAGCGCCAAGTGGAGAACACCGGACCAGCCGTTACTCGTAATTCTAGTCAAACTTGATGTCCTCCCACTGCCGCCTGGAGTGAAAACAGATTACATTACACCATGACAGAGGCGGACGTCGCGGCCATTTAAAATTCTTAATGTTGCTTAGACGCAAAATGTAGATTTTGTGTCATTATTGAAAAATACGGAATAAAAGCATCATTATATGTTCAAATACAAAGGATTCGAAAAATTGGTTTTCTGCCTCACAATTCTCTGTTTCCAATATTTTTTCTTACTTTGCACATTTTTCGGCAACGGCCTTGCCGCAGTGGAGACACCGGCTCCCGTGAGATCACCGAAGTTAACCGCTGTCGGGCGTGGACGGCACTTGCATGGGTGACCATCCAGGCTACCGTGCGCTGTTGCAATTTTTCGTGGTACACTCAGCCTGGTGATGCCAATTGTGGAGCTAATCAACTGAATAGTAGCGACTTCGGTCAAGAGTACCAACATAACGACTGGGAGAGCGGTGTGCTGACCCCCACGCCCCTCCTATCCGCGTCCTCCACTGAGGATGACACGACGGTCGGATGGTCCCGGTAGGCCACTCGTGGCCTGACCACGGAGTGCTTTTTTATGCACATTTTTCAGAATTTTGGAACAAGATTGTGAATTTCAACAATAATTTCGTCAAAATGTTTGCGAAAGTCATTATTATTATTATTATTATTATTATTATTATTATTATTATTACCATTTTATATGCGCCTGTTTCTGCAACGAGAAAAAATAATGATAAATATGCCAAATGCAAGAAATAATTGTTTTTACCGTGGGTCCAGCATGTGTGCTGGTGACGCACCAACTGATCGTCTGTAGAGTCGATATTTTGTGATAAAGGTTACTTTAAGTACTAGCTATTGTAGATAATTTGCTTCCCGTCATCCGTATTATGTAAACACGACGTTAGACAAGCACCTTTTCCATTCTCATTTGTAAGATATTCTTGAATAATGTGCCGCAAACTGTAACATCTCAATTCTTATTGCTGCCTTCGTTCACTGAAACTATGATAAAAGGGATGCAGAGAAGAATGTGTCGGCCGTGAACAATTTTTAAAATCCATCTGATAGACCTAGACTTACGAGAGAAATGGGCTTGTTAATTGGAATGAGAGATGACAAAAACAGAGTTCTGCAAGAAATCGCAGAAACACACCGTAATAAAACAAAAGAGGAGGTAAGAGGCCGGGAGGCACGGGGTAATTCCAGCTGTATTACATCATGATTAGAAGATACCGGACTGAAAGGCTTACCCACGAACAGACACACACTCCGATTACAATTTAGTAATGATGGAGAGTACATTGGCGTTTAAGAGAATCGTCCGGAAGAACCAACATGGAAAGAAGTAGGATACTGAAGTACTTAGGAATGATGATGTGTGTTTCGAGTTTTATGAGGCTGCAGTTAATTCTGTTATGAAAACCACAGGAGGCAATTCAGTTTAAAAGGAAAAAAATCAATGCGTAACAGAAGAAATACTTCAAATGACAAATGATCGACAAAAGAAGTACAAAACTGTTGATGGAAAGAGAGGAATAAAGCAGTATAAGTCACTTACGAATGACACAAATATGAATTGTAGGTAAGCCATGGTGAAATGGCTGCAGGAAAAATGTGAAGAAATCGAAAAATATGTGGCCATTGGAAGGATTGATTCAGCATATAGAAAAGTCAAATCAACCTACGGCGAAATTAAAAGCAAGGATGGAAACATCAATATTGCAGTGGGAATCCCACTGTTAAACACAGAGGAGAAAGTGGATGGATGGAAAGAGTACACTGGAGGCGGTTGCGTGGAGAGGACTTGTCTGATGACGTGAATTGACACGGAAGGCATAGAGACCCAGTATCAAAGTCAGAATTTAACATGACTTTGGAGTGCTTGAAATCAAAGAAGGGAGTAGTCATAAACAACATTCCTTCGGAATTTTTCAAATCACTGGGGACAAGATGTTGTGTAGCATCTATGAGACTTTCGGAAAAAGATCATTCACGCAATTCCAAAGAATATAAGTGCAGTTAAGTGCGAGAACAATCACAGATCTGCTTGACAGCTTATGCATCAAGCTGCTGACAAGAATAATATACAGGAAAATGGAAATTAAAACTGAGGATCTATTAAGTAACAATCTGTCGGGCTTTCAGGAAGGTCAAGGCACCAGGGAGCGGTGCTGACGTTGCGCTTATTAATGGAAGCAAGACCTAAGAAAAATCAAGACACGTTCATGGCACTTGTCGACGTACAACAAGCATTCGAAAATGTAAATTAGTTCAACAGTTTCGAAATTCTGACAAAAATAAGAGTACGCTATGTGGAAAGTTGGGCAATATACAATATTAGCGAGCAACCCCGGCATCGCATGGGTAACACTAAGCGTCTACGTTCGGACGACTTGTGTGGTGTGGCAGTAATAAATCATTTAGGCAATCCTTCCTCGTGAATTAGTCCACCTATTAGTGAAAACCGTATTCAAATCCCTAAAGTACTTCCTAAGATCGACCAACATATACAGACATAAAAACGGGGCATGGGACTTTACTTTATGGTATTTGCAGATGTACAAGAACCAAGAAGATAGTATAACATTGGAAGACCAAGAACGAAGTACTCGGATTAAAATGGTGTAAGACAGGGATGCACTATTTCAGTCCTACTGTTCAGTCTACACATTGAAGAAGCTAAGACGGAAATAAAGTAATGTTCAAGAGTTGGATTAAAATTCAGGGTGAAAGGATACAGTGATAAGACTTGGTGATGAAAGTGAAGAACAATCTCAGGACTGTTTGAACAGAATGAACAGTATAACGAGTACAGAATGTGGATGGAGGACAAGCTGATGAAAGACGAAATTAATGAGGAGGATAAGAAATGAGATAAGTGGAAAACTTAACATTAAAATTGGTGGCCAAGAAGTAGACGAAGAACCTTGGAAGAAGATAAAGAGCGAAACGAGGAGGTCATAACAAGCAGACCGGCACACGCAAAGAGGGCATTCCTGATCAAAGAAAGTCTACTAGTATCGAACATCGACCTGAATCCGAGGATTAAAGTTTTGAAGTTGTACGTCAGGAACATAACATTGCATGTTAGTGATTTACGAACTGAGGGAAAACCGGAACGAGGGTGATTGAAGGGTTCGAGGTTTGGTGCGTTACAAGGATGTTGAATATTAGATGGACTGATGACATAACAAATGAGATTCTCTTCAGGAGCGGTAAAAAAGAAACGTACGGAGGTCACTGACAAGAAGAAAGGACAGGATGATAGGACATGTGTTGAGACGTGAAGGAATAGTCTCCAAGGTACTAAAAGGTAGAGGTAGGGGATAAAAACTGTAAGGGAAACATATATTGGAATACAGCCAACAAATAAATAAGTGAGGACGTAGGAGGCAAGTGTTGCTCTGAGACGAAAGGTTGGCACCGAGAAGGAATTTGTGATGGGCCGCAGCAAACGAGTCAGAAGATTGGTGACAACAAAAGTTATGAAATAAAGGCAGTTCTAATAATCCAGTTGTTCCGAAATCTTTTATAGCTTTTTGCAAAGAAGATAGTAAACAACAGTATGAATGCAGCTCTTTACGTTATGTAACTTTCGATATACAACAAAGTTCCTTAGAAACAAAGAAATTATGATTTTCGTTGCTAAGTAACTTCCTAATATGTTAATACATTTCGTGTAAAAGTCACTGAATTACATTAACTAATTACCATATCATGGTGTGGGTTCCTGGTATCATGTCCTAGTTCATGAACCACGGGCAACGTATGAGTGGCCAAGTAAGTGGTCCTGACAGTCGGGATACCAGTTACTTTGGAATAAGGCTCGGCATCTCGGACATATTCCGAGTCGTGGCCACCTTTGTGCTCAGACGGCAAAGTCTACCAAATCCACCGGTTAGTCTCTCAACCGTTAAGGGTAAAACTCAATGGGACCCGGGGCAAGTAAGGCTAGCAACCTGCTTCCCTGGTACTATAAATATGATCCTGGCAACAATCAGAGCAAAATGCCTCGGACCTTTGGAGGTGACGGAGTCCCACCTCTAATTGACAAACCAGGAACTCCTAAGATGCGACTCGGCAAACGAATGGTAACGAGATGGGGAGCTATTAATATCAATGGGGGCTACTCTGGGAAGAAGGTAGAGCTGGCAGAGGCTGCAAGTAAGACTGGGTTGGACGTTTTAGCTGTTAGTGACATTCGGGTGAGGGGTGAGAAAGAAGAGGAAGTGGGAGAATACAATGTCTATCTGTCAGGAGTCAAAGCAGGAATAGCACAATGTGGTGTAGGGCTTTTCATCAGGAAAGAAATGAAACCTACCATAGTTGCAATAAGGTATGTAAACGAACGACTGATGTGGATAGATTTGACAGTGTCTAGCAAGAAAATTAGGATTGTGTCAGTATATTCGCATTGTGAAGGGACAGATCAAGATAAGATGGATAGTTTTTATGAGGCACTCGGTGTTGTAGTTGTTAGAGTAAAGGACAAGGACAGTGTTCTGCTCATGGGTGATTTTAATGCCAGGATTGGAAGGATATGAAAAGGTTATGGGTAAATTTGGAGAGGATATGGAGGCCAACAGGAACGGGAAACAACTCTTGGATTTCTGTGCCAGTATGTGCTTAGTAATCACAAAAGCCTTTTTTAAACATAAGAACATTCACCGGTATACTTGGGAAGGCAGGAGAACCAGATCTGTCATTGACTATATAATAACAGATCAGGAATTCAGGAAGGCTGTGAGGGACACACGTGTATTCAAGGGATTCTTTGATGACACTGATCACTGTTTAATCTGCAGTGAAATTGGTATTGTGAGGCCGAAAGTGCAGGAGGTCAGGTCCATGTGTAGGAGGATAGGAGTGGAGAAACTTCAGGATAAGGAAATCAGACCAAGTACACAACAGCGATCTCAGAAAGGTACCAGATAGTTGAATGTAATCAATTGCAGTCACTGGAAAAGGAATGGACAAGGTACAGGGACACAGTACTAGAAGTGGCCAAAGAATGTCTTGGAACAGTAGTATGTAAAGGTAGGATGAAGCAAACAGCTTGGTGGAATGACGCAGTCAAGGCAGCCTGTAAAAGGAAAAAGAAGGCATATCAAAAATGGCTACATACTAGAACTCAGGTAGACAGAGAAAGTTATGTTGAAGAAAGAAATAAAGCCAAACAGATAATTACAGCATCCAAGAAGAAATCTTGGGAAGACTTTGGAAACAGGTTGGAGACCTTGAGTCAAGCTGCTGGAAAACCATTCTGGAGTGTAACTAGCAGCCTCCGAAAGGGATGTAAGAAGGAAATGACAAGTATTTTGGACAGGTCAGGAAAATTGCTGGTGAATCCTGTTGATGCCTTGGGCAGATGGAGAGAATATTTTGAAGAGTTGCTCAATGTAGGCGAAAATACGATCAGTAATGTTTCAGATTTCGATGTGCAATGGGACAGGAATGATGATGGAAATTGGATCACATTTGAGGAAGTGGAGAAAATGGTCAACAGATTGCAGTGCAATAAAGCAGCTGGGGTGGATGAAATTAAGTGGGAACTCATCAAATACAGTGGAATGTCAGGTCTTAAATGACTGCACAGGATAATTGAAATGACCTGGGAGTCGGGACAGGTTCCATCAGACTGGACAGAAGGAGTAATCACACCAATCTTTAAACATGGAAACAGAAAAGATTGTAACAACTGCAGAGGTATCTCTTCGATCAGCGTTGTGGGTAAAATCTTCTCAGGTATTGTTGAAAGGAAAGTGCGAGTATTAGTTGAGGACCAATTGGATGAAAATCAGTGTGGGTTTAGGCCTCTTAGAGGTTGTCAGGACCAGATCCTTAGCTTACGGCAAATAATGGAGAAGTGTTACGAGTGGAATATGGAATTGTATCTATGTTTTATAGATCTAGAAAAGGCATATAACCGGGTTCCTAGGAGGACGTTATTGTCTGTCCTACGTGATTATGGAATAGGAGGCAAACTTTTGCAAGCAATTACATAGATAGTCAGGCAGCAGTTAGAGTTCACGGTAAATTGAGTCCATGGTTCAGAGCAGTTTCAGGGGTAAGATAAGGCTGCAGCCTGTCTCCACTGTTGTTCATTTTATTTATGGATCATATGTTGAAAAGAATAGACTGGCTGGGTGAGATTAAGACAGGTGAACACAAAGTAAGCAGTCTCGCATATGCGGATGACTTAGTTGTGGTGGCAGATTCTATTGAAAGTTTGCAAAGTAATATTTCAGAGCTAGATCAGAAATGTAAGGACTATTGAATGAAGATTAGCATCTCCAAAACAAAAGTAATAAAGTAATGTCAGTGGGAAAGAGATATAAACGGATTGGGTGCCAAATAGGAGGAACAAAGTTAGAACAGGTGGGCGGTTTTAAGTACTTAGGATGCATATTCTCACAGGATGGCAACATAGTGAAAGAACTGGAAGCAAGGTGTAGCAAAGCCAATGCAGTGAGCGCTCAGCTACGATCTACTCTCTTCTGCAAAAAGTAAGTCAGTACCAAGACTAAGTTATCTGTGCACCGTTCAATCTTTCGACCAACTTTGCTGTATGGAAACGAAAGCTGGGTGGATTCAGGTTACCTTATCAACAAGGTTGAGGTTACGGATATGAAAGTAGCTAGGATGATTGCAGGTACTACTAGATGAGAACAATGGCAGGAGGGTGTCCACAATGAGGAAATCAAAGAAAAATTGGGAATGAACTCTATAGATGTAGCAGTCAGGGCGAACAGGCTTAGATGGTGGGGTCATGTTACACGCAAGGGAGAAGCAAGGTTACCCAAGATACTCATGGGTTCAGCAGTAGAGGATAGGAGGAGTCGGGGTAGACCAAGGAGAAGGTATCTGGATTCGGTTAAGAATGATTTTGAAGTAATAGGCTCAACATCAGAAGAGGCACCAAGTTGCCACTGAATAGGGGATCATGGAGGAATTTTATAAGGAGGACTATGCTCCAGATTGAACGCTGAAAGGCATAATCAGTCTTAAATGGTGCTGACGATGACGATTACCATATCTGATCCTTAAATAAATAAATAAACAACATTTCGATGAACACACTAAAAATATTATCAATTATTTCAACTGCAGAATCCTGGCAGTATTTTCAGTAGAGTGACTGTTGTCTGAGTGACTGAAGGAATGAGTGTGGCGTGTATGCGAAGAATCAACAAAGATTGTCAGTAACTGAGTGAGCGTGGGAATTTGATTGCGCAGCCGTGAAGTGTCACATACATGAGGGAAAATCTGTAAAGCATACACTTTTCCGTATTTTAGGAATGAAAAACTAACTTCAGTCCATCACACGATTAAATATGATGTTAATTTGTTTTTATTCACTTTTTTAGGAAGTGTCTTTTGTAATTTCATGTAAACTGATGCCAAGCGGGATTAGCCGAGCGGTCTGAGGCACTGCAGTCATAGACTGTGCGGCTGATCCCGTCGGAGGTTCGAGTCCTCCCTCGGGCATGGGTGTGTGTGTTTTCCCTTAGGATAATTTAGATTAAGTAGTGTGTAAGCTTAGTTACTGATGACCTTAGCAGTTAAGTCCCATAAGATTTCATACACCTTTGAACCTTTTGTAATCTGATCAGGGATGGGTCCAAAGACAGAGGATAACGGGTTATGTGAATCGAAGTATGCAGCCCAGAGAAGAGATCTTTCGGATGTTGGGAGAGGAATTTGTGCTTGAGTCGCGAGAAGTCCATGGTCGGCGAGGTCACGTAGCCCGGAGCTCTAGGCATTTTCGTTAAAACTGCATAACAGTGGTTCTTTGGAAATTATAAATTATCGTCAAAAGTTTACGGTCATTGGTGGATTAAATCACGAAAATTTCGAAATTTTTAGTGAGAATGAAATTTTCCTTTCGGCATGTGGCGTGCTGTGCAGTCATAACCGCGATGCTTCATAGTCCAAAAGTGATAATCTGCATAGTATTTGAGCAAGCATTCAAGGCTATTAACCACAATGTGTTCTTATACATGCTGTTTAATGTCACATGAAATGTGTGCCTTTAGTATGTCTGACTTTATGGAACTGCATGTTGAGACGGAGCTGGTAGCAAATATGTGTGCACAGGGTGACAATTCACGTATAACAGCTGTTTCAATACAACGCCATTTTTCATTTAGTGGTTACAACCAGGTATGGTAAAAAAAGCTCACTTCAACAATACAATACATTTAAATAAATCTGTACATCCTGTTGACATGCGTAGTGCAGCTAATTTTATTAATGCTCTTCTCAGCTATGGAACATTACATGTCAGTTCAGGGCAGGCTGTGCCTCTGAAGAACTCACTAACGTGAATGCTTTCTATGTCAATAGGAAGGGTGATGAAAACTACGCTGCCACGTGTTCTTCTCAAGTTTTTGGACGACTGCATTCCAAAAGCTGTTTCACTGGACTGTAATTTAATGGACGTTATGCTACAGCGATGCACTAAGTACTAATGTGAACATATAATAATAACAATAATATTAATAATAATAATTATATTACAACATTTTACATGTTCTGTTGTTATTATTAAAATTGTAGGCATCTGTGGCACGTTAAGTTTGGGTGATGTAAGGGGCGAACGATCCCTTACTCAGAGATAATCACATTATGCCCCACACAGGTCGATGGTATGCAGAATCGATTGTCACGCGCCGGGAACATTAAATGAGTGCATGTGATAATAGTCTGGGTATAGCCGTCGGTCAGTGAGTATATCGTGGTTAGCAAAGAGGGAAAAAGTATCCCATGTTGACTTATCGGCTGAGAGTGTCCCACCGCCACGGTCTGAGTCTCAGTAAAACATACAGAATCGTGACAAGTGATAGTACTCACGAGTGTTCAAAAGCTTTATGGAGTGCCGAAAATATGCGTTTGCGTCAACCGCAGCGGCCACAGTGAGGATTGTGTGTGCTAACTATTGTTACAGCGTATGGCGATACAATAAAATATTTGCCTGGATTAAAATAAATCGAAATTAGAAGTGTAAGACGAAAGAAGCGTCAGTCTTACATTGTGTCTAACCAGAATATACCGCTCAACTAACGTAAAATATGTTGACGCTGATTACTGCAAAAACCCCTCACCATTGTGTTAAACATTGTTGAGCAGCAGCATTTTTATAAGAAACGATTCCCAAAACAGCTAAAGCCGATTCGCACGTATCTAATAGGTCACGGTCCATAAAAATTAAAACCGAGGTTGTTATACGGTTATTAAAAATCGACCGAATTTAATCGGGAATGTTTTTGTGACCACAAGTAACATTTGCATGGGTGTGGTTGGAGGTTGGCACCTCCCCTCTCCACGCCACACAACTGTCCCTGGAGCCGCCACTGAAATGTCTGTAATTTTTGCCAAATAGAATTTCTCATGGACAGCTGCATCACTTGCGAAAAGCAGCAGGTACTTACGTGATGTTAATCGTGGGTCGCTGAACAACAAAAAAGCAATGACTATTCCCATTTGCAAGGAGAGTCGTAGAACAAGTGTATATTATTATAGGCCTATAAAGCTAACTTTAATAAGTTGTAGAATTGTAGAGCATGTAATTCTCACGCACTATAATGTTTTTGGAGAACGAAAATCTCCTTTACAAAAATCAACATGGATTTCGCAAACAGATCTTGAGAAACTGAGACCGCTTTGTTCGTCCATTAGATCCAGAGCGCACTGTAGTTTACTGAAAAAAAAAAAAAAAAAAACAAAACGAAATTACTGACTGTAGGACCAGATTTGTGACTTGCAGCTAGAGCTCAACATTAGCTCTTGACGAACCATGTACAGATAATCTCAGGAATATAAGGACATTGATGGGAACGATACTGTGAACTATACAGGGTTATTTTTGCCACCGTGTACAAACTCTAGGGATTGGTCGAAGAGAGGATACGGAAGAAAAAAGGTCTAATGAACTTACGTCCGGAAATCCATGGTTTCCATACTAGAGACCATTTTTTCAATCATACATTCTTACAGAGACTGCAGTCTAATATGTCCATCATCGAAGTCTAGGACATTTCATGGGCTTCGTTATTCTTCATGCAAGTAAAACACCTATTAGAGCTACTACATTCATACTTTTCAATAAGAAATTGACATATTCGAAGATGCCTTTTTGTTTTAGGGGAATGCTTAATCCTATCAGAATACAATTTTCCTGACACACGCCTTCAGCTGATAGATTATGGGCGGTGCAAAGATGAAGATAGTGAGCCAAAGACGTGGTTTAACAAAATGCCTTCTGAATTACTAATACAGTGGAGATCTAAAGCATGTTCTACTAGCAGGTGTAAATCTAAATTCCAGAATTTGACATGGACAGAGAATTGCGAATGTGATGCACAATGTACAAGGCACACTGAGAAAGAAGTATATTAGTTTTACACACAGATTCCCATAACAGAGTTTGCTTCTACAATAAAGTAGCGCAAACATAATTATATATTGAAGTGTAAATACCACTTTCTAAATAAACTCCTATATTCCACTTTTGTTCATATTTTTATTTAAAATGAAAAATAACTTATTTTCCTCAATAAATAGCAGCCAGGCCACTTAAAAATACATGTTACTCGATTCCTTGCCCTTAAAAAATATATTCAGGCACCTAAGTAATGAGTATGATTGTCACAGGAGCAGAAATATATACTACTAAAATCGATGTTGGCCATTTCGGAAAGTAGGGTCTAAAACACCCGGTCGAGAATAAGGTTATATCTACCCAACTTCCTCAGACTCATCTGTACACTAAGGTAACAAAATTCATGGGATACCTCCTAATATCGTGTTATACCTCCTGCAACTCGACGTGGAATGAACTCAAGAAGTCGTTGGAACTCCCCTGCAGAAATATTGAGTAATGCTGCCTCTATAGCTGTCCACAGCTCTGAAAGTGTTGCCGGTGCACGAGTTTGTGCACGAAGTGAAGGATTAATGACGGGCGATTTGTGAGGTCAAATCATTCGCTCGAACTGTCCAGAATGTTATTCAAACCAATCGCAAAGAATTGTGGCCCGGTGACATGGCGCATTGTTATCCATAAGAGTTCCATCGTTGTTCGGTAACATGAAGTAGATGAACAGCTGCAAGTAGCCGATGGACCAAAGGACCCAGTCCATTCCATGTAAACACAGCCCACACCATTATGGAGTCACCACCAGATGGTACAGTGCCTTGTTGACAACTTGGGTCCATGGCTTGTTAGGGTTTGCGAACGACTCGAATCCTACCATCAGCACTTTCCAACTGGAATCGGGACACATCAAATCAAAACAGTTGATGGTTGGAGTCCTGACACATTATCTGCGAATCCAGTCATGCTGGCAACTGATGGGTTATGCATGGGGATCGTATCAACCTGTACCGCATCAAAACAGCCTGAAGGTGACGCAATGAAGCGTCGAAACTGGTAGCGACAAAATAAAATAAAATGATAAGGACGACTGTAGGTGTTTTTATTTTTTGTCTTTTATTCCCATTAGTTCCTGGTTTGTACACGAATTGATGGAGAGCCCTTCTTTTCCGTCAGTAAATTGCGAAGTGGTTCCATCTTAAGGTACAAAATCCCACACAGTCCTGGGTGTTACTCACTCGAAAAGAACTTGGTAATGTACCAGGTGGTTAAAATTAAAGAGCGGCAGCTCACGGAGGTCCAGTGTACGCTATAATTATCATATGCCAGTGTAATTTGATAGATACGGTATTGCGGTAATGCTGAACAGATTTACGCTGGTACACAAATTGTTCCAATAGTGGCCACCAGGTGTAAATCTGGCGCTGTAGACAGTTTGTAGGTACGACATCCACGCTGTCGTCTGACAAGCCGTAACCCGTGCGAATAGTATGGCTATCGAGAAAAGAGAACGTGTGCTGTTAATGAAACTCTTTTATGTGAACAGCAGCAACTACAGTGTTGCATTGAGAGACTATTCCCGACTGAAAGGTCTGAGGAGAGCCCCGATGTCGATAAATCGTTTATAAAAGATGACAATGAGATTCGAAAACGCGAGTGAGCTTAGTGCGACACCTGGAAGAGGGAGACGTCCTATTCCGCTGGAAGTTACTGACGATGGTGCCCTGCTGTAACTGACCATGCTGCACGTACCTCGGGAAGTGCTAGTGTTCGTGCAGTGTTACCAGAATTGTCCATCCCATGATCAACAGTACGGAAGGTTTCGCGATCTATTTTACACTGGTACACGTACATGATCCAAACGGTTCAGCAACTGAAACCGAATGCTCCGCAGCAATGTTCCGAATTTGGTCTTTGTATTCTGGCACGGATCGAAGTTGATGACATGCGGGCTGTCAATATTGTATGTAGTGAGGAGGTACGTGGAGTAACGAGGCACATTTTACGGTACAGGCTGCACTGAATACACAGAACTGCCGAATTAGGAGCAGTGTTAAACTGTGTGTTGTGCACAGTGAGCCACTGCACTCGCCGTATGTCACTGTGTGGTAGCGATTCATAAGCTCCTTTATTCTTGGTCCGTTCTTCTTTTCTGAGAACCTTTCAGGTACAAGGCGTACCGTGACGTCTGCACGTTATCGAGACCTTGTACAGCATGTGATTCCTGTTTATTAAGAATGAAACTGTGTGGAAACCTCTGTTTTCGTGTAAGATGTGGCAACACCTCCTGTCGCTCGCCCAGTGAAAGATCTGCTTAATGCAACCTTCCACGAAAGGCTTATTTCCAGTGGTTTTCCAGATGCATGACCTGCAGGATCACCTGATCTGAACCCATGTGACTTTTGGTTCCAGGGACATCTAAAAGAACGCGTTTACCAGGGACACGTTCGGTCTCTACATGAACTGAAGGCCAGTATACAGGAACACAATGCTTAGATCCCACCAGAACTGCTGCAAGCAACTGTTGATCATGTCATTTTACGGTGGTGTGGTGGTTAGTGCTTAACGTCCCGTCGACAACGAGGTCATTAAAGACGGAGCGCAAGCTCGGGTTACGGAAGGTTTGGGGAGGAAATCGGCCGTGCCCTTTCAAAGGAACCATCCCGGCATTTGCCTGAAACGATTTAGGGAAATCACGGAAAACCTAAATCAGGATGGCCGGAGAAGGGATTGAACCGTCGTCCTCCCGAATGCGAGTCCAGTGTGCTAACCACTGGGCCACCTCGCTCGGTGTCATTTTACGGACGCAGCATCTCCTCGACCTCTCCAGTGCTCATACTATACAACTGTGTTAGAGGTGGTTAATAATTAAATCACCATTATGCCTTTCTCTCTCGTTTGACCTTTTCTGCTCATGACCCATTCCTAACCAACTACATATGAGAACATTTCTATATGTATTTTTTTTACATTCACAGAGCCAGATTTGCATTTGGTGGTCAAAATTGGAACTATTTTTTTTCTAGCGTAAATCAGTTCTGGATTAACGCATCAGAATATCTACTATGTTGACGATAATTACAGCCCACACTGGACCTCTGTGGGTAATCACAATTACCCAGTACCTGTTGCCATAAAATCCCATAAGAACCTCAAAATGTTACAAGAATCTGCTTTTTACTGCAAGTTTTTGCTGCAGACGGATGAAGGACAACTTTAACGCTCTGAGAGCAGAGGGCTAAACTTCATACATTATGTACGTCGAGGTCCACAAGACAAGTTTCATTCTTCCTTGCTTTTTAGTAGTATTTGCTTCTACAGAAGGTCAGAATCATGGTTTACCACTGTGGTGTGATGCCGTAATTCCCACCTCCCGATGTAGTGTTTTAAATGCCAGTATTTCAGACATATGTCTTCCTAGTGTTCACATGGCCCGATGTTTGGATACTGTGGCTGGCCACTTCACTAAAACACACCATGTGCGCCACCATCTTTCTGTGTCATCTGCCGGAATGACCACCGTCTGCAACCCACGAAGTGTGCTGCCTGATGAAGGAATTCAAAATCCAGGAACTTTAGGTCACAGGTCGCTTGTCATATTTTGGAGCTCAGAAATAAACACGATCGTTTGTGTCCAGTCTCCATGATATCCACTTCTGCAACTACTGTGGCCAGGTAGTCAACAACGGTAGGCGCTCCCTTCTCATGGTTCCTGTGACACCATCTTCCGGCACCACTTCCCATAACCAGCAGGAGAAGTAGACTCCACTCCGGCTTCTACACGTGACAGGGCTTCTTCTCGGGAACCATCTCCCTGTAAATACACAGATCAGAGACACGACACCACGCTAGTGGTTAAAAGAGCCACAAATTGTGAGTCCTACCCAGTCAACTCTTCATCCGTTCAACAGGCACAGTAGATAATCACTCACAAAGAGCTCCACCGTCAGAAGTAGTGAAAGATAAAAAAGAAGACATCTCAGGAAGGTTTCTTTGGTCATCCTGGAGGTGCCAGATGTCAGCATGCCATAAGACTCGGAACTGATATTGTTCAACTTATGTTATTCTACCCTGAACAGTGACAGACAGTGGTCCTGGGGTGTGACCCGTTGCCGTAGCCCCTTCACGCCTATTCAGGACACCCTCACAATGATTATAAACTGGAACTGCTGCGGATATTACTGTCACCTACCAGAACAACAACAGTTAATTTCCACTTGATCAGCAACCTGTGCTGCTGACGCACACTTTACTGATGAGCTGCAACTGCGATGCTCACTGAGACACACATTTTACTGATGACCATTCTCCAACTCTTGGAGATTATAGTGGATTCTGTTGGAACTATACTGCCCCAAACAGAGAAACTGGAGGGTCTATACAGTGGTTTACAAAGACGTCGTCAGTGAGTGGATTACCCTCTGTACCAAGCTGCAATTGTAGTGTAAATTCAGACACGCCTGCGGTCATCGTCTGTTACGTTTATTTATCCCCACGCAGGATACTTACATATCTTGAGTTGACCACCTTAATCCAGTCCCTATTTGTGTTGTGACTACTTTTCGACAAAAAGCTGGCATGGCTATCCCATATTCTGCAACTAAGGATTAGCTGCACGTCAAAGCTCAACACTCTCTGCTTTCTTGTGGAATGGAGTGCAATACTCCCCTGCATACTTATCGGGCCATGGTCGCATCTCAATTGGGCTGTGGCTGTCAGGTTTAAGACTGAGCGACACCTACAGATTTGAAGTTGAAGGAACCAAGCCTGCCATCGTAGAGTAAGACGGGCCACTAGCACATTCTGGATTAGTCCGATTAGACAGTCTCCTTGCTGAGGGACGGATCTTCCTTTGCAGTTCACATGGTACCAACTCTTGCTGACTTACGCAGTCATCATCCAACAGTTTCCAAATCGTCCTGCTTACCATATTCTTTTTGCACACAAGGGGCATCGACACCCTGGCACCCACCCACAGATGGCGGGACTTCTGCGTAACCTTTTTAGAATGTACTCCCATTGTTTCCTGCGCACCACTCCCTGGTTAGTACCCATATCACGAATTAGGGCCGATCTATTTCAAAGACCTTAAGTTTCAGTCATCCCCAAGTCCTCTCAGCGTCACTTTCTCTTAATTCTTCAGGAATATCCCTGTGCTACTGTTATTTAAGCTGATGGCTCTAAAATCACGAGCAGGGCAGGATATGATTTTACATCTCCAACCGGTCAGGAACAATATTTGTGGCTGGAAACGGAGTTGATAGTTGATAGCCATGAACAGAACCTTACATTTAACGAAACAGACCTCTCTCGACGGCATTTTAACTTGTAGTGACCTAGTTCAAATGGTTCAAATGACTCTGAGCACTATGGGACTTAATATCTGAGGTCATCAGTCCCCTAGAACTTAGAACTATTTAAACGTAACTAACCTAAGGGCATCACAGACATCCTGCCCGAGGCAGGATTCGAACCTGCGACCGTAGCAGTCGCGCGGTTCCAGACTGTAGCGTCTAGAACCTATCGGCCACCCCGGTCGGCGTAGTGACCTAGTGACCATTCTCCAGGCTATTTGTCCATGTTAGTCTTCTCACCGTCTGATATCTGCTATTCATGAGTTTCTCTCCGTTATTAGTTGTAATACCTGTTCCTTTGTCTTCCTCTGGTTCTCAAGTGATGTGGGTATCCCTGGGGCTGAAACGGTACACTTTTCAGTTAGAGAAATTATTACTTGCCCAACATTCGTTATGACGATCATAGGTGTGGATCTGCCCGTGCTAATGAGCTCTCTCTGCACTCGAAAATGGAACAATATCTGGTGGGCTACTGGCCTCTCTAATAAACGTCGCACTATCAGTAAGACTGCTGCTGCATAGCGTTTCTCCTAGTTCCTCACTATGTCCCCTCCACACCGATCCTACCCGACAGCTCACCCCTACGTTGTGGGGTCTTACAGACAGTAGCCCACATAGCCATGTATGAAAGTGAAACGTGGACGATGAATAGTTTAGACAAGAAGAGAATAGAAGCTTTCGAAATGTGGTGCTACAGAAGAATGCTGAAGATTAGATGGGTAGATCACATAACTAATGAGGAGGCATTGAATAGAATTGGAGATAACAGAAATTTGTGGCACAACTTGACTAGAAGAAGGGATCGGTTGGTAGGGCATATTCTGGGGCATCAAGGCATCACCAATTTAGTACTGGAGGGTAGCGTGGAGGGTAAAAGTCGTAGAGGGAGACCAAGAGATGAATACACTAAGCAGATTCAGAAGGATGTAGGTTGCAGTAGGTACTGAGAGATGATGAAGCTTCCACAGGATAGAGTAGTATGGAGAGCAGCATCAAACCAGTCTCAGGACTGAAGACCACAACAATATCAACAACAACAACAATACCCAACTAACCAACCAATAAATCACTTCATGGATCCTACAGTTCTGAGGTGGCAATCAGGGCCACGTTAACTCCTTCCTACTTCCGCTGATTTACAGCCAGCCTAATGCCTCGAGGTACAGGCCAGCTTGACAGCCGATGTGATTTTATTTTCTGTGCATGACGTCTTTTGCATCTCGTGATTATCTTGCAAAGGCGACATCAGCGTATTATTTGACAGCTGAGGTCAGACGGTGGGTACACAATCCCATGCTTAAATGATTACGCATAAAACCGTACGAATGTTTATCCAATTGGAGTGGAAATGAGAAAGTCACAAAGTGAGGATAAGCATCGGAATGAGTGCAGGGATCTGACTCAGTCTGAAAACTGAGTCGACAATAGGCTTCCAGAAGGCAAATTAAAGCAGTTTGTGCCAAGTAGCAAGCAAATCACATCTTCTCCAAGTTTATCGTATTTGTCATGGATGGGCTCATTTTGCTATTTCATCCAATGAACGATTGACGCTACATTATCACCCCTCCAAGTCGTCGTACGGGGCGACAAAATTTCCGGTCTTGTGAGTCGAAAAGTGACATAGGAACTTAAGTATAATTCTCAGGAATTTTTCGTAGTGGCACTTTCCAGTACCAGCTGCTAACCAAATTCTGTCGTGCACTCCTTTAATAATTCCTTTAAGTGTCTGTCTGCATTCTAAACTGTCAAGAAGGCTGCAACGCTACAAAAAAACTCGCTTTTTCTAACAGAAATGCCTATAAGCCTTTGCTCAACTGTCCTCAAGTATCTGTCGCTTATCGGTGGCCCTCTGTAGACAGCGACTTACTAAACTAGCCAACCTCTTCAGAGTGAATCAAACGCTTCACTTAACTCACACTGTATAGCATTTGAGAAAAACTCACTACATCCATATGAGGTGTAAGTGGAGCCCTTTTGTTTTGAATGACTGGCAGCAAAGTATTACAATACCCTCCTAATCTTGGTTTTATCTGGCTAGTGCACGTGCTGAACCTAACTCATTGATGCCTCTTATACTTTTTTCAATGCATTTTATATTTCAATTAGTATGCCAAAAATATATTTGTTACAACATTTATTTTAATTAATCATAAGAATTATGTTTCACCATAGACTTTTAAGGTGTTCTTTGGAACAACGACTTAAATGAAATATTCTGACATCGACATACAGAGCATCAAACGTTTTAAATAGTCTTTCTTATTCATTTAAAACGCTCATAGATGAACTAAATTTCAGTCATATATAAACAAAATATTGTGGTTTCATAATATATGACATGACAGTGTAATATGTAAGAATTACTGTCTGCTTTGGATTTCAGTTAAGTCCTTGTTCAGGAGAACCGCTCTACATTGGCCAATGCCTATATTATATTACACTATCAATTGATGTTAACATCTGGTAATGCTGAAGGCAAGGGGAAACTACACCCGTAATTGTTCCCGAGGGCATGCAGCTTTACTGTATGGTTAAATGATGATTGTGTTCTCTTGGGTAAAATATTCCGGAGGTACAATAGTCCCCCATTCGGATCTGAGGGCGGAGACTACTCAAGAGGACGTCGTTATCAGGAAAAAGAAAACTGGCGTTCTGCGGATCGCAGCGTGGAATGTCGGATCCCTTAATCGGGCAGGTAGGTTAGAAAACTTAAAAGGGGAAATGGATAGATTAAAGTTATATATAGTGGGAATGAGTGAAGTTCGGTGGCAGGAGGAACAAGACTTCTGGTCAGGTGAATACAGGGTTATAAATAAAAATCAAATGGGGGTAATGCAGGAGTAGGTTTAATAATGAATAAAAAAATAGGAGTGCGGGTAAGCTACTACAAACAGCATAGTGAACGCACTGCTGTGGCCAAGATAGAGACGAAGCCCACACCTACTAGAGTAATACAAGTTTATGTTCCAACTAGCTCTGCAGATGATGAAGAAATTGATGAAATGTATGATGAGATAAAAGAAATTATTCAGGTAGTGAACGGAGACGAAAGTTTAATAGTGATGCGTCACTGGAATTCGAGAATAGGAAAAGGGAGACAAGGAAACATAGTAGGTGAATATGGATTAAGGGATAGAAATGAAAGAGGAAGCCGTCGGGTAGAATTTTGCACAGAGTATAAGTTAATCATAGCTAACACTTGGTTCAAGAATCATAAAAGAAGGTTGAACACATGGAAGAATCCTGGAAATACTAGAAGGTATCAGATAGAATATATAATGGTAAGACAGAGAGATATTAAATTATAAGACATTTCCAGGGGCAGATGTGGACCCTGACCACAATTTATTGGTTATGAACTGTAGATTAAAACTGAAGAAACTGCAAAAAGGTGGGAATTTAAGGAGATGGGACCTGGATAAACTGATTAAACCAGAGGTTGTACAGAGTTTCAGGGAGGGCATTAGGGAACAATTGTCACAAATGGGGGAAAGAAATACAGTAGAAGATGAATGGGTAGCTCTGAGGGATGAAATAGTGAAGACAGCAGAGGATCAAGTAGGTGAAAAGATGAGGGCTAATAGAAACCCTTGGGTACCAGAAGATATATTGAATTTAATTGATGAAAGGAGGAAATGCAGTAAATGAAGCAGGCTACTTGAGGACAATATTCTGGAAATGGAAGAGAATGTAGATGATGACGAAATGGGAGATACAATACTGCATGAAGAGTTTGACAGAGCACTGAAAGACCTGAGTCGAAACAAGGCCCCCGGAGTAGAAAACATTCCATTAGAACTACTGACAGCCTTGGGACAGCCAGTCCTGACAAAGCTCTACCATCTGGTGAGCAAGATGTATGAGACAGGTGAAATACCCTCAGACTTCAAGAAGAATATAATAATTCCAATCCCAAAGGAAGCAGGTGTTGACAGATGTGAAAATTAACGAACAATCAGTTTAATAAAGCACAGATGCAAAATACTAACGCGAATTCTTTACAGACGAATGGAAAGTCTAGTAGAAGCCCACCTTGGGCGTGATCAGTTTGGATTCCGTAGAAATATTGGAACACGTGAGGCAATACTGACCTTACGACTTATCTTAGAAGAAAGATTAAGGAAAGGAAAACCTACGTTTCTAGCATTTGTAGACTTAGAAAAAGCTTTTGAAATATTGACTGAAATATTGAATACTCTGTTTGAAATTCTGAAGGTGGCAGGGGGAAAATACAGGGAGTGAAAGGCTATTTGCAATTTGTACAGAAACCAGATGGTAGTTATAAGAGTCGAGGGACATGGAAGGGAAGCAGCAGTTGGGAAGGGAGTGAGACAGGGTTGTAGCCTCTCCCCGATGTTATTCAATCTGTATATTGAGCAAACAGTAAAGGGAACAAAAGTAAAATTCGGAGTAGGTATTAAAATCCACAGAGAAGAAATAAAAACTTTGGTGTTCTCCGATGACATTGTAATTCTGTCAGAGACAGCAAAGGACTTGGAAGATCAGTTGAACGGAATGGACAGTGTCTTGAAAGGAGGGTATAAGATGAACATCAACAAAAGCAAAACGAGGATAATGGAATGTAGTCGAATTAAGACGTGTGATGCTGAGGGAATTAGATTAGGAAATGAGACACTTAAAGTAGTAAAGGAGTTTTGCTATTTGGGGAGCAAAATAGCTGATGATGGTCGAAGTAGAGAAGATATAAAATGTAGACTGGCAATGGCAAGGAAAGAGTTTCTGAAGAAAAGAAATTTGTTAACATCGAGCATAGATTTAAGTGTCAGTAAGTCGTTTCTGAAAGTATTTGTATGGAGTGTAGCCATGTATGGAAGTGAAACATGAACGATAAATAGTTTGGACAAGAAGAGAATGGAAGCTTTCGAAACGTGGTGCTACAGAAGAATGCTGAAGATTAGATGGGTAGATCACATAACTAATGAGGGAAGTATTAAATAGAATTGGGGAGAAAAGGAGTTTGTGGCACAACTTGACAAGAAGAAGGGACCGGTTGGTAGGACATGTTCTGAGGCATCAAGGGATCACAAATTTAGCATTGGAGGGCAGCGTGGAGGGTAAAAATCGTAGAGGGAGACCAAAAGATGAATACACTAAGCAGATTCAGAAGGATGTGGGTTGCAGGAAGTACTGGGAGATGAAGAAGCTTGCACAGGATAGAGTAGCAAGGAGATCTGCATCAAACCAGTCTCAGGACTGAAGACCACAATAACAATGCTAGGTTTCATGTTCATGTTCCTGCTTTGTCCCGGACAATTGTGAACATGTGTCTGCAGCGTGCTGTGCCTAGCACTGAAGCCTTTTCATTTGCCTCTGCAACAGCTACAAACGCAGTATGCGTTGACGCCAAAGTATGAGAGCAGTAGGACAGTCGCAGCGTCAGGACACTTTTAATATCAAATTGATATGAAAATTGAGTAAATTGATGAATTTATCACCCCCGCCCACCCCCACCCCCTGAAACGCCCGCCGCCGCACCTGGATGACGTCACGTATTTTTCTCAGCCTGCACGTATGCCCCTGCCCGTCCTCCACCTCGCCCCTACCTAGAACCTACCCTATTGGCGGGAATTTCGAGTTTTGTTAGGAATTTCGAATTTTGGTTGCAATGTCTTTGTCCCAGGGCTTCGCTGACATATCACCCCACCTCCCCTCCCCCACCCGGGAAATGGTGGGATATTAAAATTTCTGGTATCCTTTCCGGAACTTGAACCCTGGTGCTACTGGATGGAAAGCCCAAGTGCACCCCCTAACAAATGGAAACTGTTCAGATGCAGGAGAGGAAGGTTAAGTTAGTGTACTTTATTTATTTTGGTCGGGAAACTGCCGCAAAGATCGATCCTAATTACGTAATCAGTCACAAAGATCAGGTCTAATTACGCAACTATATGCATAGCACTACACAAGGATGGCATAAAAGCGCTATACATCGCAAAAACTGACGATACCATAGAACTGGTGTTATCCTGCTGTGAAAAAATTTCGCAATACCACTAGAAACTAGCGACGGACACACACACTCAAACTCTACCCTACACCTACAAGCTGGCAGAAAAAAGGCTGGGGAGTAAGGTACTATCTTAATTATTTCTGGTGGGGAATACGTTCAACTGATGAGGTGCTGGTGTTGGACAGAGAGAAGTTTAAAAAGTGTATTTCATGTAAGCATACAGCATCAGTCGCTGTTTGATGTCAGAGTTTGTTCCAGGTGCCTGCTCAGAAACTATCCCGCAGCCCAGGTAACAGAAGCCAATACACGCTACCACAACTGATGGGAAAAAATGCATCACAGTTCTAATCACACTTCGAAATTGTCATAAAAAACCAGCACTCGTAATGAACAGGTCATAATGCAGCACATGTACTGGGGAAAATCGTCGTCTAAAGGACTGCAGCGGGGGCGGTAGTTGAATGTGCGTTCTCCTCGATAGGAGTCCACAAACTGCCGAAAATCGAGGTCGCATTCATATCTCCCTCCACCCCTCCCTCCCGCCGTCCATCTACGAGAGCGGGGGGTGGGAGTGAGGGGTGGGGGGACATGCTCCTTCAAACAGCCAGCTGCTCCGCCGACCACCTTGTGGCGCGGGCAGGCCACTGTCCGCCCTTTGCTGCCACCCTAAGCGGTCACTCGCCGCACTCGGCTGTCCACCATCTGGCCGCCACCTTTAGGCGAGGCTCCTATGCCAATACAGTAGCGTGTATAGTCAACTAAACGAAGGGAGATAAAAGGACGGCCGCCTCAAGTGCAACTTGTTCATCTAAAATATAGCGACAGAGCCCCCACACGCCACCCCCCGGACAGAAAGTGGCTGTATCCGGTGACCACCAATGCAGACACGCTCCCCCCGGCCACTCATTCGCAGCAGCCCACAATTCTGAGATGCAGAACAATTATATTTGACGGCAACGCGTTTATAATCAAGCATCTATTAAAAATGCACAACACATTTGCGACCATAATAAATGTCCTCTTTCCACGAAAATAGGAAAAAGTCAATTTTCTTTTAGTTTTATCAGCAAAATCGGTATAGTTTTTACTGCCGTCGCATCTCATTATTTTGTGACGTCCAGGGAAGTGTATCGTCACCGACCACAAATGATGAGCAGAGACATGACCACCCTGCGCAAAATCAGGAAAAAGAAAACTTCGACTATTTTGCTGCGAGAATTACTGGTCACTGAAGACTGTACTCGTTATTTTGAAACCATCATCGGAGTAAACAAACCACGAGAATTTGAACTCCAAAGAAAAAAAAACTACACTCCTGGAAATTGAAATAAGATCACCGTGAATTCATTGTCCCAGGAAGGGGAAACTTTATTGACACATTCCTGGGGTCAGATACATCACATGATCACACTGACAGAACCACAGGCACATAGACACAGGCAACAGAGCATGCACAATGTCGGCACTAGTACAGCGTATATCCACCTTTCGCAGCAATGCAGGCTGCTATTCTCCCATGGAGACGATCGTAGAGATGCTGGATGTAGTCCTGTGGAACGGATTGCCATGCCATTTCCACCTGGCGCCCCAGTTGGACCAGCGTTCGTGCTGGACGTGCAGACCGCGTGAGACGACGCTTCATCCAGTCCCAAACATGCTCAATGGGGGACAGATCCGGAGATCTTGCTGGCCAGGGTAGTTGACTTACACCTTCTAGAGCACGTTGGGTGGCACGGGATACATGCGGACGTGCATTGTCCTGTTGGAACAGCAAGTTCCCTTGCCGGTCTAGGAATGGTAGAACGATGGGTTCGATGACGGTTTGGATGTACCGTGCACTATTCAGTGTCCCCTCGACGATCACCAGAGGTGTACGGCCAGTGTAGGAGATCGCTCCCCACACCATGATGCCGGGTGTTGGCCCTGTGTGCCTCGGTCGTATGCAGTCCTGATTGTGGCGCTCACCTGCACGGCGCCAAACACGCATACGACCATCATTGGCACCAAGGCAGAAGCGACTCTCATCGTTGAATACGACACGTCTCCATTCGTCCCTTCATTCACGCCTGTCGCGACACCACTGGAGGCGGGCTGCACGATGTTGGGGCGTGAGCGGAAGACGGCCTAACGGTGTGCGGGACCGTAGCCCAGCTTCATGGAGACGGTTGCGAATGGTCCTCGCCGATACCCCAGGAGCAACAGTGTCCCTAATTTGCTGGGAAGTGGCGGTGCGGTCCCCTACGGCACTGCGTAGGATCCTACGGTCTTGGCGTGCATCCGTGCGTCGCTGCGGTCCGGTCCCAGGTCGACGGGCACGTGCACCTTCCGCCGACCACTGGCGACAACATCGATGTACTGTGGAGACCTCACGCCCCACGTGTTGAGCAATTCGGCGGTACGTCCACCCGGCCTCCCTCATGCCCGCAATACGCCCTCGCTCAAAGTCCGTCAACTGCACATACGGTACACGTCCACGCTGTCGCGGCATGCTACCAGTGTTAAAGACTGCGATGGAGCTCCGTATGCCACGGCAAACTGGCTGACACTGACGGCGGCGGTGCACAAATGCTGCGCAGCTAGCGCCATTCGACGGCCAACACCGCGGTTCATGGTGTGTCCGCTGTGCCGTGCGTGTGATCATTGCTTGTACAGCCCTCTCGCAGTGCCCGGAGCAAGCATGGTGGGTCTGACACACCGGTGTCAATGTGTTCTTTTTTCCATTTCCAGGAGTGTATATTAAGCCAATTCTTCCAGCTTGTTGAACAAATTAGACGACCTGAGAGAATCTCTGGCGTTCAGTGTCTGTAAATAAACTGCCATCCACGTGAGTATTACAAACGTTTTAGACAATCTTTCACGCCATTGGCCCACATATCAAGAAAAAGACAACACATTTATTTTACGTTTGACAAAAAGAAGCTATAATCCAAGAGAATGTAGCTGTTCTGTATACTCTGACAGGGCCCCTTTTACTAGTGCAAATTGTGAGAGCCTATCTCGCCCTGTGTAGGTGGAAGACTGAAATTTCGTTAAAAGATATCGCGAAAACGAAAAAAAAGACACAATTGTCAAGAATCATTCCGCAGTGCCCTTGCCATCTCTTCCACCCGCCAGGCGGCACGTGATTGATATCAGTATGATAGGCTAATTAATTAATTAATTAAATTGATCACGAGATTCACTTTACACGGCAAATATTTTTTTTCCAGCTTTCAGATTACACTGACCAGCTAGGACAACTGGGAATCCATGGAGGGAACACGATGTTCCTTGCGAGGAACACTATTGAGAAATGGCATTTGAAGCTGACCACAGAAGGATTCTACAGTCCAAAACATACACAACATACCCTGCTTAAAAGGCGGTCTTGAGTCTACAGGTACACACGTGAGTCACTGGTAATGTTACACTTTCAGGTAGAAATGCTGTCTGCGATTTGGAATCAAGTCTATCCATTCAACAACATACGCAAGTTGTATCTTGTAGAGACATCTTTTAATGGTTACAGCCACTGGTGACTCATATTCGTGCCACTCTCGTATCTCGAAACGAGTCACCCTTTTTCTTTTTTTCTTTCGAAACTGTCTGCTAAGGATCCCATACACCAAGAAACCCAGCGCTGTTTTTAGACAGTCCTTCTGCATCTTGTAAGTGCTCATAAGTCTCTGCCCCGTCCTCCCTCCATATTAGTCTATGTGATCGTCCAAATTTAAGTCTGATCTGTGCAGAAGTCGGAGAGGGCTATATCTAAGACCTTCTGCATCGTGTGGGAAAACAGAACGAGCTGAGTTAATGCAACATAAGTGCGTGTTTGATAAGTCAATGTAAATGGGAACGTGGTGTCATAGCTCTGCCAACCACGTACAGTGTGTAAGGCCAGCGTCAAACGAAGCTTTCCCCTGCAACACGAGGTAGCAGAAGAGATAGTACGATAGGTTACAGTGGTGTTTCCTGTTGGGAAAATTAAGAAGACTACACATCATACATGGTACGGAGGAAGGACAAAGATTTTGCTGTACATCTCCAAATCACATACAGGTAGTCAGAAGGAGATCCGTGTCGCTCAGGGTGTATTCATGTCTATCACACAATCATATGAAGCGATACTATTAAATATACAGGTATTGGTTCGTTGGAGCAGGTGGTTCGTGACTCAAGTCGCTTCCACAGACCGGGGTAAAGTTTCATCACCTGTACTATAGGATGATCGTATCCAACAGATAACCAATCACACGAGAGAGCTCTTGCATTGCTCCTTCATAAACAGTTTAATACATTGTGTTTTTCAGTTGTAACACACGCAATCAGTGTACACCGCCGTACACTTTGTTTTTTCGACCATGTCTTAAGAGTGCTTTGTCAGCTGCTGCTAAACCGAAATTAACACGTTTCGATCCTCTGGCTCTCACAGAAAACTGTACATTGCATGGCATAAACTATACAGCTACCAAACCACAGGCTGGTAGGAATAAAACGCAGCCGCGATGTTTCTGATTGTCAAAAATGTGGAAGATATCGCAACATATGGAAACTGAACGAGTTTGTGGTATTTTAGAGCGCTTCCAGCAACTGTTTGAAGGCGATTACCTGTACCTTCCCATCGAAAGGGTAGCGGATGTCTCGGTGCTCCGTTTCGAAAAGCATTGTTCCTCCATTTTGCAGTCATGTACATGATTATTGTTCCATTGTTGACCATCGCCAGAAGGTGCTGTTCACAACATGCGTGAGTAGCATACATAAAAAGAGGTACTGTTATTATATTGGCGAAAAAAATTAAAATAAACACATGTGTAGGATATAGTAGCACATGGAAATAGAACGAGTCTGTAGCAATGAGGAAACGCTTCCAAACAACTGTATTAAGGTATGACTTTAACATGTAATCCCATGTTCCACAGCGACAAGCAGCAGATATCCAGTGATCTATCAAGGTTCGCTCCATCTCAAAAGAATGATGTCAGTCAATCATTACGCAGTATTCAACAACGTTCCCAGTGGACAGTTGGGATTGGAAAGACTCCACTGATATGGGACGATGTACTGTAATACACACCGCACCTGATAGCAAGATCAATTTTAGCAATTTTACCCAGAAGTCGGAGAGAGGAATTTCCACCACATTCTGCAACCTGTCTAGAAACAGAGTGAGTTGAGTTAATGCTGCAGGAGAGTGTACGATGTGTAAGGTCAGCGTCAAATGAATCCTGCTCCTTCAGAACGATGACAGTACAAACAGTTATTGTGGTGTTTCTTCCTGGGAAAATTAGGACGACTCAACATCGAAGCACATCCGTGCCCCTCAGAATTCATTCACGTCTATCACCCAAACATTCTACCATTGTTATCCTGTACCACTGAGCAGAGAAAAATTACGAACTATAAAAGCTCCGTTAATTTCTACCGATAGATTTTTACCGCATCTCTCTCTTCCGGTATATCTAAAACAAATACCATCTACATGCCAGCATCAAGCGTATGTGGCGATCCGATTAAATATACAGGTATTTATCCATTGGAGCAGGTGGCCAGTGATCGACGTCGCTTGCAGAGACAAGTGTAAAGTTTTATCGCCTGTACTGTACGAGAACCTGTATACTTACAGGTAATTCACTTTTTAAACTCCTCTCTGTCGAACACCAGCATCTCATCAGTTGA
The DNA here is from genome assembly GCF_023897955.1 of Schistocerca gregaria. NCBI lineage: Eukaryota > Metazoa > Arthropoda > Insecta > Orthoptera > Acrididae > Schistocerca > Schistocerca gregaria. The sequence goes on from NC_064931.1 coordinate 552,719,146, forward strand.
ACATGTTTCCCACCAAAAAGAATAAAGATAGTACCTTACGTCCTAGCCTTTTTCCGACCAGCTTATAGGTGTAGGGTAGAGTTGGGGTGTGTGTGTCTCTCGCTAGTTTCGAGTGGTATTGCGAATTTTTTTCCCATCAGGATAACACCAGTTGTATGGTATTTTCAATTTTTGCTGCATTTCTACACCGTCCTTGTGTAGCGCTATGTAGATAGTTGTGTAATGAGGCCTGATCTTTGCGATTAATTATGTAATTAGTATCGATCTTTGCGTGTTTCCCGACCAAAATAAATGAAGTACACTAACCTAACCTTCCTCTCCCAGATTTGGACAATTTCCATGTGTTAGTTGGGTGCACTTGAGCTTTCCATCCAGGAGCCCCAGGGCTCGAGTCCTGGAAAAGGCACAGCCATTTTTAATTTCCCGTCAGTACCAAATGCCTCTGGTGGTTTAATTGTGTTACGAAGGGGGGGGGGGGGGGGGGCGGGCGGGTTACACTTGGGCTTTCCGCCCGAAGGTCCAGGGTTCGAGCCCCAGAAAGGATACCGTCAGTTTTAATTTCCTGACAATTCCCGGGTGGGGGAGGGTGCGTGGTTGGTTGGGGGGGGGGGTTGTCCGCACCTCCCTGGGACAAAGAAATTCCCACCAAAATTTGAAATTCCCACCAAAATTCGAAATTCCCGACAATAGGGCAGGTTGGCGGTTAGGGGGGGTAGGGGAAGAGGGGGTTGGGGTATACGTGCAGGCTGAGAAAAATAAGTGATGTCATCCAGGGGCGGAGGTGGGCGTGGCTGGCAGTGGGAGTGTTCAATTGATCAATTTAATTAATTTACATATTAATTTGATATCAAAAGTGTCCTGACGCCGCGACTACCCTACTAGTTATGAGTCGAGTACATTTATTTGTGTTTCAGATTAATCATGTTTAAAATTTGCTGAAGCTGACACTCTTGTCTAAGATATTTATGATTTATATCCCATTTTATTAACGGAGGTATTTTTCCCTACTAAGATAGTTAACTGTTTCTGATGTCGCATTTCTTCATGTTTTAAGTAGATGGTATTACTGGTATCTTCTTACCATTTTCACTGCTTTCACTTGTAGACATGCACATTCTTTGCGTCTGTTGACAAACGTGAAGACGATTACAATACACTGAAAATCTGAATCAAGTGAAACGTAAAAATTCGGTGATGAATGATTGATATGAAAAGTAGGCACAATCATTACATACCTCCTTGCAAGGAAGCTTGGAGAAGTTTCCTTTTTGTCAAAGTTTATAACCAAGTGGTTTTGCGCCTTTTCATCAGAGTAACTCACATGTGTTAACTTTTGGTCTGTCAAGGAATTGCCTATCGACGACTTAAAGAATATCCGTTGCAATACGGAAAAGTATCTTTCAGCCTCACCTCTAAAGGACAGCAGTTGCAGAACGGAAAGATCTTGTCACAGCGGTTTTTCCAAATCATCTGTTGTTACCCTCAAAGACATCACGATTTTCCAGTTTTTGCTGCCTCAATAGTCAGAAAAAAACATGCTACAGGGTCCCTAGTTGGACCGGTGCACCGTGAAAGAGATTTGGGCAACAGAAGAGAGACAAACAAAACATCTGCAATTGGGCGCAGAAGCAATGAAGCAACGTACAAGAAGGAAATGACAGAAAAGCAGGAGATGCAGGAAATAGAAAACACGACCTTCACACTCCACCACCAGGAACGTTGGGTAAAAACTGATCTTTGTAGAAAACCTTCACCGAATTAATCATTGAGTGTGTTGTATCTATCATGTGTCAAAATATGATTAGCAGTCTAACAGTAATGATGATGTAGACTGCTATTTGTGTTATGTCGTTCTAAAACTGTCACACAGGGGAGAAATAGATTAAATGTTTGCTATTTTATCATGAGGATGCGAGGCCACGCTTCAGACAAGACAATACCTATATGTTGTTTGTGTGGGCTAGTGACCTGGAATTTTTGCATCTTTTGTTTTTCTTTGCAGTGTAACGATTTCTTTTCTACTGATATAAAGAATTACTAAGCATATGGAACTTGAATTAACATTTGCCTTTCAAAGAGCTATTTTATTTCTATTAACTATTGCGAAAACCTGGTTAAAGAATCGTATTTCTAGTTTTTTAAAGCGTTTTTCTAATTTTGCACAATCATTACTTTTTATTACATTTTATTGACTCTTTGTGCTTCGGGGGATGGATAGGATTGGGGGAGCACGGAACATTCAATAGTGGTACGCCAAATGAATTTATGGTCTGTGTTGATGAAATTGGCGCAAATAATAATTTGTTATGACAGTGAATAGCTGATGTTATTTTTCATCTCTTCTGTTAGCGAGGGTATTTCTTTTTTATGGAAATAGACGTGGGCAATTCTATAGATTCTTTACATCCATTAATGAACTCTAGCGCTCTCCTTTTTAAATTCCATTATTTCACTGTGTTATTTTTTCACTACTCATGATGTATCCTGAACACAGCAACATGCAGGATACACTGGTAATGAGACAAGTCAGATGATTGTAACTGGTTACTTCACGTAATTCTTGTCATTTAGTCCCTATTACAGTGTAGAACCTCAAAGGTGTTACACGAATGCAAGTACAAAATAACATGCAGATTAAAAACAATGCACGCATCCCATTGTGTTCTCGTGCAATGTGGCCCAGGTCTGGCCACTCGACCGTATTTACTCCTTTTAGCATAAAAAAAAACTGCGTTTGAGCTATGATATATACACTCACGGCCTGCGACGGTGGCGCTCCTGGCGGGTGGCTGCTGCGGCTCCGGCAGGCGAGGGCGTCGTGAGATGGCGTCTAGGGACGTAGCGTGCGGCACGCTTGGTACCGCTTCCTCCGACATCTGCAACACACCATCAATTGTGTTTTCCTTTTTGGGTTTTCTGTTTGCTTCCAGTACCTTCTGGGTATTAACACAACAGCAATTTCTTGAAAGAAGGGGAAATTCACAAATATAATCATAATTAACCACCATAATCGCAGCGTAAAGGCGAAGAGAGACTCATATCATCACCGCTAATGTCTTTAGTGGGTGTGCGAAGAGACGACGAAGTAAAAAATATTTATCAAGTAGTCTGCAACAGTGATTGTGTTAGAGCAATTAACCAATTCTACCAAACTAAAAACAAAACGAAAGGCAAATATTTTCCTGGAGTTGAACACATGTTGGGAAGTTCTAATGAAAATTTATACTGAATTCTTCACCAAGATCTGCTCAGATAACTCCACAGTAGAGTGATGTAAAACGAAAAGCACACACTCTTTGGTTTAATAGTGACAAGTATAAAATTACGGGAAAGTTTGGTCCACAGTGGTCAGTAAGGGGTTTTATTGAACGAATATAGAATTTCAAGGCAACTCGAGTACCTATTAGGAGAAACATGTGGGATATCTTAAGTCTCCACAAATTGCCCTCCGCAAAAGATTTTTCAGAAATTCTCAGAAAATTCTGATGCTAAGTAAAAACTTATCGAAAGTCTCGAGCAACAACCGTCATCAGACGTACCAGAATAAAAGACAGCGTTAAGAAAACATATATTATTAATGTTACGTTCAAAATCGCAATCACCTGGGAATATTTTACTATGGTACCACTGTCAGGCTACTGTGAAAAAACTTAAATGGATGAAATAGAAATAAATACTCTCTTTCCAGCAAAAACTATTGAAATGGTATAATACGATATTGCGGTGCCTTTGTTATTACGATGCAATGTTCCTTCGGATTGAATATTTATCCGCAGACACGAGGCAAGCGGCTTTCAAGCAAACCGTCTCCCCTCTACGGGAATATACATAATGGATGTACGATTACAGGTTGTAAACACATGGTTGACGACATATGGAAGTTTGGGTGTGCCGTGAGTGGTATTTGGATAGCCAAATGGTAAGGCGATCGCTCGCGATAAGCGGGAAATATGGATTTGAGTGCCGGTCCGAATTTTCATTGCCGTTATTCCATTTACGCAACTCCGAATACGTATCATGTTGAAATGGCTGTGAACGAAAAATACCCCGTGTTCATACTCAATTCCTGTTAGGTCACACACTGGGTTACCTGCAGAATTACGCTCTTCTCGGCTGACGTCGCAAAACTCACGTTTAGAAGGAGAGTGTAACGAACAGATGCGCGACATTGTAAGTCAAATATCCTTCTACGGGATCCGGAGAGCGGGCAACTTTTCATAAAGCATTAAATAAATAAATCCTTGAATATATTTTAACCTCGATAAAGAAATGTCTGCAAAAACTAAAGAGTTTCCCGCAACACAGTGTAGATTTAGCAAAAATCTATCGTGTGAAACTGTGTACGATCGTTGCACACGTAGAATGTTCCCAAATATTTTTTGTCTTGAACTGCTGACTTATAGAGCCCAATGCGATGGTAAGGAAAGCGAGTATTTATTTATCAGAAACTACGTAAACAGAGAGCACACGAGAAAACGTGAGAGGGCTCAATACATGCAAACGACGTCTCGAACACTGTAAGTAGCAAACTCAGATTACTGAAGGTGCTGTCGTGAATGGAAATGTATCATCGTTGAGTGATTGCAGGAAAATTCAGAACAACGATTACACAATTTCCACTTCGTGTAATAAATTCTGCATGCTTTATATGTGAATAAATGTAAAATCATGATCACAGACAGAAGAAGAAACTCCTGGAGCGGTAAGTAAGACAAAAATTTATAGAAAACGTAATGTGAGAGAAACGGGTGCAGTTGTATGGACGTTGTAGTGGAGTGCAGGCATCATGGAATATTTACAGTTGACGAATGATTAAAGACTGTGATACGTTTGGATAGCCAGCTTCAACTTACTTAGTTAATACTCAGTACGGGCTACTTTCATGGCAAATAAGGTCGGATGTCTTTGTTATTTGCGATAATGTGATACACTATTTGTTTGCTTCACTTGCTTGTCTTTGTCTTCAGAAACAATCTTGAACGTTTTGTATATACTACATTGCGATATACTGTTTTTTTGTGTTTCATCAAGATTCTGTTAGCAACAGATATTTATTTCCTGAAATATGACAAGTATTTTTAGAAATAGATCTCTACCGTGCCTCGAAGCTCTCAGACTATCACAACGAGCATCTGAACACAAATTTTGATTTCAAATTTAACTCACGCAACAATGATGTGCACTTACACTTACCATAGGAAACCCTGATCATCTGATTCTGGGTACATGTTTTAGCGGAAACTGGAGTAGATATCCGGTAGTATATCACGAGGAGAGATACATTTAGCAGAAGAATTGCGTTGTATTCGTTTCCAGAAGATAGTTTATTATCATAGATAGGACCCACATGTGTAATCCAATGCCGGCCGCGGTGGTCTCGCGGTTCTAGGCGCGCAGTCCGGAACCGTGAGACTGCTACAGTCGCAGGTTCGAATCCTGCCTCGGGCATGGCTGTGTGTGATGTCCTTAGGTTAGTTAGGTTTAAGTAGTTCTAAGTTCTAGGGGACTGATGACCACAGCAGTTGAGTCCCATAGTGCTCAGAGCCATTTGAACCATTTTTGTAATCCAATGCGAAAATAACTACAGCTGCCTCTTTGTGTATCTCCATCACCAAGAGACTTCTGTCAGCAAATAACAGCTCCAATGCCTTTGTAGTATTCTAAATTTCCTTGCATTATAACGTGGGAAAAGAAATTTCTGTCTGAAAGCATTTTTGTGTCAGCACCACAGCCTTACCCATTCTAATTGTCACTTCAATAACTTACACAACAAATTAGGAGATCAGGGAGAGTAGTATAGCTATGCACATTTTACCACACGTAGGCATCCGACGACGAAGCACTTAAGGTCACAATGTCACCTGATAGCCCAACCACGCTTCTCAGGAAATTGCATACCACAAATTTAAGGTTATGACATAATATCAACCAAGTGTCAAGACCAGGGACCCTCCAAGGTCACTCACCCTTTGTGTCACTATGAGGACATGACCAGACTCCCTCCTTGACCTAGGCCAATAAGATGCCTTAAAAAGGTGGAGAAACAAGTTGTCCCCTCCCCCTTCCCTCTCTTTCTCTCGAGTCCGAGTGTGTGAATCTCTTCGTTCAGTGAAGGTAGTGTTATTCATTCGTATAATTACACCTTCTTCTACGTTAAATTATTGTCTTAATTTATGATAAAAATTATGTATGTCACTTATAGTATGTGACTAAAACATCATAGGGGAAGTATCATCAGCGTAAAGTGCCATCAGTGATAACCACCATCTCTCTGGAGCTGCAGTTAGGTGGTTCCCTCCACCCACTCCTCTAGGAAAATTGTGTCAGGCTATTATCCAGCTTAAAAATGGCGTCAAATATTGTTGCAGAGGAAACTGTGGTGTAGTGGTTATGATCTGGCCTATTTCATGGAGGGTCGTGAGTTCAAAACCCAATTGAACTGTAAAATTTTTATTTCTATATTTGATTCGAGTACATTCTAGAAGTATCCACAAATGTCAAGAATTATTGTACTGGAATGTTCTGTAACTGTATATATATACCGTATGGGTTCTGGCCAGAGGCAGTTCGCTCTGCACTCTTGTATGTGCAAGTGCTGAATAAATCTTCGTTCAGTGAAGGTAGTGTTATTCATTCGTATAATTACACCTTCTTCTACGTTAAATTATTGTCTTAATTTATTATAAAAATTATGTATGTCACTTATAGTATGTGACTAAAACATTATGGGAATTGGAAGGGGTGCATTGTCGTGCATTAATATAATTAAATAGCATGTGGCATTTTCTGTAACCAGTCCAATGTATGAGCACCCCTCGCCGCAATTTACAATTTTGGGGTAATTTGTTACATACTTGACCAATTTTTCTCCAACTTTTCCGGGTCGTCAACCAAAGATGCACGTAAACATTAGATTGTAAATATGCTATATCTGCGAGTAGCCAGACACTTGAGCATGCATTAGAATCCAGGAGAAAAACATATGATGGTACATGGCAGAAGGGCTGCCTGCAGAAGAAAACGTGACACCAAACAGTAGCTGAGTTAAACATGGCAGACTAATGGTGGACAGGACAAGGACAAGACAAAAGCAACCTATGTAAAAGATGAAGTGCAAAGTGGAAGCCTCCACAGTAGCGATGGAAATCGACCGAGACCAAAGAAAAAGAGAAGCCAAATTGTGATCGGAGAGAAAGACCAAGTGCCAAGAAAGGTTATTATTTAATAGTATAGGGACAACAATAGCCGACAATATCAGACACGAGTACAGAACTAACTGACCATTTGCCGGGCAGCCGTATTTATATCAGCTACGAGGAACACTACTGGCCAGCATATTCACATAGCGAGACAAGTGGTGCGCTCATGCTGCAAGCACGGTGCTGTAGCGAGGCTCTGTCCTCTAATGGCTATCTAGGTCCATTAATTGCGGTGGGCATTCAACTTCCGCAGAGCCGGAACCAGATTCCTTTTTCCCAAAACAGGCGCATATAGGCAGAAACACCTTGGGCCGTAGTTTAGGGGTGGAATGGAAGAACGGGAGAAGACTCGGTCCCTTCAACCGCCGACTGCAGGAAGGGAAGATGTTCGCCAGTGTCCATTTGGACATATATGGCTGGGTGTGCTACGGATTCCACCGACCCACACTGATACAGAAGCGGTCGCTGGTGCACAAGTGGCTGTAATGGGATAACTGTCCAATGTATGTTGCCACTCAGTATCAATGTGGAAGCAGGGGACCTTCTGTTGATCGAAATCAGCAGGTAGACACGACAACACATCAGCAAAGGAATGCTGTGCCATTGTCTTGTACCGGACGGTGTAATTGCATGCACTCAATGTGCTGTTCACACTGATAGGCTGGAGTGCGGCTGAAATTATGCCACCAACGGATTCTCATGCGTAATTAGGGAGAACTGTGAAACGAAACTTTATGCTTTCAGAGACCTCTTCAAGTTTCAAATATCTATGAAGTATATATGTAGACTGATGTGATGGAGGAAAATTTGTATCAGTGCTGGGATTTGAACCCAGGTCTTCTGCTCACAAGGCAGATACACTAACCATTGCGTCACACTGGGACAGTGGCTTTGTACAACTGCAAAGACTACCCCAGCACGCTGCACTCCTCAACCAAAAGTCCCATTCACGCCTCAGCCGAATTGGTATTCCCCCTAAACTCTAACATATTTGTAGAGAAACTCTTACAGTACTGGAATAGCACCTCAGCATCGAACAAAACGGGGGATCCTGCCTGAAGCCCAGGCCCCAATGCTTTAATCAAACGCACCTGGAAGATGTACTTCTGCCCCACTCATTTGCCCTGTGTCTTGTGTCCTTTTTCCCCCCACAGACATACTGCAGAAATAAATCTTTGATATGAAATGGTTGAAGTCTGTTGGACTCATGGTTCTTTAGGTATTATCCGTCTTGATTTTCGGTACATGGTATATGACTTTATCAAGGTGCAGAATTCAGAAAAGTATGTTTCTCAAGCTTTAATAGAGCACTTACGTAGAATACCTATGTCGTCAGTGTTGACTTTCTGTTAACAAAGATCGTCTACTCTGCACTTACAACTTCATTTCGAGTAGAGTATCCTACAAGCTCCATTATGTATGGCTGTCAGTACTTATTTTATTAGTGTGTTGTTTTGTGGTACTGCCTACCATGATTTGCAAAATGTTCCATTAAAGTTACAGTCTTCTACGCCACATATAACCCAATTTCGAGCATCCTGATTTTGAAATGAAACTTACTTATGACGAATAGCCAGAACTCCAGCAGAGCAATGGAATTAGATGTGTAATATAGATATCGACATAGTTTACAGGCAAATAATTAAACTACAGGCGATGGAGCACAGCTTTTAAACTTATCTCAGTGCTGATTGCCTGGAATGTGTACTTCTACACAGGTTAACCATCACATGTTCTTATTACTCAAGTAGACAAACTGCAGAACGAGAGTGGTATATTTGTATATATATTGTATTCGAAATTACTGATAGGAAATAGCTTAAGGTGGCTATTTTTCTACAGACCTGTGGAATAACATGGCCTGTAGTAAACAATCCTAAGCCGGTGATATCTATATTTGATGGTATTATAGAAAACATCATCCTAGATTAAGAAAAATATGTTTCTCCAGCTGTAATATGACACATACAACACACTTTTCGTCTTTGTTGGGATCTGCATTGTAATGAACACCAGCACATAGAGCTGATTGTTACAGAGCAAAACTGGCATTTTTTAAAAAAAGTTTGTTAGCATTTTATAAATTTAAACAGGTTTCCACAGGATCAAACACACAGACATTTACGTAGAAATTATAGTTTCTAGCATTGTAATACGACGATCTTTAGCTACGGTATATGTAACAATCTTATCATAGTTTACAATAGCATTACTCCTCCCTGCTAGTCTTTTTATTGGACACGTAAGTCATGGTTTGATGTTGCATTATATCCACACCCATAAAATGATAATCGTCTACATCTGCATCTTCGTCTACATCATACCCTGCAAGCCATCTAATGGTGTGGGTACTTTCGGTACCACTTTCTGATCTCTCCAACCCTGTTCCACTCGCAAATAGTGCCTGGGAAGAATGATTGTCAGTAAGACTCTGTATTGGCTATAATTTCGCGAATTTTTCCCTCGTGGTCAATACGTGAGATGTATGTGGGGGGGCGGGGGGGGGGGGGGACTTGTTGTCCGACTCCTGAAAAATACTGTCCCAAAATTTCATTCGTAAATCTCTCCGTAATGCACAACGCCTCTCTTGGATAGTCTGCCAGTGGAGTTTGTTTAGCGTCTCCGTAAAGCTCTCTCGCCAGCTAAACGACCCGTGACGAAACGCGCCACTCTTCCCTGGATCTTCTCTATCTCCTCTATCAGTCCTACCTGATAGGGATCACAGATAGATGAACAATACTCCAGAATCGGGAGAAGAAACGCCTTATAAGCCACTTCTTTCGTGGAAGAGTTACATTTCCTTAAGATTCTGCGGACGAGTCTGAGTCTGGTGTCAACTTTTTCCACTGTTTTATGTGGTCTTTCCACTTAAGGGCGCTCTGGATAGTTACGCCAAGATATTTTACGGCAGACGCTGTCTCCAGCTGTTTGTCATGAATAGTGTTGCTGTACACTAGTGGATTTCTTTTCCTATGTATGCGCAATATGTTACATTTATTTACGTTCAGGGACAACTGCCAGCGCCTGCACTATTCATCAATTCTCTGCAGGTCGTTCTGCAAATTCTTACAAACTTCCGGCGTTGCTACTTTGGCACAACTGTATCATTTGCGAAGAGCCTTAAAGGACATCCGACGCTTTCTACTAGATCATTTATATATACTGTAAACAGCAATGGTCCTATCACACTTCCCTGTCGTACTCCGGATATTGCCTTTACATCTATTGATTTAGTTCCGTTAAAAGTGTCGTGTTGAGCTCTTCAATCCAATAGCAAGTTTGCTCCGATACTCCGTAAGCTCGTATTTTTTTTCATTAAAGGGCGACACGGGACGGTGTTAAATGCCTTACTGAAATCAAGGAACACGGTATCAACCTGAGCGTCGTTGTCCGCTGCGCTGTGGATCTCATGAGGGAATAGAGCGAGCTGAGTTTCGCAGGATCTCTATTTGCCGAATCCATGTTGACTTTTATTGAGTAGATGCTCCTATTCCAAAAAATCATAATTCTTGAGCATAAAACATGTTCCATAATTCTACAACAGATTGACGCAACAATATAGGTCTATAATGGTGTGGATATGTCTCACGGCTTTTCTTAAAAACGGGAATGACCTGCACTTTTTCCAGTCGTTAGGTACCTTTCTTGCTGAAGCGATCTTTTATAAAATACTGCTACAAGGGGAGCAAGTTCTTTGGCATTATCTTTATAGAATCTTGTAGGTACCTCATCTGGTCCTGACGCCTTTCCGCTTCTAAGCGATTGCAGCTGCTTTCCAATTCCGCTATCGGTTATTTCAATATCTGCCATTTCGACGTTCGTACGACGATTGAGAGGAGGGACAGTGTTATGACTTCCACTATGAAATAACTTCGGAAGATAGAATTTAGTATTTCGGCCTTCTCTCTGTTATCTTCCGTTTCGGTGCCGGTGTGGTCGCTGAGAGAATAAACATATGATTTTGATCCACTTACTGATTTTACATACGACCAAAATCTCTTAGGGCATTTACTCAGATCGGTTGAGAATATCTTACTTTCAAAATCGTTGAACACTTTTCTTATTGCTCTCCTTACGCGCCGCGCGGGATTAGCCTAGCTGTCCAGGGCGCTGCAGTCATGGACTGTGCGGCTGGTCCCGGCGGAGATTCGAGTCCTCCCCCGGGCATGGGTGTGTGTGTGTTTGACCTGAGGATAATTTAGGTTACGTAGTGTGTAAGCTTAGGTACTGATGACCTTAGCGGTCTTTAAGTCCCATAAGATCTCACACACATTCTCCTTTTTCGCTTCGTTCAGCATATGTTTGTCAGCTACGTGTTTACTTCTCTTGAATCAGAGATGAAGTGCTCTTTGTTTACGTGGTGCTTTTCTAACAGGGCTATTAGACCATGGTGGACCATTCCCATCACCTAAAACCTTACACGGAACATACTTTTCTAGGGCATATTGAATGATGCCTTTGAATTATTTTCCATTTGTTCTCCACATCTTCGTCCTCATCACCGAATATTTGATGCTGACTGCTGAGATATTCTGGAATTTTTATCCTGTCACCCTTACTGACAAATTTATCTTCCTACATTTCCTAACATTCATAGTAGGACCCGTCGTCATAGATGCTGTCACAGCCTTATGATCACCGATACCTTCCTCTGCGTTAAATGATTCGATAAGTTCAGGTCTGTTTGTTGCCAGGAGGTGTAAGACGTTACTCTCACGTGTTGGTTCTCTAACTATCTCTTCAAGGTAATTTACGAACAAGACATGCAGAACAATGCCACACGAATCCTTGTCTCTGGCACCAGTTTTGGTGGCATAACACTCCCAATCCATACCCGGTAACTTGAAGTCACCCCCTATTACAACGGCATGATCAGGAAAAATATTAATGTATTCTGTCTGGAAGCGCTTTACAACTACAGATCGTGACCTAGTCTGAACTTAGGATTCTACATGAAACTTATGCATTATCACCCAACACCAGTTTACATAACACAGTCATAGGTTTTTATAGTTCCTCGACGTTTTTTCCAGCATTTTCCTGCTAACTTTTTTATCCGCTGTGACAATTGCTGATGCAGTATTTCCAATATGCATGGAATATGCAGTTTCACCATGTCTCTAGAAATTCCCATCTGTCCAGTATTAACGTACACATATTTGGTGTCATGCCTCTCCTATTCCTAGTGCTTACATTAAAGTCCTACAACTTATGCCACAAATGTCCATTACGCTATCGCTATCTATAACTCAGTGTAGGTAAGAAATTATAATTGGTGTGTTACAGATGGTTTGTGTGACACCAGAATCAAATATTTTTCCATGCAATACACCGCGATAGACATGAAGTCGATACTAGCGTCGCACAGCATTCGCATAAGCTATCTTTGGTGTTCCATTCCAACACTGCAAAGCTATTATTAATACGTGATGCAGACCCAAATGTTTTTCCAGCAATACTATACAGTGATTAAAATGGCGTCTTTTTAACCTGCAGAAGACTATCCATGACAACGAATGGTCTTATTGTCTGTCAGTACTACGTTTTAGCACTAAAATCACTATTCCTTTATGCTGGCCAATTTTTTCAGAGGAAGCGTTAAGATCACAATGTAATCATATTAAGAAGTGAAATATCTACATGTTATCAGGCTCTATTGAGACTGTCGATGTATGGTGTCTCACTTAAAAATAAAACAAAAAACAGCTACATCCTTTAGGTGTGTATACAGCATTTTTGCCAACTCCACAATAGGATTTCTAATGCAACGAAAACTGTACGGAATAGGGAAAACACCGACTTATCCTCTATGCCCGACAGATCATCTAAAGTACTGCGCATGCAGTAAAAACCCACGAAATCATCATTTTTTTCTGCAAATATGTCAACTTATTACTACTCTCCTTTGGTATTTTACAGCAAATTCTGATATCCTGTGCTCCTATTTTGTATGTGGGTTTTTTCCATATTTCCCCATGTTTTACATATTTTTCTACATTTTCCATATTTTAGATATTTTTTCTATATTTTCATTTTTTTCTGTATTCTCTGTGTAAATGTACAAGAATAGTTTGGCTCTTATTGCTTACCATACCAATTTTCCTTGGCATCCAACAGAGATTCAGATTCCCCCACAAAGCCAAAGAATCTACAAACTGTTTCCCAGATCAGTTTGTCTAGCCTTTCAAATGTCCATCTATAAAAAAAAAATCCCATCGACACACAATGCTAACTGCCAAAGCCAACGTACATGACATACAACATACAAGACATTAATGCACTGTGGTGGAGGTGGATGTAACAAACGAAAATAATGTTCAGAACACTGATCAGCTGCAGCTATCAAATAGTCTTATATACGTCCGAGATCCAAGACGCATGTAACACATGGAGATAATGTTCCAGGAACTGACTTTATTCTGCCGTAAACACCTTGCACAATTACGCTATTTTGTGTGTGTATGACAGATTCTTGCCAGGATCCTCACAGTAAAAGGAAATTCAGAATAGGATTCAGAGGTGACTTCACTTGTGTTACGTCTGGGTACAGTTCAGAGGTGGACCCACCAGCGTTCAGTCCAGGGTAGTACCAGGAGGTGGATCCACTTGCATTATATCCGGGTTAGGTTCCGGAGGTGGATCCACCTGCATTTCATCCAGGGCTGGTGGATCCACGATCGTTAGATATAGGGTCAGTATGCAGAGGTGAATCTACCTTTGTTACAAATGGTTCAAATGGCTCTGAGCACTACGGGACTTAACTTCTAAGGTCATCAGTCCCCTAGAACTTAGAACTACTTAAACCTAACTAACCTAAGGACATCACACACATCCATGCGTCAGGCAGGATTCGAACCCTCGACCGTAGCGGTCGCGCGGTTCTAGACTGTAGTGCCTAGAACCGCTCGGCCTACCTTTGTTACATTCGGAATAGTGTTCGGAGCTGAATGCATTAGCATTAGGTCTGAGGTACAGTCTGAAGCTCCCAAGAGAAACTGGCATGCACACACACACACACACACACACACGCACACACGCACGCACGCACGCACCCATCCACCCACCCACACACACACACACACACACACACATACATACATACATACATACATACACACACACACACACACACACACACACACACACATACACACACACACACAAATAGCACAACTGTGCTGATTACAACAGGACGAAGTTAGTTCCTCTGACTACATTCACCTGTCACATACATCTTTGGTATGTACACTACTGGCCATTAAAATTGCTACACCACGAAGATGACGTGCTACAGACGCGAAATTTAACCGACAGGAAGAAGATGCTGCTCAGAGCATTCACACAAGGTTTGCGCCGGTGGCGACAACTTCAACGTGCTGACATGAGGAAAGTTTTCAACCGATTTCTCATACACAATACACATACACAATACACATACACATACCCTATTGCGATTGCGGTTTATCGTATCACGACATTGCTGCTCGCGTTGGTCGAGATTAAATGACTGTTAGCAGAATATGGAATCGGTGGGTTCAGGAGGGTAATACGGAACGCTGTGCTGGATCCCAACGGCCTCGTATCACTAGCAGTCGAGATGACAGGCATTTTATCCGCATGGCTGTAACGGATCGTGCAGCAACGTCTCGATCCCTGAGTCAACAGATGGGGACGTTTGCAAGACAACAACCATCTGCACAAACAGTTCGACGACGTTTGCAGCAACGCACATTGGAAGCGTGTATTCGTCATCGCCATACTGGTGTATTACCCGGAGTGATGGTATGGGGTGCCATTGGTTACACGTCTCGGTCACCTCTTGTTCGCATTGACTGCACTTTGAACAGTGGACGTTATATTTTAGATGTGTTACAACTCGTAGCTCTACCCTTCATTCGATCCCTGCGAAACCGTACAATTCAGCAGCATCATGCAAGACCGCATGTTGCAGGTCCTGTACGGGCTTTTCTGGATACAGAAAATGTTTGACTGCTGCCCTAGCCAGCACATTCTCCAGATCTCTCACCAATTCAAAACGTCTGGTCGATGGTGGCCGAGCAACTGGTTCGTCACAATACGCGTCACTACTCTTGATGAACTGTGGTGTCGTGTTGAAGCTGCATGGGCAGCTGTACCTGCACACGCCATGCGAGCTCTGTTTGACTCAATGCCCAGGCGTATCAAGGCCGTTATTACGGCCAGAGGTGGTTGTTCTGGGTACTTATTTCTCAGATTCTATGCACCCAAACTGCTTGAAAATGTAATCACATGTTAGTTCTAGTATAATATATTTGTCCAATGAATACCCGATTATCATCTATATTTCTTCTTGGTGTAGCAATTTTAATAGCCAGCAGTGTATAAGAAGCTTTGATAGCTGCAGTTGATCAATATTCCAAACATTATTTCCAACTGTTATATACATCTTCTATCTTCAAAGTTTATTTAAAGTTTCAACACCTGCAGTTGGACCGCATTCTGTGTTAATATCCTGTGAGGAATTATAAATGGATCTCATTGTTGTTAGGTAATCAACGAACGAGATTTTGTAAAAATCAGCAGATATAAAGCTGAATTTCAAATATCCAAAATGAGGACTCCACCTTCATCACCCTGCATGTATGATTTAGTGATCATAACGGTTGGCTTTGGCAGTTATCACTGTGTGTTGTCAGACGTTTTTTTCTGGCTGGACACTTGGAAGATGAGAAAAAAGTGATATTGTAAACACATTGTAGATTCTCTGGCTTGGTGTGGGAATCTGAATTATTGTTGGGCAATAAACAAACCTGATAGTGTAAGCATTAAGAGCACAAATATTTCAGTACAATTATACACAGAATGTGTAAAAAATGGAAAATATGGTAAATATGGAGAAATATGGCAAATTTGGAAAAACTATTTAAAGTACGGAAAAATATAGAAACATGCAAATATCTGGATATAAAATGCAAATACGGGATATCTGTGTTTACTGTAAATACTATATAATATATATGAAGAGCCGTAATCAGTTAATGTACTTGCACAAAAAGTGGTGGTTTCAAGGGTGTTCAGTATATGCTCATTAGATTACATAAAACTTTGGACATAGGAGATCAGTAGGTGTTCTGGATATTCTGTATGGTTTACGTTGCATTGGATATCCCAAGGAGAAGTTAGCCTAAATGCTGTATTATTATAGATACACCCTGTGGATGTGGGTGCTTTTTTGTTATTCAAGTGAGACAACACTCACGTATTATACCTAGATTACATCACAATCTTAGCACTTCCATAAGAAAATATAATAATGATTTTAGTGCTAAAACATAGAATCGACAGAAAATACGAGCATTTCTCGATATGGACGTTCTTCTGTGGGTTAAGAAACACCGTTTAGATCATTGCAAGGCACTATTGGTAAAATATTTGGATCTGTATCACCTGTTAACAAGTGCTTCATGATATGAGAATAGTGTGTCAGACGCAGCTTGTATTGCACACTGCGCCATACTAGTAGCAATTTCATACTGTATCGAAGTTTACAACATGACAAAACATCTGATTCCATTGCCACAAACACTGCCTGTACCAGACCAATTATAATTAATTGCATACACTGATTTACAGATACAGTTAGATAAAAAGACCATTATACAGGCGAAGTAATGGAAATTTCTGACGTAAGATGTACGACTTGAGTACAAGTAGGAGAGGAATGCCAATAGATATGTGTGCTTTAATCGTGGAAGATCGGGCATTCTAGAGACATGATTTCAAGGCGAAACTGCCATATTCCCCGACACAATGACAATAAACTATACGATGTGTAATTATTATTGAGTACTGAAAAAGCCTCAATATTTTAGATCAATTTTCAGAGGCTCGGGCAGGGAAACGGGGCCCACTTGCCGTAACGCCAGTGCTGACGCTGCAGTTTCAGCGCTGACATAGCAACACTTTCCATGCAACCAATGTGTTTTCCCCAATCAGACTGTGCGAGTTTTACCCATAGCGGTCCTGGGAAGGCGTTTTACCCATAGCGGTCCTGGGAGGCAGCTGTCGCTCTCTGTTACTGCCCTTGGCATGCGTCAGATCGATCTTGGAGAGACTACGTTTCTCCGCAATGCTTCTCCCTACGTATAACATATGCATCCCTTATTGCCAATAAATAACCTTGTTGTCAATTACGCCTTTGTCTTATCACCCCTAAACTGACATCCTACCCAGTCGCCTAGCTTGGCCATTCTATGTAAATGGTGTGCAGAACTAGGATCTAGTCTGCAACCTTTTAGCCTGTTCGTGGCTACTAAAAGACATCCAGAATAACATATTCGCGCGGTTATGCACTATTTCCTGGTGGACGGCCCTACGCTATATGATTTCAGTGTCCTCTGACTTCACTTCATCAGACGTGCTTGCAGTCGGCCGGTGTGGCCAAGCGGTTAAAGGCGCTACAGTCTGGAACCGCGCGACCACTACGGTCGCAGCTTCGAATCCTGCCTCGGGCATGGATGTGTGTGATGTCCTTAGGTTGTTAGGTTTCAGTAGTTCTAAGTTCTAGGGGACTGATGACCTTAGAAGTTAAGTCCCATAGTGCTCAGAGCCATTTGAACCATTTGAACGTGCTTGCATGCACACTGCGAGCAGCCAGCAGTTCCCATTTCCAGGCAGTTGGGGCTTTTGGGCTTGGTAACATGCTGCTGTCTGTTCGAGTTGGCCGGGCACGACACTGTGTACAGGGGTGCATCAGGTGTGTGCGCCTTGTGTAGCGTTCCGCTCTAACAAAACTACGGCTCGTTAGTTTTGCTACAGTACATAAATAACGTAATAAGTGGTGGTAGCATTACCGGTAGAATTAGTAGCATCAGTAAGGAAAGAAACATAAATGAATGTGTGTGAGAGAAACTGGGAGCTGGCGATTTCTCTTCGTTTTTTGATTGCTTGTTTGTTTTCACATAATTAGAACCGCCTATCGTTCAGTGTTAGTCCACTTTTTATGTTTATTAATAAACATTAGTTGATCACATTACATCTGCGGTTTTACGCAACCAAAGCAATTACTTTTGATTCAAGTACAGTTTGCATGCACAAACATGAGTGAATCTGAAACTTCCTGGCAGATTAAAACTGTGTGCTGGACTGAGACTCGAACTCGGGACCTTTGCCTTTAGCGGGCAAGTGCTCTACCAACTGAGCTACCCAAGCGCGACTCACGCCCCGTCATCACAGCTTAACTTCTCCTGCAGGAGAGCTTCTGTAAAAGATTGGAAGGTAGGAGACGAGGTACTGGCAGAAGTGAAGCTGTGAGGACGGGGCGTGAGTCGTGCTTGGGTAGCTCAGTTGGTGCGCACTCTCCGCTGCAGAGTGAAAATCTCATTCTGGGTAAGTGAATCTATATAATTATTGTTGAAATTTTGTACTCAACGGAACGCACTTCATCATGATTAAAGGCAAGAGTCTCCTGTTATTATTGATAAGAGCGAAAGTTATTTATGAGTAAATGGTTCAAATGGCTCTAAGCACTATGGGACTCAACATCTGAGGTCATCAGCCCCCTAGACTTAGAACTACTTAAACCTAACTAACCTAAGGACATCACACACATCCATGCCCAAGGCAAGATTGGAACCTGCGACGGTAGCAGTAGCGCGGTTCCAGACTGAAGTGGCAAGAACCGCTCGGCCACAGCAGCCGGCATTTATGAGTAAGAGAAACTTGTTTTACATAAGATCAACAAAGTACTGAAGCGATGTTTGATATCTTTTATTTTGTTCTTTTTATTTTACCTGGTTTTTAGGTAATTGCATTTTCTAGCGCTATATGATAAATCTGATTTTTTTATTTTTACTACAGCATCCCTCTGTTCAACGTTACGAATCAACAATTTTCTAATAAAACGAGAATTAAAGATTGACAATTTCAATTTTGCTTTACATAGTGTTAATTTTCAAGTAACATATAGGAGGATAACTATGAAGAGGGAGGACGACGGTTCAATCCCGTCTCCGGCCATCCTGATTTAGGTTTTCCGTGATTTCCCTAAATCGCTTCAGGCAAAGGCTGGGATGGTTCCTTTGAAAGGGCACGGCCGATTTCCTTCCCCATCCTTCCCTCACCCGAGCTTGCGATCCGTCTCTAATGACCTCGTTGTCGACGGGACGTTAAACACTAATCTCCTCCTCCAACTATGAAGAACAAAAAGTGATGTAGATTATGCGGACCTTTCTGTGTCCTCGCACAGTTTCTAAACGGTTTACAGCTGCCGGTTTCTAATGGAACCTTGTAAGAGACTGATCACGCAAGTAAACAAGGCGATCGAAATGTGACGTCCGATAGGCCTGCAACACACATAATGTGCAGATAAGGCAGTTATGGTCTCAGCTGACCAAAACTACTATGAAAAAATACCGTAGTCTACGGTAGCCTACTGTAGTTTTATAACTCTAGCCTTGTGAATACTGGTATCTGACTGCTGGACAACTGCCTGCCAGGCTGCACGTCGTAGTGGAGGCTCGTGCGGTCAGCTGCTGCTGCGCCACACGTCGGCTACACATGCTGTGCTCAGCGGCGACCACCGTAACATCATCCTCATGGTAGCCTGAAGACGCTGCCCGTGAGTGTTGAACGATTATTATTCTGGACCACTTTGGTGACTGCCTACCCGAAAACCAGAATAAGAAAGCCCGAGAACATTTATTTCAAATTACAGCTTCATTTAATAGAGTAACGAGATGAAGCCTGGTTAATTCAACTTTAAGTGAAGCAACATTTGCCAGACAATATTTGTTTATTATTACCGATATGTTGCCTTTTTAACTGAAGTGTAGTACTATGCTGCTTATTTTAATACTATTATCTTTGTGTGGAAGCTGGGAAAATTTTCGAATGTAGGTACAGATGAAGAATGGTTACGACTAGAGCTAAGGAAGAGGCGCATGTCGCAGTAATACTTCCTCTGTAGAAGGTATTATCAATAATTATTGTCTAGTGAATGACATCACTTACAGCAGAAAATTTTGGCACTCATGTTGGGAAGTTTAAAGAGTGTTTA
Source organism: Schistocerca gregaria (assembly GCF_023897955.1). Classification (NCBI taxonomy): domain Eukaryota; kingdom Metazoa; phylum Arthropoda; class Insecta; order Orthoptera; family Acrididae; genus Schistocerca; species Schistocerca gregaria. Next base: position 552,739,381 of record NC_064931.1, read on the forward strand.
AACCAGGCAGTTGGGAATGGAACGCTGTCTACCGAGGGCGAAAAGATGTAGGACAGTTGCCCTGTAGCAACTGTGTTAAACCCATCAGCTCCTGTGGCTTCGTCACCTGTGGCAATGGCAGTTAATCCTGTAGTAAACTTTTCCTTGAGTCCAGAATGAGATTTTCACTCTGCAGCGGAGTGTGCTCTGATACGAAACATCCTGGCACATTAAAACTGTGTGTCTGATATACAGTTTTAATCTGCCAGTAAGTTTCATATCAGCGCACACTCCGCTCCACAGTGAAAATCTCATTCTGGAAACATCCCCTAGGCTGTGGCTAAGCCACGTCTCCGCAATATCCTTTCTTTCAGGGATGCTAGTTCTGCAAGGTTCGCAGGAGAGCTTCTGCAAAGTTTGGAAGGTAGGAGACGAGGTACTGACAGAAGTAAAGCTATGAGGACGGGGCGTGAGTCGTGCATGGGTAGCTCGGATGGTAGAGCACTTGCCTGCAAAAGGCAAAGGTCCCGAGTTCGAGGCTCGATCTGGAACACAGTTTTAATCTGCAAGGAAGTTTCATTTTCATTGAGCAATTTTATGTAGTCTTTTTCAGGAAAGACGAATGAAAATGTGCACACATTTCTTCAGAATGTTATAGCCCAGACAACGATGACCAAAAAAATATCAACTGTGGCAAAAACTTGAGTATTCGCAACGTCATCTACAGTGGTGTGGGGAGTATCATATAGTAAAAATCCTGACCGGTGGGGTGTGACCGTTGAGGTGGGGGGCATGTAAAGTTAACTTTTTAAGTTTTTTGAATATCTAGAAAACCGCAGCTTCTAGCGAAAATGTTTCCCAGTACATAATTAAACTAGATTTAATTTCGTACCAAACACGTCCTATTTATTTTTCTCTAGGACTAATATTTTTCTCGTTACAGAAAATGCAAAAATCGCCAATATTAAAAATTGTGTTTTAATGGTATTAAATCGATATTTATTGTTAAATGAAGAGGGTTAAGAACAAATATTAAATGCGTGTACCACATCTAGGTACAGTAGTTCTGTATTAATGGATAAATTGTATTCTTGACACTGAGGTGATGAAATCATGGGATAGCGATATGCTTGTATACAGATAGCGGTAGTATCGCATACACAAGGTGTAAAATGGCGGTGCATTGGCGAATCTGTGATTTGTACTAGGGTGATTCATGTGAAAAGGCTTCCGACGTCATTATTGCCGCACGACAGGAAATAACAGACTTTGAACATGGAATGGTACTTGGATCTGGACGCATGGGACACTCCATTTTGGAAATCGTTAGGGAATTCAATATTCCGAGATCCACAGTGTCAAGAGCGTGCCGAGAATACCACATCTGAGGTATTTCCTCTCACCACGGACAAGACAGTGGCAGACGGGCTACACGTAACGATCGAGAGCACTGGTGTTTGCGTAGTGCTGTCAGTGCTAACAGACCAACTACACTGCGTGAAATAACCACAGAGATAAATGTGTGGCGTACGACGAACGTATCCATTATAATTGTGTGTGGCGTACGATGAACGTATCCGTTAGGACAATGCGGCTAAATCTGGAGTTAATGGGCTATGGCAGCAGACGACCAACACAAGTGCCTTTGCTAACAAAACTGCGTGGCCTGCAGCACCACACCTTGGCTCGTGCCTATATGGGTTGGACCTTATACGAATGGAAAACCGTGACCTAGTCAGATGAGTCCCGATTTCAGTTGATAAGCCCGGATGTAGCGTTCGAGTGTGGCACAACATCATGAAGTCAAGGACCAAAATTCTCAACAAGGCACTGTGCCATCTGGTGGCGGCTCCATAACGGTGTGGGCTGTATTTACGTGGAATGGACTGGGTGCTGTGGTCCAGCTGAACCGATCACTGACTGGAAATGGAATGTTCGGCATCGTGAAGACCATTTGCACCCATTCAACGATTAAATTTTTATGGATGACAATGTGTCATGTCACCGGACCATAAATGTTTGCGATTAGTTTTAAGAACATTCTGGCCAATTCAAGCGAATGATTTGAACACCCTGCTCGCCCGACATGAATGCCACTGAACATTTATGGGACGTAATTGAGAGGTCAGTTCGTGCAGAGAATCCTGCACTGGAATACTTTCGCAATTATGGCCGGCTGTAGAGGCAACATGGCTCAGTATTTTTCCAACGACTTATTGATTCCTCTCCACGTCGAGATGCTACGCTACGCCTGGAAAAAGAAGACCCGACACGATATTAGAAGGTATGCCATGACTTTTGTCACCTCAGTATAGAAGTGTGAGAGAACATATGTTACCGGACTGCGGTCATGCAAGTCCCTCCTTCCCTGAAGAGCAAGTAGGCAATTCCACCGTCTGCGCACTACGTCATAAAAGGAACTGCAAGGTGTTTTACAAAGCTATACTGATTCCTTTCGCAGCTCCCCTAATGAGTCACTAGCTAAAAGCTACACAAACACTTCCGGGGACGGGGTGTGTAGTTTTTCAAAGTGTGCTAACACTACTTTGAATACAGGTATGAGTTGCTAAAACACAATCAGAAGAAACGGATGTAGACAGACTCTACGTAAATCCCTGCACACTGTGTTACACTGCCACAGCGGTAACTGATTCTGAGTCATCCTGTACGGCAGCTGTGGAGTTCTTCCGAGAAATGTGGCTTCCTCCACCACAAGCACTACTCGCTTTTCAGTTTACAGACAGACTGTATCCCCCAGTATTTTCTGTTAAGTTCTCTTATGTAAGTAGACAAAAGAACTTCACTGAGCTCGTGTTTATACAATGGAGTTATTTTCAGTTTGCTGAGCACTTATTTTCAGTGGTTAAGTGACATTTTAGATAAAATGTGTTCCTATAAACAATGTCGGAGAAGTACTTAAATTGTAAGTGTATTGCTGTTAGTGATTTATACACTTTTGTTAGGAAAAGGAATGGATTGCTAAACGTGGCATCTTGATGCTGTCTGTCTTGACAGCACAGATAATATCAACATTGTCGAATACATATTGACAACGCCTTACAAAATGGTTCAAATGGCACTGAGCACTATGCGACTTAACTTCTGAGGTCATCACTCGCCTAGAAATTAGAACTAATTAAACCTAACTAACCTAAGGACATCACACACATCCATGAGCGAGGCAGTTTTCGAACCTGTGACCGTAGCGGTCGCTCGGTTCCAGACTGTAGCGCCTAGAACCGCACGGCCACTCCGGCCGGCCAACGCGTTACACTTAGGACAGGATCTTTAGTGTGGTAGACTGCTGATAGCTTTAGCCACTGAACTTTTTTACGTAATAGCTCACCGCAAATAGGTACGCATTTATTAAACTGAAAATAACTCCATTATATGAACACGAGCTCAGTGGGCAGAAATTTAAGCAGATTCTGTCCATATCTTTTTATGCATATAGACTGAAGCAGTGAATCAAGATTTGTGCTAAGGGCGGGAGTTGAACCTGGGTCTCCTACTTACTAGGCAGACGTGTTAGCCACTAAGCCACCTTGGCACAGCAGTTCACACAACTGCACAGATTACCCTGGCCAGCCTCCATCCTCGATCCAAATTCACACTACCGCCACAGTCTACTTTAAACTCCCCCTTACTCATGACCAGAATTGCTGAGGCTCTCCATATTCTGGAACAGCACCTCAGCGCCGGCCGGGGTGGCCGAGCGGTTCTAGGCGCTACTGTCTGGAACCGCGCGACCGCTACGGTCGCAGGTTCGAATCCTGCCTCGGGCATGGATGTGTGTGATGTCCTTAGGTTAGTTAGGTTTAAGTAGTTCTAAGTTCTAGGGGACTGATGACCTTAGAAGTTAAGTCCCATAGTGCTCAGAAAAAAAAGCACCTCAGCAGCGAACGTAAATGGTGGATTCACCCTCACACTCAGGAGCAGGTGCTTATACAAATGAAATGACACAGTTTCAGCGACTTTACTGGTCTCATACAGATATGATTATATATATATATATATATATATATATATATATATATATATATATATATATATATATATATATATACCGACTGAAGTGCAGAGTGAAATTCGGGCGTGGCAGGACAATATGTGCAGCTGTGTGAACCTCTGTGCAAAGGTGATTTAGTGGCTAACAGACCAGCCTAATAAGCAGGAGACCTGGCCTTGCTACAAATTTTCACTCGCCGCTTCAGTCTATATACATAAAATGATATCTGTACGAAACCAGTGAAGTCCCTCAAACTGTGTCATTTGTGTGTCTGCACATCGCAACTATCGATTTCCGTTCCATTTGGATGCGTTTTTTCCATACTCTGCATCATGGCAATTATTAGTTCTGGAAAACAAATAGCAATTTTTGGTACGAAATTTAATTTAGCTAAATTTTTTACTGGGAAATATTTTCGACAGTGGCCCCAGTTTTCGACATAGTGAAGTAAAACGTTAGAAATTCACCTTTAAACTCATTCCCATCACCATGCTCACACCGCACAGGTCAGGGTTTTTAGCACGATTTCCTTACCCTCCCCGCTGCCACAGTACAAAAATTTTCCCCTGGTTATCCTTCGTTGAATGGACTAAGAGATATGGGTTTTATGTGCGCATGGTCGAGTGAGTTGCATTTGAATATTATGTGACTTAAATTGTCTGGTAATGTCAGGAATAACCAGATTCATTCAGAAAGTGTTAGTTTTTATCGGAATAAGTAACCCACTTTGAGAAAAAAAACGTGCTGAAAACTTTGAATCGTTTACAGACAGAATCGCGGATGTCTCTTGCCAGACACATATTTGAACAGGATCTCAAGAATATAAAGATGTCTTACTTCAATAGCCAGATGTAGGTTAGGTGTGCACCAGACATCAGGGGCAGATAACCGAAGTAGCTGACTCTGTTTATGGCGCACACAAAGTTTTTTTTTTTTTTAGACTAAACGACTTTCTATCTAATCCAGATAACGATAGCTGTAGGTACCACAGAAGTATCGGCGTAAGGTAATGCGTCCTGCATGTGAGTGTATTAAAATCCTGGTGGTTAACTGCTGAAGCATTCGCAACAAAGTGCCACAGTTTGAGGTGCTCCGATAAAGCCCTGACGCTCACATAATAAAGGCAGAAAAAGCTCGTTATAACGTCAAGTTGACAGTAGTGATACCCCTGAGGAAAATTTAAGCTTATATTGAAAGGATAAGGAAATCGATAATGAAGGTGGGGTATTTGTCTCAGAAGACAAGAAACTCAAATCTACCGAGACATAAACAGACGCTACTTGTGAGATTGTCTGACCAAGACTCAGAATCAAGGGTGAATATAGAATTACAATACGATCCTCCTATCGACCACCAGACTCACCTCCTGATGTAACCAGAAGCTTTAGAGTAAACCTCAGTTCGCCTGTACTTAAGTTTCCTAATCATACAGTAATCACTGGAGGAGACTTTAATCATCCAACAGTCAATTAGATTAATGATAGTTTTGTTAGTGGCAGGCGTGACAAGACATCCTGTGGATCGTTACTAAATGCCATGTCTCAAAACTATCTAGAACAGATAGTTAAGAACCCCACTCATGATGGATATGTAGTTTCGAGACCTTATTTGGAACATACTTGTTTAAGGCATATTGAACGATGCTTTTGAATGTTTTCCATTTGTGCTCCACATCATCGTACTCAGCACTGAATATTTGATGTTGATTACTTAGCTACTCTTACTAAGCATGAATTTTTTCCCACCTTTCTTAATATTTCTTGTAATATCCACAGTCATAGTTGCTATCAAGAACTTATGACCTCTGACACCTTCCTCTGCGTTAACTGGTTCGATAAGTTCAGTTCTGTTTATTGCTAGGAGGTCTGGGTGGTTCAAATGGCTCTGAGCACTATGGGACTTAACATCTGAGGTCATCTGTCCCCTAGAGCTTAGAACTACTTAAACCTAACTAACCTAAGGACATCACACACATCCCTGCCCGAGGCATGATTCGAACCTGCGACCGTAGCAGTCGCGCGTTTCCGCACTCAAGCGCCTAGAACCGCTCGGCCACTCAGGCCGGCTACTAGGAGATCTAAGATATCACCTTGACGCATTGGTTCTCTGACAAACTGCTCGAAGTAATTTACTTACAAGACACATAGTAACGCGCACAAGATAGAGGAAAAGCATACTGAATATGCATCGACATGCCAGCTTTGAATAAAGGGACAACTCCAGACTCATAATCCCTTTAACGAACAGACAAAACACTCGAACATTTAGGCAACTTACAATATTTCACACAGGAAGATTTGTTTCTGGGTATCACCGAATACCCCTTGTCCCAGCAGATCATGAGAAAGCTGCGTCTGTAGAGTTCTGGCATTACATCAAGGGCCCGCACGTCGACCCGAAACGATACAGCAGAGAAGGCTGTGAGATGCTGTCAGCCAATATAATGCTGACAAATGCCACGCCACGACAGGAGCGGCACCTATATGAAGAGAATATAAGGGCCGCTCCAGCTAGCCTCTGGGCACTAGAAGAGCCTCGACCGCATATACACTCCTGGAAATGGAAAAAAGAACACATTGACACCGGTGTGTCAGACCCACCATACTTGCTCCGGACACTGCGAGAGGGCTGTACAAGCAATGATCACACGCACGGCACAGCGGACACACCAGGAACCGCGGTGTTGGCCGTCGAATGGCGCTAGCTGCGCAGCATTTGTGCACCGCCGCCGTCAGTGTCGGCCAGTTTGCCGTGGCATACGGAGGTCCATCGCAGACTTTAACAGTGGTAGCATGCCGCGACAGCGTGGACGTGAACCGTATGTGCAGTTGACGGACTTTGAGCGAGGGCGTATAGTGGGCATGCGGGAGGCCGGGTGGACGTACCGCCGAATTGCTCAACACGTGGGGCGTGAGGTCTCCACAGTACATCGATGTTGTCGCCAGTGGTCGGCGGAAGGTGCACGTGCCCGTCGACCTGGGACCGGACCGCATCGACGCACGGATGCACGCCAAGACCGTAGGATCCTACACAGTGCCGTAGGGGACCACACCGCCACTTCCCAGAAAATTAGGGACACTGTTGCTCCTGGGGTATCGGCGAGGACCATTCGCAACCGTCTCCATGAAGCTGGGCTACGGTCCCGCACACCGTTAGGCCGTCATCCGCTCACGCCCCAACATCGTGCAGCCCGCCTCCAGTGGTGTCGCGACAGGCGTGAATGGAGGGACGAATGGAGACGTGTCGTCTTCAGCGATGAGAGTCGCTTCTGCCTTGGTGCCAATGATGGTAGTATGCGTGTTTGGCGCCGTGCAGGTGAGCGCCACAATCAGCACTGCATACGACCGAGGCACACAGGGCCAACACCCGGCATCATGGTGTGGGGAGCGATCTCCTACACTGGCCGTACACCTCTGGTGATCGTCGAGGGGACACTGAATAGTGCATGGTACATCCAAACCGTCATCGAACCCATCGTTCTACCATTCCTAGACCGGCAAGGGAACTTGCTGTTCCAACAGGACAATGCACGTCCGCATGTATCCCGTGCCATTCAACGTGCTCTAGAAGGTGTAAGTCAACTACCCTGGCCAGCAAGATCTCCGGATCTGTCCCACATTGAGCATGTTTGGGACTGGATGAAGCGTCGTCTCACGCGGTCTGCACGTCCAGCACGAACGCTGGTCCAACTGAGGCGCCAGGTGGAAATGGCATGGCAAGCCGTTCCACAGGACTACATCCAGCATCTCTACGATCGTCTCCATGGGAGAATAGCAGCCTACATTGCTGCGAAAGGTGGATGTACACTGTACTAGTGCCGACATTGTGCATGGTCTGTTGCCTGTGTCTATGTGCCTGTGGTTCTGTCAGTGTGATCATGTGATGTATCTGACCCCAGGAATGTGTCAATAAAGTTTCCCCTTCCTGGGACAATGAATTCACGGTGTTCTTATTTCAATTTCCGGGAGTGTAGAAGACGGGCACTACAAGAGCCGCTCTAGAAGACGAGCAGTTATACAGTACAGCAGTGACTTATGAATTTGTGTGGTTGCCTGCACGGAAATTGTTTATATCGAAGGACATTGATTATTTCCATGTCACCATTAGCTTGCGACACTTCATTATACATCCGCTAAGTAAAGTATCGTCAATTCTATTTATTGTAGTAAACTCCATTAATATGATTTGCTTGAATGTTGTCTACCTACCCGAGAAAACAGCTTCCTAGGCACCCTGTATTCGATAAGTGGGCAGGATCCCACATTGGCGACGAGTTATCAAGAGCTAGTTCCTGGTAACGACCGAATTTTCTTTTGAGTTTCGTTGGCGCCTTAATTCTCTCTCGTCTTTGCTTTGCAGGGGTGTTTCCTTGCTTTCACAGTCTCTTATCGTGTTTTCAGGTGGGCGTTGTAGGAATTTTCTTTACTTTTGTACTTAATTTCGTGCTTGCCTTGGTTGTTTTTTTGCATTAGTCTCTTCCAACATAACCCCCCACCCCATGCTCAGGCATCGCAGCTGCCAGCATTAGATGCGGCACAGCTAATGCAGATGTTTCAGTTCCAGTCTCAGCAGATATCTACACTGCTCAACGTGGTGCAGCAGCTACTGACCAACGCTGAGCGTCCGACGGAACAAGTACCATCTACAGCAACACCTACAACTATATCGCCTTTTCTCGTGAAAAAGACGACGAATGGCTCGAGTGGTTGCAACAATTTGAAGCCCACGTACTTGGCCACTACGTACCAGTTACTGTGAAAAGCAATTACTTTCTCTCAACGGTAGGAAGTGCAGTGTTCCGCCTTGTCAACAAACTTTTCCCCAACGCCACTCCGAGTAAACTTTCTTATGAACAGGTTGTAGATTCGCTAACTAACTATTATGACGAACAAGTGAATGTCGTAGCAGCTAGGTATCAATTCTTTAGTTGGAAGAAACGATCAGAACAAACTTATCGCGAGTGGGTAACATATCTGGAGGTTATGACAAGGAAATTCAAATGTGTTAGTGCTGCTTTATATTCAGGTGTCATGTTGCACGATGCGATCGTGTACAATGTACCTGACGTCAAACTCAGAGAACAGATTTTGAAACAGTTCGATCCATTATTTCTGCAGGTAGTGCAAATACTACATCAGTACGATTCAGGCACCCTGTTGGCCGATTAATTTGAGCAGCCAGCTATATGTCGGGTTGAGTCCCTTGTTTGCAACAAGCCCATTCGGCGGCAGCAGCAGCAGCTTGCGCTCGCCATGCTGTGTAAACACTACACGCCATTTAAGCAGCTCGCTAAACAGGCAGCTACACAGACACACAGAATTAAGTCTTGCCCTCAGTTTTACTCACGCCACAAACGCCAAGACAGCCCTCCTGACAAGCTCAGTGTTACTCTTTTGGCAGGAAAGGACATGTACAATCCATATGTTTGCAACGGAATAAATATATCAAAAATCTAGTCACAAGGCCCATATCATTAATGCAATCTATTCAAAGTCTGCAACAAGCATAAGAAAAATTAGGAAGTGTGCAGTTTCTTCAGTGATATGGCAGTCCAACAAACTTTTTGTTCATTTACTTCTTTGTGGAAAATATCAGTTGGACACTGGTACCTCTGTCACATTGTTAAATCGCCACACATATGTACTGTTAAGCTCCCCACACTTGTCTAAAACTAACACGCACGTGATGGCTTATAATGGACAAGACATTCCCGTTCTTGGTAAATGTACTTTCCCTGTCATGTATCGCTCACAAAACGAACAGTGACTATCATGGTGCTACAATCACATATTTGGTCTTGATTCATTTGATTTGTTTGGCTTTAACATTCAGGACCATGTGTTGTCAGTGTCTGCATTCCATGTAAAAGACAGACTTGCTGAAAGAATTCCCTGAACTCATTTTTGAAGGTTCGGGCTAGGCTAACAAATTTGTTCCGCATATTTCTCTGAAAAACGATGCGCAGCCTAAATTTTGCTGAGCCAAAACTGTTCCCATTGCATTACGGAACAAAGTCGCTGCTGAACTGTAAGAATTGCAAGATAGGGAGCTATTGCGCCCATACAAGCTAGTCAATGCGCAGGTTCACTGGTTTTGCTCCCCAAATTTTCAGGTCGCATTCGTCTCTGAGTTGACTTTCAGTCATCGATACTAATCCACTGCCACACACAGAGGATCTCATGGAGAGATTAGACGCTATGCGCTACTTTTCAAAAATTGATCTGCTCGATACGTATCTCCAAATACTGCTTAATGAAGAATCTCAAGAAGTGTGTGTAGTAAATACTCATTTAGGCTTGTTTAAATATTTGCATTTGCCCTTGAGCCGTGTTTCCGCACCCGCCATTTTTCAAAGGTATTTGGAACAGCTGACTGCTCAAGTGCCCACCTGTTCAAACTATTCGGACGATATTGTCGTGGCAAGTCGTACACCTGAAAAACATATTTCAAATTTGCATTTGATGCACGAGTAAAGTGTAGACTGGACAAGTGTGATCTTTTTAAACTTGAGTTGCAGTCTCTTGCTCATGTCATAAACAATCAAGGTGAACATTCTTTTCAGTCGCATTTTTTAGCTATAGGAGATTTGCCAGTTCCTCACAATGTCACCGAATTGCAGTCAGTTTTAGGGAAAATGAACTATTATATTCCGTTCATACCCAATGCTGCACAAATCGCGGCTACATTGTATCGTTTGCGTATCAAAAATGTCCCCTTTCTTTGGACAGATGAGTGCCAAGTAGCTATTCAAAAAGTTAAAGATGCATTGCTCATTGGTCGATACTTAGTTCTCCTTGTTCCATCCGATGAAGCCGGTTCCTGAACGAACTGCCCAAAAATTGCAAAGATGGGCTTTGTTGTTGTCTCACTACCAGTACAATATTGTGTATCGTCCAATGGCTTAACATGGTAGTGCACGTCTTCTGATTGGCCCTGATACAGACTTTGACGCTTCTGCTGCATCTTGTTGTCAGATCGATGCTCAGGATTCTGAATTGCTTTACTCTTTTCCGCTAAACTACAGGAAAATTGTACAGGCCACGGAAAGTGATTAAGATTTGAACATAAATTCGGACATCTTGGCCTCGTTCCTTGTATGGTATAAAGAACTTTGTAGTGCGCCGATACTTTGCGCGTCGGCATAGCCTCGCTATACAGAAAGGAGTGATTCTTTTTCAAAATAGCAGTGGTCAGTCACGTGTGTTGATTCCTAAAGCTTTGTAAAAGTAAGTGTTTAAGTTACTTCACCAAAGACGCTGGAGGACTGTTCGTACGAAATAGTTAGCGTGTCGACACTGTACTTGGCAGGGTATAGACATCAAATTGGAAATATGACGTCACAGTGTCACGATTTTGCGAAAAATCAGTCCGCTCCGCCACAAAAATTCTCTGCTTGGGCTACGTCGCAATCACCATGGCAACGTGTGCACATAGACTTTGCGGGACCTTTTCGGAACACTCGTTGGTTGATTGTGGTTGACTCGTATAGCAAGTTTCCTTTTGCTGTGCCAATGAACTCGACAACGTCTCGTAGCACAGTTCAGTTATTATCCTCTCTTTTTTTGCTTCGAAGGTTTACCTCAAGTCATAGTGTCAGGCACGTCCCTCAGTTCACGTCAAATGAATTTTGAAACATTATGTGAACGCAATGTAATACAGCATCTAACTAGTGCACCGTTTCATCCACAGTCAAACGGCGAAGCGGAACATTTTGTCACAACCTTCAGCAGCAGATGGCCAAACTTCGCTCCGCACACACCAGGGATCAAGCATTGCAACTGTTTCTCGCCTCCTGCCGTTCGCACCCACAAGATGGACCAACGCCGGCTGAATTGCTTCACGGTCGACGCCATCGGACACTGCTCCACAATCCTCAGCATCCGACGCTGAAGGAAGCCTACAAGTATCGCTTTTGCACCGCATGATATTGTCTTTTACAGGGTTTTTAGCGGCAGCAGACGGTGGGCGCGAGGTGAGATGGTCCGTCGACTTGGCGCTTGCATGTATCTCATTACAGGTCCAGACCGGATGCAGCGTCGACACCACAACCAGCTTTGCCACTGTCACGTACAATATAATCTTTCTGTGTCTCTTCCACCAGATTCACGGATCCAGAGGACAGCGCGGTCACTGTAGCCTTCATCACGACACAGCGGGACAACCCCATGGAGACGGAGCCTTCGCCTCCTCTCGTCCCACCGATGGGACTGCCCACACCGCAGTAGTCGACGCCTTCCCCAACTGGCTATTGGCTTCCGGAGGTGGACGCACGCGTACCCTTCTGGTCGTTTTTCGGGGGACTTTTCCGCCAGAGCGAAGGCCGGGTGGCAGTTTACGACCGGAAGCTTGACGTCCCCTACAGCCAGATCTTCTTCCGGTGCAGCGTAGCGTCCACCCTCCGGCCGCCCCCACCGTTGTCGCACTCCCTACATGACGACGGTACGTCGCTTTGTGAGGGGGGGGGGGGGGGGAGGGAGGAGGGACGAACCAACGAAAGTCATCTCATGAAAGAAGGATAAGACTTGATCTGTATCGTGACGCGAAACAGAAATACCAAAAACAACTAAAGGCAACAAGGCAAGACTACTGGACTAATTTTGTAAAAATCCAGCTACAGAACATATGGGGACAACCATTCGAGAGAGAAACAGAACGAGTTAAGACACCGACAGTTCGGTCAACACTAAAACAAGCTGACTGCACAATGACCAGAGGATGGAGAAGCACAGCAGAATATCTTCTGAACTGGCTCCTCCCTATGACGAGCTAAGAGAGTGCATGAGGCAACCATACCTCAGTGACAGTGTAACCATGCCATTCGCGACGACAATCAGCAGGCTTAAAAACCGAAAAGCACCCGACCCAGACAAAATACTTTCAGAAACATTAAAACAAACAGTAACACAAATCACACCTTTTCTTACTAACATGTTCAACCAGGCACTACTAACAGGCAGAACTGCAAACCTTTGTAAAACTGCTAATGTAGTAATAATCAGGAAATCACGAGACAAAGAGCCAACAGTCCCAAAAACGCGCCGACCCATGTGTTTCTTAAATATTCTTGGCAAGGTACACGAATGGCTCCTGTGTGACCGTTTACAATCGCACAGACGCCTTCTCGGCCTAACGCCCTATCAATTCAGCTTCGGGGAAGGTAGACCAATAGAAGACGCCATCGGCCAAGCACTGACAGTTACAAATAGTATCAGCGACAAATACGCGGCCGCCATTCTAATCGACATAGCCGGCGCTTTTGACAACTTGTGGTGGCCATCCCTCTTCGCCAGGTTAAGGGAAATGTGGCTATCAGCTTCCCTCTGCAATAGCCTCCTCGACTACTGCAGAGGCAGTGTGGCGGAGTGGAGGGCTGGTACACGGAAGGTTGTTTAGAGAATAACAAAGGGATGTCCACAGGGCTCGCTCTGCGGACCAATATTCTGGGATATCGCAATCGAGCCGTTGCTGAACACCCTGGACAGTGACGACAGGGTAAGATTAATTAATTTATTTATTTACATGTCAAGTTCCATAGGACCAAATTGAGGAGCAAATCTCCAAGGTCATGGAACGTGCCAGAACATGAACTTACAACGTAAAAGTAATAACAGATAAAAATAAATGTTCATGAACCTGAAAGAAAATCAGTCCATAAGTTTAAGCAAACGCTATCAGCATTACAAAAACCTTTTAATGTTAAAATTTGTGCATCATGGTCTGAAAGGCCATTGACCCTTTAACTAACAGAATGCCCATCTAGTAATGAAGAATGAATTAATATATTGTCTATGACTGTGCTACTGTTCCCCTGCACCCTAGTTGGAAAAAACACAGTTTACATCAGATCATATGAATTTAGATCTACCAACATACTTTTTCGTGCACAATCATGTACAAAATTAATATTGAAGTCACCACATATAACTACTTTCTGGTACTTCCTACAAAGTGAATCAAGAACCCTCTCTAGCTTAAGCAAAAATGCTCTGAAGTCGGAGTTAGGGCAGTTAGAAGTTTAGTTCCACTAATTTCAACTAATGCTGCACAACTTTCAAATATCTGTTCAGTGCAGTGTCGTGATACGTCTATGTACTCAAATGAAATACCGTTTTTTACGTACAGAGCCACTCCCCCACCCCGCAAGGAACTCCTTGAGAAACAACCAGCTAATCTGTAGCCTGGTAAAGGAAGCCTCTGAGTTATCAAATTATTTAACTGGTGTTCTGATATACCAATAATTTCAGAGTTAACATCTATTAGCAGTTCACTAACTTTATCTCTAATACCTCTTATATTTTGGCTTACGCAGATGACCTGCTCGTAGTGATGTCAGCCAACTCGAGAGCAGCACTAGAGACAAAAGGCACGCATTTACTTCGGAAAATTAACAGTTGGTGGAAAGAAAATAAAATAAAAATAGCTCCCAACAAAACTGTATATTTACTGCTCACGGGGACACTACAGGGGAATCCAATTCTAAAATTAGAGAATACAAGCATACAGAAGATGTAAGCCACACGTTATCTCGGACTGCATCTAGACGAAAAACAGACATTCAACCTTCATATAAAATTGACAATTGACAAAGCCTCCAAAATTATGCACAAACTACATGGCAAGACTAAACAGAACTCAGTAAAAATTACCTATTAAGACGATAAGGACCTACCACATTTCGGTATTTGAATCCATCGCATGCTTCACAGCAAGTGCTTGGGCTCACAGACTGAACATACAGACTAACAAGATAATTGCAATACGAGATCAATGTAGTGTACTCCTGAGAAAGAGCGGAGCATTCAACACCACGTCACTAGAAACACTTTGCGTTGTTATGGGGACCTGCCCTACAGACATAACAATAAGCTACAGAGTTGCACTTTACTGGCTTAAGAGGGACAGGCTCGATAAAGTCACCGAAATTACGGGAACCAACATCATGAATAAAACACAAATGAAACAATGGCGGATGCAAACATGGCAGAGAGAGTGGGATGCATCTGACAAGGGTCGCCAAGTATACTCTTTCTTTCCTGATGTACACGAAAGGCTGTAACTGAAACATGTCGACCCAAGCCGGGGGATTGTGCATTTCCTGACAGGCCGCGGGCCGTATCCGGTACGTTTAAACCGCATGGGACTAACTAACGATGAAGTATGCGTATGTGGAGAAACTAGGACACCAGAACATGTCACACTGCTGTAAAACACGCTAGCACAAATGAGACGTATACAGAACGGCAATAACATCGCCAGAATAATACGTAATCCCGATGACTGGAACACAATAAATATCGTAGCCGATATTGTATTGACCACTTGCAAGAAGAATACAAGTGCCAAAACCCACATAGAAGGAGGCGTAGATAAACACAAAGAACACAACAAACCACATGGGAGGGCACAAACACGATCACAGATTCCGAAACCGAGGAAGGAACACTAAGTGAACGTAACTCAGAAGGGATCAACAAGTAAGGGACCAAAACTAACATTGCATAACACTGCATGCCACAACACAGTCACAAAACAACACAACAATCACAAAACAAATAAACACCGGCAACACATACTAAGACTGAAGTAATAAGGTAATGTCGCTTGGGAGGAGAAGGTTTGAAGAACTTTTATTCCGAGGCTCCTCCTCCCAATGACATCCTGCATAGTGTTTGAAGTATACTGCACACAAACAGTAATGTATTGCTCGCCTTATTGTGTGCAGACAGAAGTATATTCTCTTCTCTATTCAAAGTTACAATCAATGAATTTTATATATCAGAAATGTATTAAGTTATTTAAGGAATAATGCAATAATGCAGGAATAATGCTATTTTTACTAACAAGTTACAAACATAAGTGTATTTCTCAAGTAAAGCTAAAATACATGTATTTCCTGTATGAAGCGCTCAATCAGCATTTAATCTGTTTAATATGTGTAAACATACATTAGCACAAACCATTTCAGATGAGAATACCTCGAGGTAGTACCGAAACCTTTTCATCTGAAATAGGTACAAATAAGCAATTATTAAACGACATGCTACTTACACTGTATTACACATCCAAATATAGCATATCACTTCCCTCTACATACTACAAATTATTTTCACCACGATCATTGTGTTACATTTTTTTTATTTTTCTTTGACATTTGCATTATGTCAATTAATTTTCATCAACTAGGTAGTAACAAATTATATGGACCCATTTTAGCGATTGTTAAGCATTCAGTTCACTATAACCTCAGAGAAATCTTTATGTATTATGTTCTTTATATTATTAAAAAAAAGGATTAACAACTGTATACCAATAACATTGTAACAATGGGAACTCTTTGCTATTAGATTCAGAGGCATCCGACCCACCTTACATTTCAAGGCGGTGGGTTACTCCGTACTGTTAATGAAACAAATAAATAAATACATAGTAGGCCTCAGTTCTTCGAGTGCTAGTTTTCCCATTTTAGTTCTGTCTTCTTGGAGTTACTTGCAGCCTATACCTCAGAACTGTATTTAGTAGTAACCGCTGAAGAGGCAGAGTTAATTTCTTGTTATCCCTATTGTAACCACCAGTTTGTTGCACACTAATTAAGAAGAAGTTTGTAACATTTACAAGAGCTCTACTCAGTTTGCAACAAAAAGTAGGATTTTTTACTACGAGCGTCTAAGGACGCCTTTTGGATTATGGAATGCATGGAATGCACCTGGAAAATTCTAACGGATTGTGGATTTACTGGTGGTCAGTTGAGTGAGTGTGATTAGTCAGTTAGCTACAAGCCAGGAAAGCTCCACCAAAATGGTGACACTTAAAGTCGAAAAGTTTGGTATATACAGGTCGGCAAGGTACTAATTGCTGAGCTAGAGAAAGAACGGCAAGAAAAAGGCAAGCAATCTGCGGCATCACCAGACTTCGTGGTAGTTTATAAAATCCGTTTCTGCAATACAATTGGCTGGTTATTACGAAATCCCTCAGAGAAAGATTTTTGTGGCAGGTTATTGACCAATTTTCCCGTTTTATTATTTTTTATTTTAATTACGGTGCCCATGGCTGATATGACTGCAGAAAGAGTCACCAAAGCTTTCATGGCACATCTTATTTTGCCATATGGAAGCTCTGTATCCAACATAGGAGATCAAGGGACTAGCTTCTTTTCACCTCTTTTCACGCAGGTTTGCAAGTTGTTAAAAAATGAACTGGCAGACAACCTCCTTCCATCGGAAAAGTAATAGCTGTGTAGAATGTCGCCATAACTCTATTCTCAAAATTCTGTCACATTATGTGAATCAAAGCCATATAGACTTGGACAGACTGCTCCACTTCATAGTGTCGAGAGAACACTAATCGATTGGCTGCACATGGAAAATATGTTCGCAGTGCTAATTACGAGTCGATAAGTTTTTCCGAGATGTTGATACACCAGTGGTAAAACAGCTGTCTCAAAGCTTCCAAGCTGTCTGGAAAAAGGTAAAGATATGCAATGTCTCTGCTGTCAGTAACCAAGTTAAATGAAGTCAAAAGAAGGCTAGAATTCCAGACTACCAACCTAGGTGATGGGTGTTGCTCAGGAATCCGAGTGTAAAATGGGGCAAGACTAAAAATTCACACCTCTCAGAGAAGGCACCAACAAATAACAGGTTTAACCTTGCCAGTAAATGCAGAATTATAGCTGCCATACAAAATACTTTTGGTGCACTTCGACTGGCTGCAACTTTAGCACGGAGCGCACGTCATTGATCGGCAGGCATCAGCCGACACAGGGCACCAGACCCATATACCCCAAAAGCCACACACTTGGAGGCAGCTTACTTAAACCATTCCCTGTTAGAGATTTTGTTCTGCAATTTGTCCACTGGCGAGGAGAGAGAAAGAGGGGGGGGGGGGGGTAATAAGTTTGTAATCTTTGTTCTGTCTGAATATAGTTTTAATTCTCTACCTATAAACTATGTGGAGGTTGTTAAAACAGATTCAACAAAGATAGGATGACATAGGTAATATACATAATTGTTATATACTACAGATGGAGAAATATATTTTTCTCAATATAGGATGTTGTACTCTCCAATATTGCCAAATACAATTTTGGGGAATTAGGGTTGATTCCCACAAACAAAGTTCATTCACCAGTACTAAGATAAATAAGAAATGTACGGAACAGACTTAAACAATATTCTATTAAAATAATTCCACCCCTAAGTAAATTTAATGTGTTATGTGTATAGAACAGAAAAATAGAACTGGACGAGGCCAAAATTAAAAACTAAAACTGGCGTACATGGGGAAAACATTTGGCGAGTAATTTCATACTGCTTTTCAGCACTAAGAATAGATATCTAATCAATGCTACAGTGTGAAACAGCACACTACTAATGCCGTACTTGAAATTTTCCTACTCATGTTCATTAACTTACGTTATTCCACATTTAGGAAAAGCGTTATCAGTGTACAGCCACAGATTGCTGTTCGTTCAGTCTGTCAGCTAATTTACGTGTGAGGGGCGTTCAATAAGTAATGCAACACTTTTATTTTTCTTGGCCGCTACCACACATCTGTTATACGAGGTCACCAGGCACAATGTGCGGCAAGGGTCTCCGCAGAAACGCCATCCCATAGGTGTAGGCTGTGACCTACCCAAGGTTGAGCTGAGGTCCGCAGCATCTTAGAGGTCATGATCCAGCACATAATATTACACATGTTTCTCCTCCGCGTTTTATTACCGGAGCAGTGCTGCCCGCCACTGATATTGTAAGGAATACCTTTCAGATGGGATTGATGTTTCCTTACAAGGAACCGCTTGAGTGCGAGTTAACAAGCTCAATCTTTAGTAAGGCCCACTTGAAAATAGTGTTTTTACAATTATGACAGGAAAAATATTAGCTGTTAATGACTCACCATGCACATCAGGGGGGCGGCAGAAAATTTGTCCGGGAGGTGTAGAGATCAACCTTTTATGGGATGTATGTATTATACTTCACAAAATGGACGGCATTCAAGAAATGTTGAAAACAAACCGTTAACTTGCACAGTGAACATCGAATGAAAAATGGCGCGCCACAGTGATCACATAGGTTCACACCATCAAGATCGACGGCGTACTTCTTGGGAGTTACGAACAGTACAAAAATGTTCAGCGACGTATACCTCTTAAAGAATGCATATAGAATCAGATTGGTGTAACAGGGTAATGAGAACTGTTGGAATGTGATGGCATGCAAGCGAATGCGAAACAGTCTGTCGTGGAGCTTATCGTGAAATTGGCTATCCTTTAAGGCGTAGCTGCAGAAAGTGTGATAATATGATTTATAGGTACGGAAAAAACAAATATACAGAGACTGAAATTGTCTGGTAGTGGTATGAGTTGCAGTCTCACACTTTTCAGGAAGGTTGGTTTGTTCTAAAGGGGTATGCAAAAGCAAGTGATTTTAACCAGATATTGCAGTGCTCATACAATAGTAGTTGCACTCCTACTCTCATTTTACTACTCTTGCTTGCTGTCACGTAAATATTACCTACTGCCCTTCAAGGTCACGCGCACGCGCACGTCTGTCTTAGGGACAGACACCCACATCTCGTCGCAGCACAATAAATAACTTCTAAGTCAATTTACCATCCAGATTAACAGTCGGCCCAATTGTACACGAGTGCGATAACGCATTGATGGAAGCTGATCTTGATACAACTCTCTTGGTACCTCTAATTTCCAGGGTTCGTTTCATACGTGTTTCCTCTTCAAATACCGATTTGTCGATGTTGAAAACAAATACCTAACTGAATGATAGGATTAGTTTCTTTATCTCATCTATAAATTTTCACACCGATTCCGCAGTATGCTGTGCTTCGTCAAGTTGACGCTTTTTTTGAAATTTCGTTACGTTACGTCTTCCAATTCTGCAGCACTGTTTGAAGTATGCAACCATGCACTGCTTCCCTCGAATCACTATAGCTTATGTCGCTCGCAGTTTGATGTGCATAAGGTAGTAGGTCAATATTAGGGACATCTTGTAAAGTGTATCGAGCAGCCTTAACGCGTGGAAACATCAGTTTTTGTAACAAGTGCGCTTTGTGTCCCTTAAATATTCCTAGTTTTTCTTATGCATTACACGGTCATATTGCTGCGGAGTTATTCTAAACATGTTCATAATGTTTTTGCTACCCTTCTACGTGCGTAAATGTGTTTAGAACCCGCTCCTTGGACAACGATTGTCCTTTACTACGTTCTTCTGGAGACAGGATTTGTGGCTCCCTGACCGACAAGGCACCTGTTTCAATATCGCATTCAATTGTTGAGCACGTATCGTCATCATTGTATGCCTCCTGTAGATTGTCCGCAAAGTCGAGCGTATACGACACCACACATTCCACTGACATCCTGCAGAAACGCTAATATTTTATCCGCCACTTCTTTCTCACTCTGCGAAATTTGTTGCGTTCCTTCCTGACGAAATGTCAACTTCGGCAACTGCTGTAGATATAATTCAACGTTTGTCTGTGCTCTGCTCTATGTCCACGTTACTAGTACTGTAGTACTGTTGTGAGCGACTCGTCGGCTAAGCAGTTCAACTATGATCCGTAGCCTCATGCTGTTTTCTCCACTGAATACTTCAGCTGCCGATATTGTGGTTGCATGGTAGGCAATATGTGGGGGTATCGAATGCCGTAAACATCATTGGCCTTTTGCGACAGTTTCTCTGACACAATTGTTCACAGTTACTATTGACTCGAATTTGCAACTCATTTAATATCCACAATAATTAGCAGTGGTTGCTAATAAATCTGTCTTTGTGCGGATTCCGGAGTTTCACAGTAATGTCGAATCCAGTTAATCTTCGCACTCTTGTAAAGATGAAATATGAATAACGTGGTATGGAATCGAAATCACCTACTTCTCCTGAAGACCTAAAGATATGTTATTTTATTAGTTAATTTTTGGACGTTCATCCGAATGATGTCGACATTTCGTTACAAGTTGTAGAAATACGAATATTAAAAGAAAAAGGAAATAACTCTGATTCCGTGAATTGTAGTTCGAACGATGATTTCTGTGGTAACTATAAAGTCCAGAACAAGACCAAACTACTTTCCAAGCCCAAAGAAAACATGTACAGTAACAGCTTTAATGGCAAAGAAAAGGCTCTAAAGTTTTTTGGTTAAACGAAGGAGGAAAACGCTTAAAGTTAAGCAGTATGCAAAACTGGTTTCGTTTCGTAAACTCTGAACATGAATTGTACAAATGAAAGAAAGATTTACACGAAATACGAAATATGCGCCTAAAACTGCTTATGAGAATTAAAGCACCGTTACTGAGGGAGGTCTACGATACTGGGCGCTCTGAATTACATGAACATTACTGATTTGCAGGCTTCTTCTGTCTCGTTAAACAGATTCACGAAATTATGCTAAAACAATGTCGCAAAATTAGGAAGTTACCTCAGGTAAACGTGTAGAGGAGATTCATTAATAGGTAATACTACAGAGAAATTCGTAGCTAATGTGAAAAGGAAGCTTCTTGTTTTCCTTTAAAATGTTGTGTATAAAGCCAGTTAGGTTTTGTACAAGAACTATGTACAAACCGCACATTATCCTTTCGACCGAAACAAACATAGAGTCGCTCGTGCATTTGATGAATGTTGTGACACATTCGTATACAAGAATGATAGTGATAATTATCAGTGGATTACTGTTTCCACAGCTTTACATCTGTCTTCAGGAACATCAAGGTAAACAAGAGCAAAAATGAAAGAAAATGACTATTGTAATCTACGTAACAAAATCTGGAAATATGGGAGAGAATAATTTTCAGTTTTACCTCAGAAACATCATCTTACAATCTGCACAAAAGACTTCATTGCTTTTTTTGGACTATTGGTCTGGACCTAACGAATCTCTGTCTTCAGGACGACGAAAAGACGTGTCCTATTGCACCCGAAATAATAGTGTGATTCAAGCATTCGATATTAAAAAAAAAACCTCTGCTAAGTAAAGCACTTTGCAGAAAGTTTTGGACAGTAAAATTTCCGGCAGCTCTTTGTCATTTCAGCGTGTTCTGCGGAACAATAATGTTAAACTTCATTCATTTCTGCATTGTCAGTTTGCGTCACAACATTTGATGAATCCAATTAAGCGAGCCTAGTACACAGCCCAAAATGGAGAATAGCCACAGCAACTTCTTACTCCATTCGAGTTCTGGCTAAATAAAAGTAGTAGTTACTGTGAAATTCCTGAATGCATTAATTTTTCTTTTTATCACATGCCTCGTGTAAGGAAAATGTTTGTTTTCTTCATCCAATATACACTCCTCGTTTTTGTGACGACTTCAGGTTCATTGCTAATAAAATATACATTATTAAAAGTTATAGTAAGATCTGCGATACAGAAATTGTTGTAAAATGTGTAATGTGAACAAATAAAACTCCGGATTGATAGACGTCGTCTGTGATCTAACATCATACGCTGCCTTGATTTTCTTTCCTCTGCTTGTCACTTTTGTATCAAATACATCTGCAACAGATTAGCTGTCGATATGAACTGCAGGTCATTCAAAAATTTAATGATTTGAGACATCTTCCGTATGGTTTAAAAGCTTAAAATTCGTGTTTGCGCACTTTGGATACCGCATTACGCGGCGCTACGTTCTCATGTCACAGCTGCGTCTGCGTATTCGCCGATCGCGTGCTACGCAACAAGGGCAACACAAACCGCTGTTCTAAGCGGTTCTTCGTGCGGCAAAAATGAGTGGCTTTAAGATTTTTTTAAAAAAATACTTCCCCTGTGCCTTAGAACCTAAAGTTTTGATAGAGCATTTCGGGGTATTCTTCCAGTGTGACAAATTTCGATATATCGGATTGGACAATTCCCTTGTAAAGTCTGAGTCGTTCACTTAAGGCAGCCAATGAAACCGGTCGACCATCAGAATTCTAAGCCCGGACATACGCACGACTTGGCAACACTGTAAGATAAGGAAGTGTCTGGAGGAAGTGTTGCTGCTTCTATAGTCGTTACAGGGCTGTAAAAGCTCGTGGTCCAGTCGTCACGTTTGGTCAGGATGCAGGCTGCCCTATATAATAAAAAAATAAATAAATATAAAAAACTGACTGCTGTATTCAGCGATAAACGTGAAGGTTGTCATGTGAGGCCCGCCCAGACCAAATTCTGTCAACCGTCGACCGAGGAGGTGACCACGGCGCGGCGCTATGATTGTATTCATCAACTGTAATTTCCTTCTTTGAAGTTATACCATTTATCTTACACTTATGTACTAGATTTTTCATACTTGAAATTTATGAACGTTGATGAATTTTGGGATCAAATTCGCGACAGCGCAGATAATTGTAAGCAAATTTATAGAAAACTGACATAAATTTTACAAATGAAATAGTTTCCTTATTGGAAAATAGATTAAAGTATAAAATAATGCCTAATTTATCTGATCAAAATTTTATAGAAACTCTGTTTTAGACCTAAAATCTGGTCTCGATGACGTAAAAATGGAAAGTTCTTGCGAGATCGGAACAGCTCATGATGTGTGCAACGCTGAAAGCAAAAATTTTAAAAATTTTCTGATTTGATCCATAATAAATGGTTCTGAAAACCTGCGACTGTGAAAAAAATAGGTTTGTTTATAAATAACTCATCTACTACCAGTCACGATTTTCTTTACTTTATTTTTCGCACGACGCGTTTCGGGAAATACTTCCCATTTTCAAGTGCGTTTTTTGTGTTTGTCATGTAATTCCTATGTGATGTTGTTGATGTGTGAGATTCTGCTTCATTTCGTTGAATTTTAAGTTTCCTTATGGTCCATTAGTGGAGAGTCTTACACACACTGAGTTGTCTATGATGTTTAGTGTGTTTTTCATTCTTCGATCCATAGAGCTGTTTCCATTCCTTTATCTGATGAAAATCTCGATGCTGACATTAATTTTATTAATACTATGGCAGTCAGCCACAGTAGACAACATTATAAAAGATAAAATCAACAACAAAATCATCACTGCTGGCACTTCTCGTAGTAACGAACATAATGAAAATAAAAAAAAAATTATACCGTTTTAGGGCCTGTATCTTACAGGATTCAGTCCTCCAGAAGAAATAAGGTTGTCAAGTGATATTTTCTACTAACAATAGTTTGAAAAATAATCAGGTTCATAAGTTGAAACCAGTGCATTATCCCTCACAAAACTCAGGCACCTATAAAATTAGCTGTGCCGCATTTCCAGTCTATTATTTAGAACAGGCAGGACGATAAACTGCTGTCAGATTTAAAGTACATCTCTTAGGAAAAAGGGAATACATATACACTACCTGCCTAATGTCGTGTAGGGCCCCCGCGATCACGCGAAAGTGCCGCTACACAACGTGGCATGGACTCGACTAATGTCTGCAATAGTGCTGGAGGGAATTGACACCATGAATCCTCCGGGGCTGTCCACAAGGGGGTGGAGATTTTTTCTTAACAGCACTTTGCAAGGCATCCCAGATATGCTCAATAATGTTCATGTTGGGAGTTTGGTAGCGAGCGGAAGTGTTTAAACTCAAAAGACTGTTCCTCGAGCCACTCTGTAGCAACTCTGGACGTGTGGGGTGTCGCATTGTCCTGCTGGAATTGACCAAGTCCGTCGCAACGCACAATGGACATGCATAGGTGCAGGTGATCAGACAGGATGCTTACGTACATGTCACCTGTCAAGAGTCGTATCTAGATGTATCAGGGGTCCCATATCACTCCAACTGTACCCTCCTCACACCATTACAGAGCCTCCGCCAGCTTGAACAGTCTCCTGCTGATATCCATGGTCCATGGATTCATGAGGTTGTCTCCATTCCGGTACACGTCCATCCGCCAGATACAAACTGAAACGATATTCGTCCGATCAGGCAACAAGTTTCCAGTCATCAACAGTCCAATGTCGGTTTTGACGGGCCCAAGCGAGGCGTAAAGACTTGTGTCGTGCAATCATCAAGGGTACACGAGTGATGTTTCGTTGAATGGTTCGCAAGTTGAGACTTGTTGATTGCCCAGCACTGAAATCTGCAACAATTTGCGGAAGGGTTGCACTTCTGTCACGTAAAACAATTCTCTTCAGTCGTCCTTGTTCCCGATCTTGCAGGATGTTTTTTGATGTTTTACCGGATTCCTGATATTCACGGTACACTCGTGAAATGGTCGACGGGAAAATACCCACTTCATCACTACCTCGGAGATGTTATGTCAGATGGCTCTTGCGCCGACTATAACACCACGTTCAACTTCACTTAAATCTTGATGACCTGCCAATGTAGCAGCAGTAATTGATCTAACAACTGCGCCAGACACCTGTTGTCTTATAGACACATAGAAAAGAGGCATCACACTTAATATCCTTGAAGAATTAGAAATTTTTAAGCACCTTTCTCTTAGTGACGTTTCTTTTTGAATAAACACTTGCAACTTCGTACTAAATTTTTTTTAAATTATATAGAGCCCTTACTTAGAAACGCCTAAAACTGACTCCTCATGTTTCTCCGATTACACTATAAAGTGTTGTCTTTCTCTTGCCTTTTAATTTATTAAATTTTAATTCGTTTTCACAGAAAATGTATGTAATATCTGCTACTGCAGTGTTCTGTACAAATATTTTGGATAATAATATTTGTTGACTTGCGAGATGATCACTTATATGCTATTTACAATATTTTTGTTAAGGGAAGCAGCTGGTTTCTTACACTGTTAATAGATAGCGCGACTTGTCTCCTGTCCACGTTGTGGCAGCTTCTACCTGTAAGACTCTACGCCTGATGCAACCTCCAGTGCCTATTTCCTCATGCAGCCCTTGGTGGGGTGCAGTGTGCTGCATCATAGCAATGATACACAACGTGATCAAAAGTATCCGGACACCACCCCAAAACATACGTTTTTTACATTAGGTGCATTGCGCTGCCACCTACTGCCAGATACTCCATATCAGTGACCTCAGTAGTCATAAGACATTGTGAGAGAGCAGAATGGAGCGCTCCGCGGAACTCACAGTCTTCGAACGTGGTCAGATGACTGGGTGTCACTTGTATCATACGTCTGTATGGGAGATTTCCACACTCCTAAACATCCCTAGGTCCACTGTTTCCGATGTGGTAGCGAATGAAACGTGATGGGACACGAACAGCACAAAAGCGTAAAGGCCAACCTCGTGTGTTGACTGACAGAGACCGCCGACAGTTGAAGAGGTTCGTAATGTACGATAGGCAGACAGCTAACCAGACCATCAAACAGGTATTCCAAGCTGTATCATGATCCACTGCAAGTACTATGACAGTTAGGTGGGAGATGAGAAAACTTGGATTTCATGGTAGAGTCGTGCTTATAAGCCACACACCAAGCCGGTAAATGCTAAACGACGCCTAGCTTGGTGTAAGAGCGTAAACAATGAACGATTGAACAGTGGAAAAATGTTGAGTAGACTGACAAAACACGGTACACAATGTGGCGGTCCTGTGGCAGGGTGTGGATATGACGAATGCTCGGTGAACGTCATATGTCAGCGTGTGTAGTGCCAACAGTAAAATTCGGAGCCGCGGTGCTATGGTGTGGTCGTGTTTTTCACCGGGGGGGGGGGGGGGGGGGGGGGGGGGGGAGGAGGCTGCAGACCTTGTTATTTTGCGTGGCACTATCACAGCGCACGCCTACATTGATGTTTTAAGCACCTTCTTGCTTCCCACTGTTGAAGAGCAATTCGGGCATGGCGATTGCATGTTTCAACACGGTGGAGCATCTGTTCATAATGCACGGCCTGTGGCGAAGTGATTATACGACAATAACATCCCTGTAATGGACTGGCCTGCACAGAGTCCTGACCTGACTCTTACAGAACACCTTTGGGTTGTTTTCGAACGCCGACTTCGTGCCAGGATTCACCGATTGACATCGATACCTCTCCTCAGTGCATCATTCCGTGAAGAATGGGCTGCCATTCCCCAAGAAACTTTCCAGCAACTGATTGAACGTATGCTTGAGAGAGTGCAAGCTGTCTTCAGTGCTAAGGGTGGGCCAACACCATATTGAACTCCAGCATTACCGATGGAGGACGCCACGAACTTTTAAGTCATTTTCAGCAAGGTGTCCGGATATTTTTAATTACATAGTGTACTTGTCAATAGCTACAATTTATACTGACAAGTACTATTGTTATGTCAGTTCCAATACCTGCAGTTTCTATATGCTTTTAAATATGATTTTAAGAATTTATTTTATATGACGAGAGAATTTTGTTCCAAAGACTGTTTTCGTCTGCCACTACATGTGAATATAGTTATCTTGTAAATTTAATCAGTATAATAACCATCTATTGTTAGTTTTCCTCTGTGTCACTGGTTTTGAACCGCGTGACCGTTACGGTCGCAGGTTCGAATCCTGCCTCGGGCATGGATGTGTGTGATGTCCTTAGGTTAGTTAGGTTTAAGTAGTTCTAAGTTCTAGGGGGACTGATGACCTCAGATGTTAAGTACCATAGTGCTCAGAGCCATTTAAACCATTTGTCACTGGTTTTGTAGTGTTTTATAGGTAATTGTTTTTGGTTTTTCTGATGCAGACACCCATATTCAGTGTCGAAACCAGGTCAAGTTAAATCTTGTTGTAATCACTTTGTTGTGTTATACAAGTCATACGTTGTTTAAGCGTTGTAGGCGCAAGTAGAGAAAGGTCTATCATTTGTGATACATTGTTCACTTTTGGTTTAATAGAGAGGTGATGGCCGCAGTGGTTGCTCAAATCCCTTGTACCGTCTGTGTGAGTCGAGAGCTTCCGAGGAAGGATTTTCATCTTTCAAGAAGCATTTCTCCGTCATGGATGATTTTGAACGTTCAGTAAATCTCAATAATTAACATATGCGATGGAAATGAAACGAGCGTTTGGGGTCATTGGCCGGGAGGTCCCTTACGGGGCAGGTCGGGCCGTCTTGGTGCAGGTCTTATTAAATTCGACGCCACATTGGGCGACGTCCGCTCGGGATGGGGATGAAATGATGATGAAGACAACACAACACCCAGTCCCTGAGGCGAGAAAAATCCCCGACCCAGCCGGGAATCGAACCCGGGCCCGTAGGGCGGCAATCTGTCACGCTGACCACTCAGCTACTTTTTTATTTTTTTCACCTTTTTTATTTTTTTATTTTTTATTTAATTTTTTATTTAAATTTTTGTTGTTGTTTAGGAAGGGAAAATAAACATGTGCTCCGATTTGTAATGAGAATAGAATGAACATAGTATATATGAGTTCTAGGCTGCCGTTTCGTAATATAAGAAAAGAAAGGAAATGTCTTCTTGAGGTGCACAAAAGACTATCACAACATTGTCGAAAGGAAAGTTGCTCCGCTGCTCTGCGAGAGAAGGAAAATGTTGAGAGGAAAATGGGGAAAAAAATGCCTTCTGCATTGGTGAGCATCTGAATAGTATCTTAAAATTCCGGCAAGAACTAAAGTCCCAGGAAGCAAATAGGATTCATACATACAGGCAACTGGCAACCTCTACTATTCAAATATTGTATTTGAAGCATTTAACCGTTCATTATGATTTTCAGCATATTTCCAAATATCCTCCTGTAGTCACAATGTTGGCTTATTTTAAAGTGTTCAATTTCTATGTAAGAATAATAGTCTAGGAAAGTAGCATGCCTATTCTGCATAATAAACGATGCTGTGTGGCCCATGATCCACGTTGTAGCGTTGTTTTTTGCTCGTGGATACCTCAGTTTTTGTGGCTGAGTGATCTCTAAAAGGTCTACACCACTGGGCGTCGTACGGTCTATCACTGACAATCGTTGACGAAGAAATGTTGTAATTTCTTCTGCATGTCCGCAAGTGAACCTATGTAGGAGCGTATCGACTCTTCCGCATGCGTCACAGTTGGGCGTTGGATGAAGGCCTATTTTACGTAGATTTTCATTCGTTGCTACTTTATCGTTGACTGTGAGATACCAGTCGGCTGTGACGCGTGATGGTAACATGTCGTTGTGCACATTCCGCCATATTATACTCCAATGTGTATGTGGATATTTTTCTTCGAGACGATTCCTGTGGTTTGTTGTCATGAGAAGGTCATAAAGCTTCTTGTTCGTCAGGCTTCCGGTATCGACGATGTTGTGTCGAATGTAGCTCATTTCCATGTAGTACAGTCGCACATGTCGGTAAGAAAGTGGAATGCCGACGATATTAACGGGTGGGTCCAAGCTATGAGGTTTCCACCGCTGAATGAGGTTTCTGATGAGACTGGTCCTCCGGGTACGAAACTCCTTCCTGATGCGATTTAGGAGCAGGGTGACATATTTTTTGTGTACTTTAATGAGGTTAAGGCCACCTTTGGACGAAGGTAAGGTTAAGGTATCGAATTGAACTTTGAAAATATGCCCCCTAAAAATAAACCAACATAACGCTTGTTGCATACTCTTGGCTAGGTGGTCGGAGATTGGAAGAATTTGCGCCAAATAATTCATCTTGCTCGTAATGGCGATCTCGATGGTCTTAACTTTCTGTAGTATGTTCAAGTCACGGTCGGAGTGAAGCATCAAAGCAGCACGTAATTTATTAAGCATGTGTGACCAGTTCTTCGTCAGGAATTTGTCTGGTTTGGCTTCAAAAGTAACACCGAGGGTTGTGTGAGAATCCTTTACCTTGCACCAGGTAACATGGGATATGTCTCCGATACCGCCACCGATTTGCAAAACTGTGGTTTTAGTTATATTGAGTATTGCTCCTGAAAGAAACGTGAATGTTTGTAGAAGAGTTGCTGCTGACAGAAGTTGTTGCGATGATGACACAGTTACGCATATATCGTCAGCATACGCAATGCATGGGATAGTGACAGACTCGACGCTAAGCCCGATCCCGCCGTGCACTAAGTTGTTCAGGAGCGGCTCTACTGCAATGGCGTACAAAATCATTGACAGAGGACATCCTTGGAGGATGGATTGCTCGATGGAAACTTCTTTTGTAAAATGGCCATTAATGAGAATCCGTGAAGAGGCGTTTGTAGGAAGTTTGCGAATTAATTCTATGAGATGAGGTCCAAATCCTAGTTTCTTCATGCTTTGAAAGAGGAAATCATGACGTACACGGTCATAAGCCTTCTCAAAATCTAGAAATATCAGAGCGCCCTGTCCTTTAGTTTCAGAATATGAATAGATGATGTCCCTCAAATCGCAGGCAGCTGAGATTGCACTTCGACCTTGCACTGCACTGTACTGGTAACTGCCTAAAACCTTGTACATAACGGTTTGCATCCTTAGCTTAATCGATCTGGTGATGATTTTGAAGTCCGCATTCAGGAGTGTGATGGGTCGCATGTTTTCGACCTTCCTGCTGTTCCCTTTTTTCGGTAAGGGCAGGATGATACCTTCCGTAAATGCCTTGGGTATGACTTCCAGGTGCCAGAGTTCATTCGCTATCTCGAGGAGTGTCGGACCGAGGACGTTCCAGTATCGCTGGTAAAACTCAGCGCTGAGACCATCAGGTCCTGGTGATTTCCCTTTCTTTGCACTGTGGACCGCCAGTCGGATTTCGTCCTCTGTGAAAACAGATTCCAGCTTTGCATTATCCTGTTGTGACAAGCGACAGCTCAAGGTCCTAAGAAAATCGTCGCACGAGTGTTCATCAACGAGTTGCTGCTTGTAAAGTTGACTATAATAGTCGTAGACGTGCGAGATGATGTCACGTTGCTTCGTGATGGCATTCTCAGCGTCATCAACGACGGCTTCAATCAACATGGCTTTACACCGTTTCGTCGTTCTCAGGATGTGGTACAGAGAGGCCCGTTCTTCGGCCGCAACGTCCTTGGGGTGGGCTCGCATGATGATGCCATGCATTCGTTGGCGTTGTATCGCCATGAATTTCGCTTTATATCGTTTGATCTTTACGTCGATGTCTCGTGAAGGATTGTTAGTGCGACTGTACAGTTCTCTCAAACAGCGATAATAAAATTCAATAGTCTGTTTCTGCCAAAAGCTTTTTTGTCGGGCGTAGCTCATGAGGGTCAGGCGTAATTTAGGCTTAGCACACTGAATCCACCACTGTAGAACGCTAGCGTAACGACGTCGGTGCCGCTGGAGCTGTTGCCACGTTAAGTTCACCTCCTCTTCAAGTTGGGCATCCTGCAGAAGGCTGACATTCAATTGCCAGTAGCCCTTCCCGCGGTAAATTGGCTGGAGTTGTAGGTTGAGGTAACACTGATATGCACAATGGTCGGAGATGTTGACAGGAGCTATGTCACAGTTCATAGTGTGTCGCTGGAGGGCATCGGACACATAGATCCTATCCAGCCGACTGGCAGAATGACTGGTTACGAAGGTGTACGCTACCCGTTCACCGTGCAGTTGTTCCCATGTATCGCGAAGACGCATGCCATGAATTAAATGCTCAAGTTCGATACATCTGTTCGTGTTAGGAGTTTGGTCTCTGTCGTTGAGCACACAATTGAAGTCACCACCAAGGATGAGATGTTCACGATAAGCGCTAAGAAGAATGGGAACCTCGGTTTTATAAAATATTGAACGATCTCTCTTATGAGTGCTACCTGAGGGGGCGTACACGTTAACAATCTGCACACCATTCACTCGAAGAGAAATGCCACGACCACTGGGCAGCCGCTGCACATCCAAAGGGTATACCGTCGCGCAGAAGGATGGCAGTGCCTACAGCATCCTGAAGATTGATGTTATCAATAAGAACGTAACCAGGTACTTCTAAGGCTGTGACTACCTCCTGTAGGAGGGCAATGTCAACGCTGGTACCATACAAGAAATCAGTTAGCGAACGGAGTTTCACCGCACTTTGAATTCTATTGACGTTAAGTGTGGTTATGTTGTAGGTTTGGCTGTCACCCATGATGGTTTAGAGGACAATGAGCTGTGAGTTTCGCATCGTCCAAACTCGTTGGTAACGTTTGGAGTACGAAATGAAATGTCAAAACCAATAACGGGTCAGGGAGGGGAAGGTCGCAGCGCGATGGTCATGCGCGAGAGCAGCTACTGCTGCATCTCCTCGTTCTGCTGCCACCACGGCTCATTGCTGTCTGGGTGCTGCGCGGTGCGTGCGCCGCCCTCCCCGCCACCGCCGGTTGAGTCTGTCAACGTGGTCGCATCCGCCTGGCCACCACGCGGGGCTGCGACTGACGTCAGCGAGTTCCTGCGGGAGCGCTGCTGCAGCTGCTCGCTGCTCTGCTCGCTCTTCCTCTTAGCCGTTACGGTGCTCTGATCCCTTTCAGCTTTCAGTAGTGCCTTCAGGTGTTTGGTTTGTTCACGAATGCGTTCTTGCCTCGCGGTGTCCTCGCAGCGCACGGAGCAAGAAGATTGAGGTTCAGTCTCGCTGCCACTTTCTGACATGTGTACGGGTCCTAAATCATTCGACTTTTCCTCTTTGCTACTATTCCCTTTGCTTCTCCTTCGGCTGCCTTTCTTCGTGTCTGCTACAGTCTCTACCCATAGGGGTGGTTTAGGCAAACTGATCTGTACCCGCTCCTGTATCTCACACGGCTTAGTTTCAGAGGTGGCTGGCGCATCGTTGGTATCCAGCGGTAACTGCCCCGGTGAGGATGATGGTGCCGAATCGACGTCCGTCCTACCGCGAATGTCTTTGGCACTGCATTCCACCTGAACTGGCATCTCCGCCTCGCTGACATGTTCCGGCTGCCGGGGTGGTGGTACAGTCCCCACGACCACCTCACTCAATAGTGGAACAAGCTTTTCACTACCGTCTGCAGGACGTTCCCGTGGAAGTTGAAATGGACGTCGACGTGTACAGTTCATCCGCAGATGTTCAGTTGAATGGCAGATCGAACAGGTAGGGGGTTGACCAATGTAAGTTACCTGTGCACGACAGCCGCCAATGGCAACATACGAAGGTATATGCTTTTTCAAGTCTACACGTACACTTCGCACCCCGCTGTTAACTTGGTAGCGATAGGTACTCGACCATTTTTATTTGTAACTGACAAAACAGCGCCGTACAGTGACAGAGAACGTGCAATCAGATCATTAGGGCACTCACGTGGCACATTAAATACCCTGACGGTTCTTACTCCGTATCCCGAAGGCACGATTTGGACATTACTAATACTGCCATCATTATGACGGAATGGTATCACACCAACATGCTCCTCAACGAATTTCTCATAAGTGTCACTCGAAATAAATTTGATAAATAACGAGTACTGCACAAAGTCCAACTGGAACGTGTCGACTATATCTTCAGGCAATTTCAAATCCTCAAAGATCCACTCGTGAATTTCAAACGCCGTCGGTCGCAAGGCAGCGCGATCTAAAACACACTGAACACTGTTCGCTCTGTTAATTGTCGACATCTTACTTACAACAGTTATACAGAAACAAACGTTAACAGCGCTCGCACACGCTGCTCAGCTCTCCACCTCAGCACTGCTCGCGACGTTAACACTGGCCCGCGCTACCGCCCGTCACCGCGCGATGTGCACTGGCCGACTGACCTATCGGAGCGGACGACATATCTGATGAACTATTACCATTTACCCGTCGGCCCAAGGGTAGAAACATTTCCTAAACAGGTAAATTTGTAAACTGTTAGCGGTCTGCCAAGGTTGAAGTATACAGTGTATGGAAAAATGGCGCTAATCAAAGCCGCTGTTGAGGTAGCTGAGGTGCACAACGGACCGTAGATGACAGGGGTGAGCGATGGCTGCGGAGATGTGTTCGGATGAATGAAAGGGCGACTATTGAGCAACTGACCTCCTGTATGAACCAATGAGCTACCAACTGTCTCCTCAACGACTGTTCAGCGAACGTTGCTGTGGTCCATGCACCAATGCGGACTGCTGTTCATCAGCGACAAAGGCTGGAATTTGAATGCCAATACGGTGAAACGTCCCCTTGGAAAAATTATACAAGACTGTGCTTAAACTGACACATATTATTTTTAGCGCAACGCAATCTGACTTTCAAAAATCCCTACAAAAGAATGGCACTGACTAACATTAACCTATACCTTTCACAAATCACTTACCTCACCAAAAATCTTCGTTACTCGAACTACTGCAATACAGCGAGCGCCACTACTGCCAGCTAAATAAAAGATTCAAACTACGGAAGGCACTAAGTACTGATAGGTATAGTTAGCGAATGAAAGATTTTAATAGAGAACAAACAATGTATTTACCATAATAGTCATAATATGTATATCAGTTCATGACATCCATTCTTACAAATTTCAAAAACTGCGCCATCTCTCTCCCCACATCCACCACTGCTGGCGGCTCACCTCCAACTGCGCAACGCTACGCGGTGTTCACATCCATCTGCCCAACGCTACAATGGCGAGTATTACAACAATGCCAACCAGCCACAGACTGCACACAGCACAGCCAGTGATCTTCATACAGAGCGCTACGTGGCGTTACCAATAAAAAAAACCTAAACAGCCTACTTACAACGGCAACTGGACGTCCTCTGAGTAGCGACAGGTAGTCTTTTCAGATGGACCACGTTTTGCGTTCCGTCACATATAGGGCCATTGGCGCGTACGGCCCTGCAACAATCGTCGGACGTGTCCAGGGCGGAGGAGGGAGAGTTATGATCTGTGGAAGGTTTTCGTGGCGTTCCCTGGGTGCCTATCTTCAAAAGTCATTCTGGAAGACAAAATGGATCAACACGCATCTATCCATGGGGACTCTATCAACTTCTACATACAGTTTGTTTCTCCTTGGCACTAATCTACCATCATGATAATGCAACATGTCACACAGCTCTCAGTGTGCGTGAGTGGTTCGAGGAGCACCAGGATGAGTTAATCGTACTGCTCTGGCCACCAAACTCCCCGGATTTAAGCGCGATAGAGAATATGTGGGGCTAACTCATCTATATCTGCATCTATAGTCTGTGAACCACCGTGAGGTGCATGGCAGTCCCACTGTATCAGTTATTAGGGTTTCTTCCCGTTCCATTCACGTATGAAGCGCGGAATGATTGTTTGAATGCCTCTGTGCATGCAGTAATTATTATAATCTTATTCTCACGATCCCCATGTGAGCGATACCTAGGCGATTGTAGTATATTCCGAGAGCCACCATTCAAAGCTGGTACTTGAAACTTTGTTAACAGGCGTATATTTTACGTCTATTTTCAGCAGTCTTACAGTTCAGTTCCTTCGGTATCTCTGAGCACTTACTAAACAAACCTGTGGCTATTCATGCTGTCCTCTGTATACGTTCAATAGCCTCTGTTAGTCCTATTTGGTACTGGTCCCACACACCTCAGCAATATTCTAGGATGGATGGCATGAGTTATTTATTTGTAAGCAGTCTCCTTTGTAGACTGATTCAACTTCCGATCGGACTGTTCGCGCCACGGATCCTCAACTGAGAAACTTAGCGCGTTGGCCACGGCACTGTAGTCGGCATGGCGACAAAAGGTGGTTATTCAGGTATTTGACAGGTGGTCACATTAACATGTCTAGAGAGTGCACTTCTTATCTGATGGCCCAAAACCGGTGTTGTGCTGTACGGACTCCTTCCCACGGGTGTATCCATCGCGGCTGGTATTTGTTGCCAACAACTGAGACACCTTTCGGTGGCAGTGTAAGAAAAATGACCAACAAAAAAATGGCTCTGAGCAATATGGGACTTAACATCTGAGGTCATCAGTCCCCTAGAACTTAGAACTACTTAAACCTAACTAACCTAAGGACATCACACAACACCCAGGCATCACGAGGCAGAGAAAATCCCTGACCCCACCGGGAATCGATCCCGGGCAGGCGAGAACGTTGCCACACGACCACGAGATGCGGGCAAAAGACTAACAAAACCGCATAACTTGTTGCTGCTACACACTGATGTCACTGAAAAAATTATCCAGGACTCTGTTTGCGACGTCAACCCTCACGTCCTTATGTTTGTGATCTTATGCCCCCATATGCTTACCTTCCTTGCTCCTTATCGAACAAGCGTCAAGAAAATTCCTTTCCGGACGAAAATGTAGTTAAAATCTGGCGTGACAACATCTTTAACTCAGAACCAGCAGGTTTCTACAGGCGTGGAATCAGTGAACTCAATAATGGTTGAAATGGCTCTGAGCACTATGGGACTTAACATCTGAGGTCATCAGTCCCCTAGAACTTAGAACTACTTAAAGCTAACTAACCTAAGGACATCACACACATCCATGCCCGAGGCAGGATTCGAACCTGCAACAGTAGCGGTCGCTCGGTTCCAGACTGAAGCGCCTAGAACCGCTCGGTCACACCGGCCGGCCCATAGTCGACAGGATTCAGTTATACTAACAGCAGGAAGAATACCAGCCGATTGAATTCCTTGAGGAGGCCAGGAAGTGACTGGGGCTTGCTTCTGAAAGACGCCACTGACGGCTGAAATACACAAAGTATATGTCAATGGGTCTTATTTGTACTTCTGTAAGTAGGTATACAGACTAGAGCGTTGTTACTAACAATACTCAGACGTAGCGATCGCAAAATAAACGTCACAAATCAATAATCGTTACAATTATTTGTGTTATTCTGTCTTAAGTGTACTGAAAACTAAAAAGCTCAGTCATTAGACAGGATTCACATTGTCGAGCATTCCTGTGGCTACACCGTGAACATTATCAGTACGCTACACGTCTTCTGATCATTATAGACCTCGAAAATATTTTTCGGAAGGATGCTGTCATTGATACCATACCCAAAACAGGAGCCCAAATGAAGAGATAACCACACGGCATTGACAGAAAAACGTGAAGATCCACAGAGAGAGTTTGTCAACTACAAATCACATGAAGTTCCACACAAGGAAAGCTTACTTTTGTGCACGAAAACTATAAGTCATGACTGGAAAAGCTGACTCATACAGGAGTGGAGAAAATCAAACCAGCTGTCCTGAAACAAGAAGCAGCTGTCATCCGGATGTGGAACAAGTAACATAGAATACTGACAGTATTGCATAAGTACGTTATTCTCAACCAAAACAACGTTCCTTCGTTCCAGCCAATCAAAAGGCAAGCTTATCATCCACAACATTTGAAACTGCTGAGGAGAAGTTGTTACTGGACGAGACATAATTATAAAGTCTGTCAGAATTGTCATCGGAAGCTCTGCAGTCAAACACTGTCCAGCCAATGCCTGCATTACGAATTTGATGTGAAAGTGGGATCCGAAAAACTAGAACCTATCGATAAACATGAAATGAAGTGAGATTCACTGACATTTGCTCTTTGCTCTGGATATTCCGGCCCGCAACTGCCGTAGTATAAGTGAGTCTTTGCAACAACGCATAATATGCTCCATTAAATTTCAGGTGCGCAGCCTCCTAAATCCAGCAGACAGGCTTTCAGCTCACTCTGAAGATGGCTGAACGATATTCAGCCCAAATAACATGAAGAAGCTCTATTTATGCGGCTGCACACATGAAATTTATTGAGACAGTCATTGTGCCACAGAAACACGAGGATCCTTAATGAAGATTACGTTTGGCAATTCT
This sequence comes from Schistocerca gregaria, assembly GCF_023897955.1. Taxonomy (NCBI): domain Eukaryota; kingdom Metazoa; phylum Arthropoda; class Insecta; order Orthoptera; family Acrididae; genus Schistocerca; species Schistocerca gregaria. Next base: position 552,776,828 of record NC_064931.1, read on the forward strand.
GCGATTGACCGATTACTTACTGGTTAGCACAGATTTATCCTGCTTATTCACTTCACTTTTCATTTGAGTTCCAATGAGTAATCAGGGCGATTTTCGCTTAAGGTGGGACATATGGCAATAAATCTATGATTTTAACTTTAGGAAAGTCGGTCCACATAGAAACTGCAACTAATCTCATGTATTACATTAAGATTTATCTGTTCTAGCCAGAACTGGAACAGTACTGCAGCTCTTTGGTAGTTTTGAGATAACGTAGTCGCATGTAACGTGAAGCCTGGTTTGACACTCTGTTCAAGCTTGCTGAAGGCTAGATCTTTACCCTCACAAAGCTACAAGTAGCCAGATCGAAAACTGATGAAAAAATCTTAATAAGTATTCTACATCAACAGTCATCTCACCAGTTGTAGTACCCTATATTATAAGGGCGATAAGCTTCCCATTTCTGCCTACATAATTTTTTGGTAGCCACGTATACATAGTTTTGTTCATGAAACGACACATTTTCATTCTACTTGAGTATAAAATATGACAGCACGTAAACAAAGATGATTTACAAGAACAAAGTGAGTAATATCTTCCTAATTCATCCTAATATAGGCGCGCTCGTGTTAGAGATACTTTGTTTGTTAAAACAAACTTCCCTTCTAAAATTACGATGGTAGGTTGCTCTTCATGTGTATTGGTATAGTGCTTATTTTTAACAGCCTTTACCATTAGTTTATTGAGCACAACTGTAAACATGAGAAAGAAATTATCAATAATATAGGGGTGCCGAACGGTGTGAGCGAGTGGTTCTAGGCGCTTCAGTTGGAACCGCGCGACCGCTACGGTCGCAGGTTCGAATCCTGCATCTAGCATGGATGTGTGTGATGTCCTTAGGTTAGTTAGGTTTAAGTAGTCCCAAGTTCTAGGGGACTGATGACCTCATATGTTAAGTCCCATAGTGCTCAGAGCCATTTGAACCAATATAGGGGTATGACAGGAACACCGAATCAAAGCAACAAAATCTAGTAATCATGCTCTCTAAGATACATGTCTTAAGAGCTATGAGCAGTTCTTCATCTTCGGTAAAGTGAAACAAATCTCTTCTAGTGCAAGCTCTTTGCTTTCCATGTTTTGGGAGGTGGTGGAGGTTTTAGTATGGACGAAGACAAGGAAAAAAAGTCCGGTAAACATAGGCTCTAAAGTGTGAACTTCAAAGGCTATGAACACTTATTCATCTTCACTATTTTGGAAGGGATGACCTCGCAAACATACTCCTGGATAGATTTGTTCGTGACATCAATAGAGTGTGTTTTGTGTAGTAAGAACTTGTGATGCAGTTTTCTCGGTTGTTTATCCTACATTGCTACAAAAAAGTGCCTCAGCTGTTGGCAACAAATACCATCTGCGATGTACACAGCCCTGCGAAGGAGTTATTAGAGCCACCAGATAAAAAATATGATGTGGACATTGTTATTTGCTGGAGAATATGTCTTTTCTTAGGGCTCAGCCGTTAATTTCTTCTTAAGAAGTTATCATAAGTTATCAGCAATAACGATACTGTAAACCAATGCTCAGTGAGCGATCTGATAACATTCAACCAAATATGTGAAATTCACCTGCTTAGTATTCATTGATTTGAATTTCAGCACGCATAACTCCTAAACACCACTTGCATATTGAGTGCAAATGTACGACAGTTAAATGGTCGCATTTCATAACATTTCACTTATCGAGAATTCTTGAATGTTGAAAATCATCCATGCCAGAACGATGCTTCTTGAAACAAGAAAATCTTTTTGTCATAAGTTTTGCCCAAAAGCACTCGCCCCACACATAGACTACATAAAAACTACAACTTCAAAGAAAAAAATGGCAGTTGATGAATACACTCATGGCTTCGCGCTGCGAACATCTGGTCGAACGGCGCTTGACGTGACGCGACTGGTGGCTTGTGGCCAGTAACTGGTAATTGGAGTCGGCAAGGAAACGCTCGAGCATAAAGAGTTCCGATCTTGACCCCACTACGAATTGTTTAGTGTAACTGTTTCTCGCAGTTTTTGGAATTACGAGTTAGAATGTGAAGGGAATTATCTTTTAGTTTCCATCAGACTGATGACTTTTATAAAAATGGGATTAAAAAAAGTGGTGCATGTGGAGACCCAAACTCGCGACTTTGTGTCTACATTTTAGGGTGTTTACTACTTCTTTTTTCTTCATTTTCTTCATTACTGTTCTCAGAATTTGATCTGGGCAGGCGTCACATGACAGCTATTCGAGTTCATCTTTGAGTACTTTATTCAGTTTTTGTTCATTACAGACGGCAGTGAGTCCTTTTACCGAACACGCTGAGCTACCGTGTCGGCATCACCAAACCTCGAGCTCTGACAGCCCTATTATAACCCGAGGAGATAACGCGTCCTCCAGCCGCGCGCCGTGTCACTAATTACACCAGGTCACGAATTGCTCGGCCCCTCCCGCCGGAGGTTCGAGTACTCCCTCGGGCATGAGTGTGTGTGCTGTTCTTAGTATAAGTTAGTTTAGGTAGTGTGTAAGACTAGGGACCGATGACCTCAGTAGTTTGGTCCCTTAGGAATTCACACACATTTGAACACTTCCTCCAGACACCACCGCATCCTACAGTGTTGCCAAATCGTGCGTATGGCCAGACTATGAATTCTGAGGGTCGGCCGGTTTTATTGGCCAACTTAAGTAAACGTCTCGGTCTGTCTCTGCGACGGCCGGCCGGCGGCCAGGTTTTGTTTAAGACTGTACATATAGTCGACCTTTCCCACATTTAGCGTCGCCTACTACTTGTAAGCTTCTTCACTGTCGCCAGACGGACAACGGAGGAGCACTGAAGAATCAATGGCAGGCAGGCGTGGGCAGCAGGGACCGCAGCAACGGTTGCCTGTAGCTGCCGGCGGGGCGTGCCGACACTTGCCGGCTTCGTCGCGCGTAGCCAATACTGACGCCGGCCTCCCGCGCTTAATCCTCGCGCAATGAAGAGCGCCAAGTGCGATCCTGTTACCCGCCTCACTGTCACTTCTCCGCCATTTATTCTGTCGCCAGCTTGTCTCTCTCTACTTCATAACAGCTTCCTTTATTTTTTTTCCTTTTAATGGGATGTGAACTCTCCTTTGCAGGCCCCCATCAGTTTGCTTCAAGCATTGTAGGTGCCCTGATATCGAGCACACTGTCGATTTGTGTAATAGATTAGAATACAACTGTTTCGTTTTCAGAGTGGACGCTCTCTAAGACACGAGTCATTCCTTCAGTTCCCAGTACGTTTTTTGTATCACAGGTCAGTTCTTCAAAGTTGCTGTTTCACGCAAAATCAGATGCACATCACGAAACGAAAAAATTTTGTCACCTTTGTCTATACGATTAATAAGTCACACCAGGCGTCAGGACGCTACTTCGGGGTGAGCAGTGATCGAACAGACTCAGTTGCAGGAAAAGTAAATGAGAGACACTGGTATAAAGACGTCTAACAGCTCGTGGAACCTCATTTAGAACATTCCTAGAAGTCGTTTTGAGGGGGAAATCTACGATTGCTTATCAATTCACTACAAGCGGTAATTGTACAGACCGTCAAGATGAAACTGTATGAACAATAGCTAGCACATAGTTTGATTCAAATTTCCAATACAGGCTTCTAGGGGTTGTAGAGAGGACTTAGTAGATGAAGTTTTCATAAGGAACCCATGACCAGAATTGTAATGTTTGGATGTAAAATAGGTTTGAGGATCTAATCACTTACAAAGCTCCCGTTTCACGGTACGCACATAGTGGACAAAATGAACTCTGAACTGTGTGCTGTAGAAGCACATGGTATGGGCAATTTCTCTTTCATGTGACAAAGGTCGTATTCTTCAAAGTCGAGAGTGCAGCACGTCTGTGGAGCACAACAGCCAACACTACTAGCACGAATGCAAAAATTTCTCGCAGCCCGTTGTTGTAGCCAGACGAAGGTGTTACGTGATGTCATAATTACAATAGGAACTGACGACGGCGCCCAATTCTCAGCTTGTGTGCATACCAACAAGTGGGAGATTGGGAAGTATCCTATCTTCAGACTTATTTTATATCCAAAACAGCTCATTTCCAGACATCGGAGTAGTGGGAAAAGGCCGGCGTCACCTCACATTGCGGGTTGCCTACATCAGGGGCGAACTCTGAACTGTGTGTTGTAGAAGCACATGGTATATGCAATGTTCTCTTTTATGTGACAAAGGACGTATTCTTCAAAGTCGAGAGTGCAGCACGTCTGTGGAGCACAACAGCGAACACTAGTAGCACGAATGCAAAAATTTGGACTGTGGTTAAACTTTCTCATGTTTAGTGTTTCTCAAAACATTGTAATGGTATTTTTGTTGTTTTTATTGTTACTATCTCAACACAGAATAAACCCTTTATTTTATCCTTGTTTGTCCTGGTGTAACTGAGAAAATCAGTCACCTTAGGAATTCTTTTGTACTTTAATAACCCATTCACAACGTCAAATTCCCTACTGACCAGCTTATTGTTTCTGATAGTTGTACACTACTGGCCAGTAAAATTGCTATACCAAGAAGAAATGCAGATGATAAACGGGAATTCATTGGACAAATATATTATACTAGAACTGACATGTGATTACATTTTCACGCAATTTGGGTGCATAGATCCAGTACCCCGAACAACCACCTCTGGCCGTAATAACGGCCTTGATATGCCTGGGTATTGAGTCAAACAGAGGTTGAATGGCGTGTACAGGTACAGCTGTCCACGAAACTTCAACACGATACCACAGTTCATCAAGAGTAGTGACTGGCGTATTGTGACGAGCCAGTTGCTCGGCCACCATTGACCAGACGTTTTCAATTGGTGAGAGATCTGGGGAATGTGCTAGCCAGGGCAGCAGTCGAACATTTTCTGTATCCAGAAAGGCCCATACAGGACCTGCAACATGTGGTCGTGCATTATCCTGCTGAAATGTAGGGTTTTGCCGGGATCGAATGAAGGGTAGAGCCACGAGTCGTAACACATCTGAAATGTAAGGTCCACTGTTCAAAGTTACGTCAATGTGAACAAGACGTGACCGATACGTGTAACGAATGGCACCCCGTACCATCACGCCTGGTGATACGCCAGTATGGCGATGACGAATATACGCTTCCAATGTGCGTTTACCGCGATGTCGCCAAACACGGATGCGACCATCATGATGCTGTAAACAGAACCTGGATTCATCGTAAAAAGGACGTTTTGCCATTCGTCCACCCAGGTTCGTCGTTGAGTACACCATCGCAGGCGTTCCTGTCTGTGATGCAGCGTCAAGGGTAACCGCAGCCATAGTCTCCGAGCTGATAGCCTATGCTGCTGCAAACGTCGTCGAACTGTTTGTGCAGATGGTTGTTGTCTTGCAAACGTCCCCATCTGTTGACTCAGGGATCGAGACGTGGCTGCACGATCCGTTACAGCCAGGCGGATAAGATGCCTGTCATCTCGACTGCTAGTGATACGAGGCCGTTGGGATCCAGCATGGCGTTCCGCATTACCATCCTGAACCCACCGATTGCATATTCTGTTAACAGTCATTGGATCTCGACCAACGCGAGCAGCAAGGTCGCGATACGATAAACCGCAATCGCGATAGGCTACAATCCGACCTTTATCAAAGCCGGAAACGTGATGATTCGCATTTCTCCTCCTTACACTAGGCATCACAACAACGTTTCACCAGGCAACGCCGGTCAACTGCTGTTTGTGTATGAAAAATCGGTTGGAAACTTTTCTCATGTCAGCACGTTGTAGGTGTTTCCACTGGCGCCAACCTTGTGTGAATGCTCTGAAAAGCAGATCATTTGCATATCACAGGATCTTCTTCCTATTAGTTAAATTTCGCGCCGGCCGCTGTGGCCGAGCGGTTCTAGGCGCTTCAGTCTGGAACCGCGCGACTGTATGGTCGCAGGTTCGAATCCTGCCTCGGGCATGAATGTGTGTGGCGTCCGTAGATTAGTTAGGTTTAAGTAGTTGTAAGTTCTAGGGGACTGATGAGCTCAGATGTTAAGTTCCATAGTGCTCAGAGCCATTTGTACCATTTTTTTTAATTTCGCGTCTGTAGCACGTCATCTTCGTTGTGTAGCAATTTTAATGGCCAGTAGTGTATTTTGAGCACACATAGTTTGGTAAACGCATACGTGGTCTGTCTTCTGGCTGGTGCAGACTGGGGCTACACTGTAGTCAGTGTATGGCGCACAGCTCGCGATCGATAGTTTGTGTGCCTGGTTCGTTTTTTTTTTTTTTTTTCACCCAATATGATTAGTGGAAACATTGTGGCGGAGAAGGGTGTTTGCGGTTACAAACGTTGGTGTGTACAAGACCTGTGATACATTTAGCGCTATGATCTATTTGTGGTGAAAATTCAATCGCTTGGTTTGCTTAATTTTTGTGTGTGAAAACGTTGAGAATATGTTTTATTACGAAAAATAATTATCGAAATGTGGAGGTGAGTGTTTTATGCTATCTATTTGGCTCCTGTAAACTGGTAAACAATTAATTTGATAGGATAGTGTACATCGATTATTTAACTCTATTTTTGAGATCGAAAATGCGTCAGCCCTACCTTTGTCTCCAGCATTTGCCAATAGACACACTGCTCTGAGGAGAGATGAAAAACTCCATCACAGGAAGCGAGTCTGGGTATTAGTGATCAACAGAATGCCACCACTTGACGCTTTGTCTGGGGGCCGCAAGATCAAAGGAGAGGGTTATGTGGTCCATTGTCGGTGGTACTTAGTAACGTGGTCTGTAATTAGTACATTTGGCGGTTTTGACCTTCGAGGCGGTACCCTGACGATAGAAACATGCACAGGAGACTCAAATCGCTGGTTATTATACTGCACTTCATTCCATTCATGATCTGTAGACCCCTTTTGCAGGGTTTTATTGTCAGTGCAACATTACTACTGTACGTTTCTCTATCTGTACAATATTGTTTGATGCTGAGATTCCTGTAATTTGTCCATCTGCAGAAAGTGGCGGTGGGTTTCGAAATATGTTATGAACTTTTAGATATGTAGTTGTCCTGATTCTCCCTTCTGTGCTTCGACACCAGTGTCTTCCGAAAAGTGAGTAGAATAAGAAATAAGAGCATTAACATCTGTGACTCTGGCAGCAAATATAATCAAAGCTCACTCAACATTTCCGTGTAAAATCAGAATAAAAAGCGTCACAGTTTTTTAAATATTCCATACTGCTTGTCAACCACAAATTGTTTAAATAAGCTGTATTCCACACGTTCTCTAAATCGTTTAAACAAAATTCCATACACTGAAATCGATTTCCCGCCAAATGCCCAATCAACTAAGGCTTTTTCCCAACAGTTTCCAGGGGGGGGGGGGGGGGGGAGTGGATGGGGAGGGCTTGAGACTTCCCAGAGGGGGACAGGTTAATTACTTGATTGACTTAATTAATTATTCAATCAAATGGATAAAAAATTGTGCTTGTATTGGTGAGGAGAGTTACCAGAGGGATAGGGAAGGACGATTGGGAGGGACGAGGCTTTCTTGGAAAACCACCTAACTGAGCAAGATATTAAACCTGTCTATCAAAAGGACAGATTATCACCAGTAGGTAATAATTCTCTTAGCAAAACAGTAGGTTCAGGAACTGACGGTCAAAAGAGAACACAGGTTTGCGCCTGAATGTATGCTTGCCCCTGGTCTAAGCAAACTGCAATGTGGGGCGATGCTGGCTTTGTCCCGCTACGCATGGGTTCCTTCTCAAAACTTCATCTGCTAAGTCCACTCTACAAAGCTGTACAGCAATTTCGAATCAGCCTGTATACAGGCAGTTATTCTTCCCATCTTTCAACCAGGAACTCTGTTACACCAAAAGAACGCTATGACTTTATAGTATTTGTTAGAGCGCAAATATAGAGTTTTATAATAACGTACCTGCATAGGACATTTCGGCATCATGACTGCAGAACAAAGCTGCGAGTGAGGTGTGCCTAGACCTCTGTAAGATTATCTCTGAATTTGTCTACTGTCTCTAGAATGCTCTCCCACGAGTCATATAATGTTTGCGAGTGAGTCAGTCCCTACGTTCAGCTGGTTTCTATGCAGTCAGTTTTCGTACCTCAGTCAACAAAGACCAAAAAATCGAATAAACGAAAAATTCGTGTAGTCGCAAATTTTTGTGCATTAGTAGGCGGAGTCCGATCAAGAACATACTAAAAATCTTGACCGGTAGGATGTGAGAGTGGAGGTGGGGTGGTGGGATGCTTCTAAAGGTCACTTTTTAAGTCTTTCTTGAATATCTCGAAAACCGCGCTATCTAGCGAAAACGTGTCCCAGTACTAAATTATATTTCCTACAGAAAATGTCCCATACATTTTTTTCTAGGACTTACAGTTTCCACTTTGCAGGGGATGTAAAATTACAGATTATTTAAAATAGTGTTTTAGTGGTATAAAATTAATGTTTGTTGATAAATAAAGTGGGTTAAGAACAAATACTCCTTATTAAATTTATTTATCACATCTAAGTGCAGCAGAACCGTATTATGGGATGAACTGTGTTTTGCGACTGTAACAGGGTGGAAAAGGAGAGCTGGATGTTAGAGGCGTGAGGGATTATGCTCATGCATACTTTCTACATATGTCTGCAAAAAAAAAAAAAAAAAAAAAAAAAAAAAAAAAAAAAAAAAAAAGCGATCAGGCAGTTCCCCGCTCTCACTACCTCACTACATCACACAAAACTACTTCAAGGAATATCAGAAAGTTATACCAGTCCTTTCGCAGCTCGTCTTATCAATCACTAATGACGTGATGTGCAGACGCTCCTGGAGGTGGGGGGGGGGGGGGGGTATTTATATCCCATGAAGTGTGTTAACACTACAATGAATACAGATATGAATTACTTATCATACTAACGCAAGAAAAGCAAATGGACAGATTCTACTACGGGCATCTGTTCACACTGTTATACACTGCTAGAGGTAAATTGATTCTTAGTCGTCCTATACGGCAGCTGCTGCGTTCTTCCGGGAAAGGCAACTTTCTCTACCACAAGCGTGCTGGCTTTTCAGTTTACAGACCGACTACATCTCCGCTGCATTTCCTGTCCAGTTCTTTCATGTAAGCAGCCACAATAACTTCACTGAGTTTGTATTTATATAGTGGAGCTATTTTCAGTTCATTCAGTGCTTAATTGGAATTGTTAATACAGATTTTATGGAACATTTGTTCTTATAAACATTGGATGAGAAGTACTTAGTTTACAAGTGTGGTAATTCTCAGTGACCTATGTACTGTTGATGGTAAAAGGATTGGATTGGTAAATGTGGCAACTTGCTGCTGTGTCACTGACAGCATAATGTAAAGGTTGTAACTGTGTTTGCAGTCACTAATTTATATAATAATGAATGACCAGGAAGTTCCTGAACTTCCCTCGCCATTAATCGTGTTAATGGTAGACTGTGTACATCTCTTTCCTTCAGGAACAGCTCACAATTGTAGAGTGGGCTACACTGAATGGAGCCATTTATCACACCTCAAAAAAAATGGTTCAAATGGCTCTGAGCACTATGGGACTTAACATCTATGGTCATCAGTCCCCTAGAACTTAGAACTACGTAAACCTACCTAACCTAAGGACAACACACAACACCCAGCCATCACGAGGCAAAAAAAAATCCCTGACCCCGCCAGGAATTGAACCCGGGAACCCGGGCGTGGGAAGCCAGAACGCTACCGCACGACCACGAGATGCAGGATTATCACACCTCCTCAGTATATCTTATACCGTGGGTGCCAGTATGTATGGTGGAATAGGGCTGATTATGTTTAAATTTAGAACATTAACCTGGTGTAACACACTGTTTGACTAGTGTTGAAATATCTTAAGTTCCATAACACCACGTGACGTACTTTTGTGACGGAGGAAGCCAATTTAAGCCTCTGGTCCCTTCAGACTTTGGCAGCGCTGTGGCTGGGGTGATGCATTTGAAAAGGCCTCGTGCTGCGAAAAGAATTGCAGCAGGTCATAGTGGAGACATGAAATCAACGTTGTTGAATACATACTGACAGCATGTTACACTTGTCACAGGCTCTTCAGTGTGGTAGACAGTTGACAGCTCGAGCCGTGAAGCATTTTTTTTACGTTTTAGGTCAGTTAACAACTGCAAGTAAGTTCTCACCTAATAAACTGAAAATAACTATACTACATAAACACGAACTCAGTGAAGTTATCTTGCCTACTCACTTGAGAGATCTGACTAGGAACTCAGAAAAACGCTACAGCCGACGTACAGGATGACTACGAAGCAGTTGCCTTCTGGCAGTGTAGAGCTTTCGCAGAGATTTACGTAGTTTCTGTCCATGTGATTTCTTACATTAGTATTATAAGTAACACATGTTTGTATTCCATGTAGTGTAAACGCACTTAGTATGAAACAAACAGCTCCGAGGATGTCTACACAGTGCGTCGCCAGTGACTCATACAGTGAGCTGTGGAATCGTAAGTATAACTGTGTGATGTACCTTGTGCTTGCTGTATGTGACGTAGTGTGGCAGGGAGAGTGGAAAATCACCTGCTCGCTCTTCAGTTTACAGATCCATGAAGGAAAGTGCATGAGCACAATCTGGCGACCTGTCTTCCTTCAGGTGTCTACCCCCCCCCCCCCCCACCCTCCCTTTCCACCTATCACACCCTAGTACACAATGTATCCGCTAAAACGGTTCAACTGCACTCATGCACGGTGTCCCACGTGGTTTTTCTGGTCAATATTCAGGGAAGTGCACGAAAGCTCATTCGAAGCATTTGCTCTAAAAAGCATACCACAAGAGCTATGACCACTATTCGCTCATCTTCGATAGTATGCACCAAAACAAGTAAAAACTCTACAGTAGATATGGGCTCTAAAATCCATACACTACGATTTGTGGCTACTTTTTCAGGAGAAAATACGTCTTTCACAGTGGCAAAGGTGAAAAAGTATGCATTTTTGAGCGCACGTTTAGAAGACTTTTTTGCTTCGAATGGTCGTTCCCGCCACATTTATTGTACGAAATTTAAATGATTTTAATTCAGTACTGGGAAAAATTTTGGCTAGAAGCTGTGATTTTTGACATATTCAACTCCAACATAATCAGAGGCTGAGACGGTTCTGCGACCGTGCGGGCTGCAGATGCCTCGAGATAGGGTGGTGGGGTTTCGGGTTCCGCTGGAGAGGTCAGGAGTCCACTACACACAGCAGGCGGCTACACGGGTAGCAGGGGTTGTGTGGCGTGGACTGGGCGGTTTTTTAGGTTAGATGGCCTCGGGCTAGTACAGAAAGGGCAACAGCCTCAAAGGGTGCGGGGCAAAGTCGGGACATGCGGGGGCCAAGCAGCAATCGGTATTGTAATTGTAAACTGTCGAAGCTGCATTGGTATAGTACCGGAACTTCAAGCGCTGATAGAAAGCACCGAAGTTGAAATCGTTATAGGTACGGAAAGCTGGCTGAAGCCAGAGATAAATTCTGCCGAAATTTTTACAAAGGCACAGATGGTGTTTAGAAAGGATAGATTGCATGCAACCGGTGGTGGCGTGTTTGTCGCTGTTAGTAGTAGTTTATCCTGTAGTGAAGTAGAAGTTGATAGTTCCTGTGAATTATTATGGGTGGAGGTTACATTCAACAACCAAGCTAGGTTAATAATTGGTTCCTTTTACCGATCTCCCGACTCAGCAGCATTAGTGGCAGAACAACTGAGAGAAAATCTGGAATACATTTCACATAAATTGTCTCAGCATTTTATAGTCTTAGATGGAGATTTCAATGTAACAGATATAGACTGGGACACTCAGATCTTTAGGAGGGGTGGTAGGGACAGAACATCGAGTGACAGTATACTGTGAGCACTATCTGAAAATTACCTCGAGCAATTAAACAGAGAACCGACTCGTGGAGATAACATCTTGGACCTACTGATAAAAAACAGATCCGAATTTTTCGACTCTGTAAGCGCAGAACAGGGAATCAGTGATCATAAGGCCATTGCATCATTCCTGAATATGAAAGTAAATAGGAATATAAAAAAAGGGAGGTACGTTTATCTGTTTAGCAAGAGTAATAGAAGGCAGATTTCAGACTACCTAACAGATCAAAACTAAAATTTCTGTTCCGACACTGACAATGTTGAGTGTTTATGGAAAAAGTTCAAGGCAATCGTAAAATGCGTTTTAGATATTCCGTCGGTCACGATTTTTAATACGTTGTGAATGACACTCCCTCATACCACAGTACAAAAAATTTTCTCCTAATATTCTTGCGTTGACTGGACTATAACATCCATTTCCCTTTTAAAATTTTCTAACCTACCTGACATATTAAGGGAGATGACATTCCACGCACCGATCCTTAAAACGCCAGTTATGTTTCTCCTGATAACGACGTCCTCCTGAATAGTGCCCGGCCGGAGATCCGAATTGGGGACTATTTTACCTCCGGAATATTTTACCCAAGAGGACGCCATCATCATTTGACCATACAATAAAGCTGCATGCCGTCGGTAAAAATTACGGTTGTACTTTCCCCTTGCTTTCAGCCGTTCGCAGCACAGCAAGGCCGTTTTGGTTAATGTTACAGGGCCACATCAGCCAATCATTCAGACTGTTGCCCCTACGTCTACTGAAAAGGCTGCTGCCCCTCTTCAGGAACCACACGTTTGTCTGGCCTCTCAATAGATACCCCTCCGTTGTGGTTGCACCGACGATACGGCTATGTGTATTGCTGAGGCGCTCAAGCTTCCCACCAACGGCAAGGTCCATGGTTCATGGGGGTTGGGAGGCAGGTTCCACAATTTCGCAGTAATATGGGATGTTATTAATGTTTCCAACCTTGCGAAGATGAAGTATGAGAAACCTGGATTACAATCTACATTACCCACTTATCCTGAAGAACAACACATATGTTATCTATTCATTTCTTGGACATTCATTCGGATGATGTCGACATTTTGTTACAGATTGTGGAAAAATATTAGGAGAAAGAGAAATAACTCTGGACCATTCCGTGAACTGTGGTTTGGATGATGATTGTTGTGCTTAAATAGTCAAGAATAAAAATAGAGTACCTTCGATGCCCAAAGAAAACATACACTCATGGCTATGAGAGACAAAGAAAAGGCTGTAAACTTTTTGAGTAAACGAAGGCGGTACAATACACTTAAACATAAGCAATTTACAAAGCCGATTTTGTTGCGTAAAATGTGAACAGGAACTAAATAATGAAAGAAAGATTAATACAAAGTAAGAAATATGGACCAAAATAAAACTGTGAAAGAAATAATATTCGAAAGATTTAGAACTGCTCTCGAGAGTCAATGGACAATTACCATGTGAGACCAACGAGAGTCACACTTTGAAATTAAAGTAAGATAAACATTACTAATTTACACGCTTCTTGCCGGCTGGGGTGGCCGAGCGGTTGTAGGTGCTACAGTCTAGAACCGCGCGACCGTTTCGGTCGTAGGTTCGAATCCTGCCTCGGGTATGGGTGTGTGTGATGTCCTTAGGTTAGTTAGGTTTAAGTAGTTCTAAGTTCTAGTGGACTGATGACCTCAGAAGCTAAGCCCCATAGCGCTCAGAGCCATTTGAACCATTTTTTACACGCTTCTTCAACCTGGTTAAACAGATTCAGGAAATAATATGGAAAAGGAAATCGCAAAATTAAAGTCTACCACAAGTAAACGGTTAGAGGATATGTCATTAATAGGTAACACTATGGAAATAGTGAAGTTTAAGCTGCTTATTATTCTCCAAAATTCCATGTGTTAGGCCAGTCAGTCAGGTTTGGTGCACGCCGCTGATACAAGTGGTTCTTCGTGAGACAAATATGAGTAACTTCAACATTAAAAAAATACTTGTACAGAGCCTTAGCTGCTAAAGTTTTGGCAATAAATTTCGGTCGGCGTATCCTTTATGTGCGAAATATTTGAGATTAGGGTTCGACATGTCCGATTGTATCATCCCTTGCCAGTGCTATTCTGGGCTTAGTTAAAGACCGTCTCGATTTCAGAAGGCGTGGTGTCTATAAGATTCCTTGTAGACACTGGAAGTAACACATTGGACGAACATGTCCCACTGTTAAAGACATGCATTGAACGTCAATGACATACGTCTAGATCAGCCAGAGACGTCTGTAGCCGCCAAGCATTGTCTCAGTACAGGGCTCAATATGGAATACAAAAATACCAAAATTCTATCGTTGATGTATTAGAATTGAGACAGCGTAATTTAAGAATCGGTGGAAATTCGCTGTTCGACGAGTAGGGTGACCAGATACAAGATAACAACTTAGCATAGCCTAGGATCCAGCGGTGGCAATTATTAAAGTCACAGCGATCAGATATATTGGTCATACAAGGAATAGGGACATACAGGGATTGAAAAAAAATATAGAAACACCACAAACACAATACATTACCATGCCCAATGCGGTGTAGGAAAACCAATGGCATTCAAAACAGCTCCCAGTCTTTTCGGAATGGATAAATACAGATCATGTATTTTCATACCTTTCTTCCTGCAGAATAGTTGCAAGTTCAGGCAATGATGATGAAGAATGATAGCGATCACACACCCAATAATATTGAGATCTGGTGACTGTAGTGGCCAGGGGAGATACGAGAGTTCATCCTCGTGCTAACAAAACCATGACTGAACGACGATAGCTGTGTGTCAAGGCGTCCTCTCGCCTTGTAACACAGCATCACCATTGAAGAACCAGCATTGTACCTTTGGATCGACATGATGAGCCAAAATGGTCACATAATCGTTGGCATGAATGGGACCATGCAGAGTACCCATAAGGCCCATGGAATACCACAATATGACTGCCCAAATCAATCAAATGTTTCACTCTTGGGGTCTAAACTCGGCCAGATGTGAAACAAGACTTCTCTGACCAAATCACTTTCTTCCAGTTCTGCATAAAGGTTTTACACCTTCGGCACCACGGTTTCCTGTTACGAGCAACGATGGTAAGTGATTATGGAATTCCAGTTCGGTCCCGCAATCCCCTGTTTATGGAGCTCCCTTTCTGGTGTTTTGATGCTGAAAATGTTCGCGAATGCGACATTCAGTTGTGCAGTGACTTTTGCACATTATACAGCTGTCTTCTTCGTATTGTTCCTCAGAATCTTCTTCAGTGACAGTTTGTCACGATCGTTCAACAAACA
Organism: Schistocerca gregaria; assembly: GCF_023897955.1. NCBI lineage: Eukaryota > Metazoa > Arthropoda > Insecta > Orthoptera > Acrididae > Schistocerca > Schistocerca gregaria. The sequence goes on from NC_064931.1 coordinate 552,792,021, forward strand.
CTTTCGTCCACTTTGCCCATATGCCGTATAAATCTTCGACACGGTGCCTCGTGAAACACCAAACACTTCGGTTCTCTTGGTTACCACCATAAGAGCACCAACAATTTGCCTACGTTCGAATTCACTTAGCTCCAGCATAATAAAATCACAACTACACATAACACTGTTCTGACCACTACTGACACTTGCATCGTACTGAGGACCAGAGCCATTCGTACCGCCACATTTACCCGCCCGAGCCCGCCTGCTGTCGACCGTTTGTTTCTGTTGACTGCACGGCAGGAACTAGAGTTCAACTATACCGCGAACAGAGTGCTCGAATTCGAGGCGTCCTCAAGGAATACGCAGCTGAACCCCTCAGTTAACAGGGTTCGGTGTCACAGAAAAACATACAGAGCTAGGACTGAGGGAATGCTGGCCTATGTGGACAGTTCAGCGCGAGAAGTGATCAGATCCCAAGCAGCTCTCGACTGTTTTGGTTTTCGTGACAGCGCTTTTGGGTTGTCGTACATTATGATGTCCGAAATATACATCGAACAGCGAAGGTCCTTCTAACGTCGATTGATGAGAAAATATGGGAAAGTGGAAAAAGAAGTTTCCCTGAACTGGAGGAGCGAGCCTACACTCGTCTGAGGAAATTAGAAGATAGCATGGTATTGAAAAACTTTACAAAGGTTTTAGATGATTAAAATAAATCATACGTTTTGCAATGTGTAGTGGCTATCGTAATTTATTAACTTTACGTGTTGGCAGTATTGGTATTTTGTTGCGGTACTTGATTAGCTGCAAATCTTCTCCTGATACTCATATCAATAGTAGTATCATCCTTCCAGAGCCAGAAAAATCATTTGTCCCAGGCGGTGTGTAAGAATGTGTGCAAGAGATCTGCGATCATGCGATCATTCAGTGCAGTTGCATGCGAAGGATTTCAAAATCTTGCACAGGCACTGTTAGAAATAGGAGTACAGTACACCTCTGAAAGTGCAAGAGGTGTGGTTCTTCACCCATCAACAATTTCATGAAATATAAAAAGAATTGCAGATGAATGTCGTGTGAATATGAAATAGCAATGCCTGTGTTATTAAGAAGTACGATGTAGTATTCCTTCGGACATGCACTGCAGCGACTACGGCCAGCAAGAAATAAAGGAAATGTATTCACAATTGCGAATATGAACCACCATCGGCTGTATATTGGAATGACGATAGTGAGAATTTGTGCCGGCTCGAGCCCAGATTTCCCGCTTTACGCGAGCTGTCACCTTAACCGTTTCGGAAATCCGTGCACCAATCACGGTCAGACGCAAAGTTGCATTTGTTGTCGTCCATATGTCACGACCTGCACTCGTACGTTACGTATATTCCCGTTCAGGAAGTACAGATTTAATGAGGCGTGAGAGTTACGTTCGTTACTCATCAGGGGACAAATGTGAAATGGCAGCTGAGAACTATTGTCGCCTATCATGCGACATCCATTCCTCAGCACTACTCTGGGTCATATCCTTGAGGACAAACGGTTGCAGGAACATTGTCCTAATATTTACGCATCGTTGGAAGTAACGAAAAATGTAGTAACTTGTTTTAAAAGGAGCGGCCATACGAAAGATTCGCGGTTGCAGTTAACCGTAAAATAGCACACTGATACTCGCTGGAATACTTACTGTGTCATGTTTAAATCCATGTTTATGTTGCGCGAGGAAACGGGTAAATTTTTACGTGACTTCGGGAAAGTACCCTTGTTCGAGAACTCGCATTACCAGGTACTTGGAAAATTAATTCAGTTCCTCGAAGTACTTCTAAAGGTTACCAGAACTGTGGAAGGTGACAGTGGCCCGACACTGCAGTTGCATGTGCCATGAGTATACCAGCTACAGGAATACTATGCTTAGAATACGGTGGACAGTGGGATGAACACAGACATAAAAGTAAAACGATGTATAATATATAATGAAATAAAATTGAAATTTTGATTATCTATTTCCAGCGCCTCTAACTGGATAAGAGATCGTATTTAAAGAAGACGCCCCGCCTCAAAATTGTCAATCATTTGCTGGAAATAGCACTGCTGAAAGCACGCGCTTGAAATGTCTTCAGTGAAGAAATGGAAATCAAGCCAGTGCATTTGGTTGCATCATTTCTAGTACCAAGGCACACCATCTGAATAAATTTCGATAACTGAGGGAGAGTAAGTTTATGTCGCAGCACGTTCCCAACTTGCTTCACTTCCAGGTAAATGGAATGGTACGTAATTTCGCTACGAAAATATTTTACCAATACTGACGTCCATAATGGTTGATCGTACAATAGTGAAATTCACGTGAACAGTGCACCAATAACAGTGCACATATTTATCCTCCATGTATTATTTGCAGAATGTCATACAGAGAATAAGGCTTCAGCGTTAACGCCTTCAAAACGTGCAAGACTGTCTTTGCGTCGTGGGCGGAGGAGCAAGAAACTATCGATGAAGTTCGCATGGATCCATTTATGGGTATACCAGACGAGCGATCGACATTGCCTGTTCAGGAATAAATTCATCTAGAAGCAAGAAAGTTTTCAATGAACTTTGTATGAGCTTGTTTGCAATCTGTGATCCTTTATTACCCAAACGATAATTAAGTGGATCTCTCGTACAACTGTGATGTCATGTAGATATTTTTGTAGATACCTAAGAGCAGTGGTTCCTAAACTTTGACCTCATACTCCCTTTCACAAAAATTTGGTATGAGCTAAACCACCTCTTACAAATAATAATAATAATAATAATAATAATAATAATAATAATAATAAGGAACTTAATGTAACATACAATTACCTGAATCCCAAGCACATGGTTTAATAAAGCTAATGCTTTTATATGGTTCAAATGGCTCTGAGAACTATGGGACTTAACATCTGAGGTCATCAGTCCCCTAGAACTGAGAACTACTGAACCCCAACTAACCTAAGGACAGCACACACATCCATGCCCGAGGCAGGATTCGACCTGCGACAGTAGCAGTCGCGCGGTTCCGGACTGAAGCGCCTAGAACCGCTCAGCCATCGCGGCTTTTATATGGTTTACATTTCAGTTTTATATGCAATATTAATGTACTTCACACTTTTCATTATGGAATCAACTGGCTACACCCTTCCTTGGAATACCGTAAAAAAGGATCCGCCTGCTTTGCATGGCAGTCTCAAATTACTTTCGGCGAGAAGTTTGTTCCTGTACTTATATTTTTATGTAAGTGTAAGAAGGAAATGCCTTTTCGCTCAACTATGTGGACGAGACATGTATCGGAGTTGTTTCCGCTTTATTTGATAGGATTCCGAATTCCGCCTTTAACCGGAAACTTACCCATGATAAAGATTAATAACGTTTCTGTAACATTAAAGTCCTTGGAAGTTTCCAGAGACTGCTCATTTTAATTTATAATTCATGCGAATTCCAAAATTATTGTCTCTCCCAAGAAATAGCGCACCCAACTGTTATTACTAGACAGAGTAAGGAAATAGTCTCTGAAAGTTCTTCAAGTCCCTTCAATGTTCTTTAGTTACGTTTGATATTTTCGTCTGAAGAAAGATGAATTTCTACTAGCAAATTTTGAACGGAATCGAAGTACTCAATCTGATAGGAATTTAAAAAGATTGTCCAAACTGTCAGATTTTTAAAGAACGATTCGATACCGTCTAGCACAGGACAAAGGTTTGTGTTTGGACCTTGAAGTACTAAATGTACACATTTGATTTTTAAGCAAATGTATGCCAAAAAAGCCACAGTCTGAATCCAGACTCTACCTTGGGAAAGATGTAGCTTGTGAGTCTCAAAGATGAACGTCACAGAATATGAAAACAGTTCTGCCACATAACTTCCGTATGTGTCAATAAAAATTTGTAAATATTTCCTACTCCTTCATTCAGTATTGCAACATTTCAATAATTAGTAGGATGGCCTTTCATAAAATTAACTATTTTCACAGCCTCGTAAGGTATGGAGTTTTTTCGTAAGATATATGTAACAACGCATTGATTTAACCGTTAGAAGCAAAGGAGAAGATTTAACGAATCGTCTTGCTGTTGATGTTATAGCCATCAGTCAGTTAAATGTAAGACCAAAGTAGGAATACTCCACTGGTAAATTATGCGCTAAGTAGGAAGCAGCTGAAGCAGCAGCAATGGGTCACAGAGATTTCGTTTTGCCCGGGCGGACTCGGGCTACGGTGGCGCATCAGATGCTCCGGTGGGCCTCCGTCTGACCAGGCAGTGCAGGTCAACGCTCGCCGACAGGGTTACGATCCCGGGGGGGGGGGGGGGGGGGGGGGGCAGCGCTGGCTAGGGGTAAGCCTTTAGATGCGGTATATGGCCAAATACAACAGCACAACATGCAGACTTAGCTAGCGTCTGCACGTTCGGGCATTCGTTCAACTCCTGTACAGATTCGGATGACAAGGCGACCACGGTCAAACGCCAGCGCAGACGCATATATTGACATGCGGTTTCCGACAGATGGCAATAGGACGGCCGAAGGCAAAGCACAGTATCAACTGACAGCCTTTGTACGTTTGCTGAAGCCTTTGGCTCATCATCCGATAGCTGTTGTAACTGTCTTTCCCGCTACAGGTTTGTAAATATTCATTATTGGCTATCGAACTTGGAGCCTCCATGCCTGTGCGTTTCATATTTAAACATAAATAGGAGGGTTCAGTCAGTCATAGCTTAGCAGTGTGTTCGTGGCGTCTGGACGCTCTTTTTCTCTTGTCCCTAGAGCCTCTGCTTCCCCTCATTGCTGATCAATTATGTGGCCGGAAGATATTGGGAGATAACTGTGGTGTTACCGCTAGACACCACACTTGCTAGGTGGTAGCCTTTAAATCGGCCGCGGTCCGGTAGTATACGTCGGACCCGCGTGTCGCCACTATCAGTGATTGCAGACCGAGCGCCGCCACACGGCAGGTCTAGAGAGACTTCCTAGCACTCGCCCCAGTTGTACAGCCGACTTTGCTAGCGATGGTTCACTGACTTCTACGCTCTCATTTGCCGAGACGATAGTTAGCATAGCCTTCAGCTACGTTATTTGCTACGACCTAGCAAGGCGCCATTATCTGTTACTACTGATACTGCGAATCATGTAATGTCAAGAGCGACGTTCGTCATTAATGGATTAAAGTTAAGTATTCCACCAGCTACGTCCGTTGTTTCTAAATTCTAATTTCCTTGCCCTGTTCCAGACCTCACGCCAGCCTGCGTGAGCTAAATCGCGTGCCTTTCGGCCTCCTTTAGTACCAAGGTTTTGGCTCTCCTGCCAACCACAACAATAACATCTAGGTTCGACAGTACGCGGATGATGTTATGGTACTGCTACGACATATCGATGATATATCCCTAATGAAGGGCATACTGAATTCCCTTTTTTCTCTCTCTGTCCGAGGCTCGTATTAATGGCTGCGTGGTTAGCCGATCGGTCTAGAGGCCTTGCCACGGTTCGCGAGGCTACCCCCCCCCCCCCCTCGGAGGTTCGAGTCCTCCCTTGGGCGTGGGTGGGTGTGTTATCCTTAGCATAAATTAGTTTGTTAGATTAAGTAACGTGTAAGCCTTGGGACCGATGACCACAGCAGTTTGGTCGCATAGAATTAACACAAATTTAAAAAATTTCGCATTAATGAATGGAAATGTACCCTGTTACCATTGTGGGGTTTCCATCAAGTAGTCATTCCATGGGAAACGCTGGTTACTCGCCACAAATCGCTGGGGATCACCTGGATCTCTGCCCTACGAAAATTGCTGCTCTCAGTTGGTGGGAGGTGACGAATCGAATTCAATGGATAATTCGTGAACACGAGCGCCGTTCGCTTAGCCTTCTTCACAAAATATACGGAACTTAGATTCCTAACATTCTCATTTTCAGTAAATTGTGCTATGTTGCACAAATATTCCCGCTCCCCACGATGATGGCGCGCAAACTGAAGCAGTTAGCCCGGTAGTTTCGTTTGAAAAAGTCATATTTTTCGACTCCGGTACGAAGTGGTAGCGATTCCCCGACCCCTTGGAGGCTTGAGACTTACCAATATCACAGTGAAGACCTCAATATTGACTACTGTTTAACGTTTTAACATGTCGCTTATTTACGTGCCTTCGACCGGCCAGTCAGACTCTCCTGTCGATGTTGTCCGGATCAACTCTAAATCATTTTCTGGGAGCTGACATTTTATCAGTGACACAAGTTACCACCAGATCTTTGCTTTCTTGTTGGGGAGCACAATTATGCCTCTCCCCGTTTTAAATGGTCGCGCCACTGACATCCTGGAAAACAATGTGGTTTCACGTTAGTCTTCCATCCTCCCGACGGAAGTCGCCTCGTCGTTGCATGGGGTCATTCACAATCTAATCCCGTCTTAGTCTGACTGGTCTTTTAGACACATGTCATCGACCTGATCCATTACTACACATGATTTTCTCTTGCGGACGACAACACTGGCATTGGATTCGCCAACGGCTGCCTTTCCTTACCCGATCAGCGGAAGCTGCTCTCTCGGTTGAACTTCACTGTCCAGACTTTTCCGTTTTCCCTCAGACGAAGACTAACTCGACTGTATGGTTCCTCGGACACTAAGCTCACTATATAGTTTTTCACTATAGTTTTTCACCAATTTACTGTGAACCCGCAATGAAAGTAGCACAGGCTTCCATGTTATCGAGATTTATTTACAAATATCCATGTTATCGAGCTTTATTTACAAATATGTTGCACTTTGTCTTTAATCGTCAAGGTATTGGATAGTTTTGTTTCTTTTCTTTTTTTGTTTTGGAGCCTTCTCTCATTGTGTTCTTACTAGAGAAAAAATTGTTTACCTTTGACTCCCGGAATTGTGGAATTTATGTCATTCAAGTTTCATTTTTATAAAAATAAAAACAAGAGATTGAAAAGCCAGCCAATTACAATGAGAGCGAACAGCACAGTGACAGGCGGGGTTAGACGTCGTGACCAAGCCTCGGGGTTCGACCTTGTCTCCACGCAGCTTGAAGCTGTTTGTGTCCGTTCTTTCGTGTAATGTAACATAAAAACAAAACAAGAAAAGTTTAGCTTGGAGAGGCACCATTTTACAGTAAATAGATTAGGTGGGTTTAAAAAGAAAAGAAAAAAAAAGATGATGTCGGTCAGCTGCACCGATGAAATACTGTGGGATTTTCACGACGACATCAGACATCTCGTTCGAGAACCATTTCTACAGCTAGGCCGTCGGGAAAGCCTCAAGCAATGCATCAAAAACACACTTTGATACTGTTAACAAAATGAGGAATGGCGTCCTAAAGTAAAAAAAGTAACAGCCGTTTCTTCTCAAATAGTATAATGGCAAATAGAGCAAAGATAGAAATTACAAATAAAACTAATTGCACTCAAAGAAACGAAAACTCGTATCCAACCAAAGGGAAGGTTTTTCCTGGTGGGCACGAAAGCCGTAGCTCAATTAGCTGCAGAGAATGATAAAGCGGCAGAACCTTTGCCGATGCGGTCCTGATGTTGATGCCGCTATGAAGTAAACGGCCAATGTATGAGTATAATTTAAAAAGAATACAAAAATGATGTTCCTGTAAATAACTTACTGTAACGATTTTGAGGAAGGCAAATTTAAATCAAAATGTTTTTTCTTTATAGTACCTAATTAACTGAGTGATCAATCTATCTGGAAAGGTACAGGAAGGTGACAGCATGGTTTTCCCAAGATTATCTGTAATTGTCGTGATAATGCAAGCAAACGTCCATACGTCTTAAGGATTAATCTGAACTAATAGGCATCAAAAATTCCACTTACTTCAGATGATTTAGAACAAACTTCGTTCACATGATTAGAAGTACAATACTTGAAAGTGAAGCTTATTCAGTAGTGCAAAAGACGTTTGCACCTACTAAATTATTTGTTGTTCATATATCTCAAAATACATTTGAACCATTTCATGCCTTCATATCTGTTGAGTAATATCGTGTTATTTCAGTGTATACCAATATTGATTATAGCAAGTAGGTGTTCAAGTGCGAGTTCTTACTTATAACAAAATTGTCAAATGTCATTGTTAATTCCGAGAGTAATGAGCACCGGATAATTGTTATTGAAGGTGAATGAAAACTTTTTAAATGGGTTACTCATTCAAGGATAGGAATACTTACAAAATAATGTCCAGATAAACTGCATTTCGTGTATGACAAATGATATTAACGGAAAACATTGTTTTATTTTGTAATGTTATTCATTCGACGTATCGTTAAATGTCCATATGTATTATATCTCATAGTGAACGGTTCATGCAAAACAAAGAGAGAGTAGTTTATAGCAGTGAAAGTAAATATTTAAATAGTATTCGTGAGCATTTGTACAACGAAGTAACTTAACATTAACATCTACCTATGTTCCACTTTTAGCATTAGCGTTTGTGGTGCTGTAACGCCACTTCGTCTTTGTGGAAATACGAGATTTCAGAGGATTAAATTAATTAAAATATTACATTTTAGAAATGTTAGCAGGGAATTTCCACAAACTGAGTCTTTACCAAAAATGGTTGAGCGCTATAAACAGTTATGACGTGCATTAAAGCGAAAAGCTTTAACATACAGGCGGAAGAGGAACAATTACGCATGAATTACATCGCCTGTATTTTTCGAGCGTCACTATAGCCAGAAACGGATGACGGTAAGGATGGGGTGGAAAAGAGTGCAAGTAATCCAGTGAAGGTGAGCTGTCGTTTTCCAGGGATACCTAATCCACAACACGCAAAGATGCGAGTTGGCAATAAAAGATAAAGTACACATAGCAGGCAAGGGTCAGGTGCCAAGTGATCTGTTCTGGAGTAAAAGAAGCTTGCATGGGTTTAATTTATTGAGAATGAGTCAAAGCATTGCACGTGGGCACAATGGTACAGGAATGATTGTGCAGAGAGAACAACATCAACTAACCACATTTTTGTGTAGCTTTAATTTAACCACGGACGCGTTTCGGCTTTTCACTCATCTTCAACTTGTGTAAAACGTTCATATCTTCAACAGTATTTCGATGTAAATATACACACTAGTCGGTCACAGACGAATGCTGCGATGCATCAGAGAATATATCAGTCCTATGCGATGAATCTAAAGGCGGAAAAATGAGAACACAAATTACAGAACAAAAGACGCTGCAGGACTCAAAATGCATTAAAGTAAAACGTTATACTGATTAAGATCTAAATGTATTGTGGACGTTTAAGTTGTATGAAAGCCCGAAACGCGTCCTTGAAAAAAGTAAGTCTGTACACAAAGTGGCCGTCGCTGTATTTCTCAAGTAATACAACCCACAGCTACAGAGTTCAATCGCCATTAATACGGATAAATTAATTAAAGATACTGAAACAATGCAAAACAAGAAATCCTTGGGTATCGTGTAAAGGAAGAAGAACAAGAATAAAACACACACAAAATGTTGGAAAAAAAGCACATGATAAACAACGAGAAGACGCGGAGGAAGCAGGAATTCTTTGGTGTGAAGTCACGTGTGCTGGACTCCTGTTGAAATTGCCCGTCAATATTTTATAAAGGTTTAGTCTTCAGTTACTTATTTTAAAGTTTATTTGTGTTCATATTTGCTGTAAAAGTAACTTATTAGTGGATTTTCATTAATCTCAGTCTTTTTCCTGTGTTAGTGACTCGAGTAGTCTGTTATTCGTGAGTGTTCTTACGTCCTTCATCCAACTCTCACGCCTCAGCAGCGTGTTTACATTTCGCGGCGTGCGGTTGCAGCTGTAGAGCTAAAAACCTAAGTTGTTTGTGCACTGTTATATAGTTATTAAATTTAATAGTTTCAACGCTGTTTCGTGCTGTTTGTGGGGAAATAACGATTTAATAAACTTTGCGTAATGTTCGCTCGCTGTGTTTTTTAGAGGTTTCTGTCCGTTGAAGTCGTTTAGTAAATTTCGTGCTTTAGTTTTCAGCTGACGTTTCTTATTGTTTCAAGTGAAATATTTCAGTAAAAACTGTTTGTTTGCGTGACCATTCTCCGTAGCGAGCATAGAACCCCATTTTCCTGCTGCCACGTAGTTTATTTATCCCAGAGGCGTTTCGCCTTTTTCTTCTTCTAAGGCATCATCAGTGGGATGTATAACGATACAGATCTGTTATTTTTCGATTATTAAACAGTTCACATCACGATTTTTTACGTAAAAAAGTAATTAGTTACGATTTGCTGATATGCGTTTCCTCTCATCTGGTCTGGAGGCCGCACTACCACTTTATTACTGACATATAAGCACAACTTTGCGTCCTAAACTTCTTACCACTGTTCACCATGTTTCTCCTTTTTTGTGGTGTACTATCGTTCTTTTGCCACTCGATATAACTATTTCGTCAGATACTGCTGTTAACAACGTTAATATTGCAACTCTATTATGTGTTTCCTTCTCTTTGGCTTGTTTACCTACTTGTTGTCAACCTAACGAAGTATATGTTCAAGACTAACTTCTATTCATGATGTTTATATTGTGTGTGTGTTAAACACTCTTCAGCTCTCTCTCTCTCTCTCTCTCTCTCTCTCTCTCTCTCTCTCTCTCTCTCTCTCTCTCTCTCTCATACACACACGGTATAAACACCATGAATAGAAGTTAGTCTTGAATGTGTACTTCGTTAGGTTGGCGACAAGAAAGTAAACAAGCCAAAACTGTTTTAACTTTGTTGAGTGTTCCAGTGGAAACTTGAATTTTTAGTTTTAGCTAATAAATTTTGTAATGTTTTGTTGGTATTGTTATTAGTTGCAGTTTATTAGTATTAATAAAAGCTGTTGCTTTCTTAGCAGAAAGAGAATTTCGAGACCGCTATTGTTAGTTCTGTAAATAGTTCTACTGGTGTAACTGAACTTAGGTAACCTAAACGTTTAGTTTTTTCCATAACTGTAAAATTTTACCATGAGTGAGAAGTGTGGGCTTTGTCGTAGGTTTGTGAGTAGTGGGTTACGGTGTGGGACTTGTTCAAATTATTTTCATTCCGGGGAATGCAGTGGGGAAGCCAGTGGGCATTCTAGCGAGATCCTTTCCTGGGAATGCAGAACCTGTAGCACAAATATGCTCATAGAGGAGCAGGAGCGTACTATCTGTGTCCTCCACGTGCAATTACAATACGCAAAGGAAGAGCTAGTTAGTTTGAGGAGGGTGAAGGGTGCTGGGAAATGGGAACTGGCAGTTGGCATGAAGGCAGCTAGGAGGAAGAGGTATTCAGACAGCTGTACTTTGCATATATGCAATTGATTTGACCAAGTATCAGAGTTGAATGGAGAGGAGTCTCTTGTATAAGTAGGTGTAGTAAACATGCAGCAGTTCTCAGCAGTTAGGAGGCCTAAGTCAGTTGCAAAGTGTAACAGAAACTTCTGCTGCTACATCGTTCACACAGTAGAGGTGTGGGCCAGCAGTTGCAAGAAGTGTTGGGGAGTGAGTACCAGGTCACCAGCATTGTGAAGCCTAGGGCTACGTTGGCTCAGGCGACTGACAGCATAGGGGAACTATGTAGGAATTTTACGAAGGAGTAACAAGTAGTGATAGTGGGTGGAGCAGGGAATAGTCTTGATAAGGACAGGGAATATGATGTAGGTGGTGACCTGATGAAGATAGCTAATCAGACTGGCGGCATTAATGTGCATTTCGTGGAAATGTTTCAGCGTCATGATCAGACTGCTCTTAATGCGGTTGTTAGGCGTGTAAACATGGGGCTGTGCAGGAGGCACTAATGGCAGAGGGCACTGGTCACATTGCAGTGATGCCAGTTGAGTCTATCAGTGGATCGGGTTTCACTAGGAATGGCCTGCTCGTCAATAGGTATGGGAGGGGAGGCTGGAGAGGCTTATAGGTGACAGTGTAGTGGGTGGTGGTGGGATCACTCATTGAAAAGTTCCTGTAGTAGTTGGAGCTACTACTGCACCTTTTTTAGATTGATAATCAGATGAAGGTATACCTGCTTAAAGCAAGTCCCTCTAACTAAAGAATCACCTTCAGAGGACGTCATGTTTACAAGTAGAGAAGGAATTAGCATATTTCATTAAAATATAAGAGGTTTTATAGATAAAGTTCATGAATTGCTTATAGACGTTGCCTCTGAAGTTATTGGTATATCGGAGCACCTCTTAAATAATTTGACAATTCAGAGACATCCTTTACCAGGATACAGATTAGCTGGGTGTTTCTCAATTAGTTCCGTGCGGAGTGGGGGAGTGGCCACGTACCTAAAAAACAGTATTCCATTTGAGTCTACAGACGTATCACGGCACTGCACTGAACAGATATTTGAATGTTGTTCAGGGGAAGTTGAATTTAGTGGAACTAAACTTCTAATTTTTATTGTTTATAGGTCCCCTACCTCTGACTTCAGAGCATTTCTGCTTAAGCTAGAGAGGGTTCTTGATTCACTTTATACGAAGTACCACAAATTAGTTATATGTGGTGACTTCAGTATTAATTTTGTACAGGATTGTGCAAGAAAAAGAATGTTGGCAGATCTCCTAAGTTCATATAATCTGATGTAGATTGTGTTTTTTCCAACTGGGGTGCAAGGGAACAGTAGCACAGCCATAGACAATTTTATTCTTTCTTCATAACTAGATTGGCATTCTGTTAGTAAAAGGGTGAATGGCCTTCCAGACCATGATGCACAAATTTTTACACTAAAAGGCTTTTGTAATCAAACAACTGCCACATATAATTACAAAATATGTAGGAAAGTTAATCCAAGACAATAGAGAGTTTTCTAGACCTCGTCAAGGAACACGAGTGGCAGGATATTTATAGTGCCAATAACATAGATGACAAATATAATGCTTTCCTTATTACAGTTCTCGTGCTCTTTAAGAGTTGCTTTCCATTAGAACATTCTAAACGGGGTACTAGCTGTGAAAGGCAGCTGGAGCGCTGACTAGTGGAATAAGGATATCCTGTAGAACAAAGATAGATCACTGTCGTGGAAAACTCACGTTCAGGAACTTTTTCAGACTTATTGCTGCCATTTTTACTATTCCAACGGTATCTGAAGTAAATGATAGTTCGACACGAAATTAGTTTGCTTATTTTCATTCGGTTATGTCATACGGTCTTATATTTTGGGTATCTCTTCCCACTCTAAAAGAATATTTTTGGCTCAGATACGGTCGGTTCAGGCAACTTGTGGTGTAAGTTCGCGAACCTCTTCTCGACCCCTCTTCACTAGTCTGGGTATTTTGACATAGGCCTCCCAATATATACTTTACTGTCGTTTCTTGTTAACAATATCAGCTTATTTTCAAGAATATGCAACTTCCACTCAGTTAATACTTGGCAGAAATCCAACCTGCATTCGGATCAGACTTCCTTAACTCTAGTGCAGAAAGGTGTGCAGTATACTGCTGCATCCATTTTCAATAAGCTACCACAATAATTCAAAAATATTATCAGTAATCCACGCGCTTTCAACTCGAAACTAAAGAGTTTCCTCGTGGGTCACTCCCATTCTGTAGAGGAATGACTTGAAAACTTAACTAGATTCTTATGTTATATTGTTGAATGCGTTTACTTAAACTTATGACTTGACATTTTTAGGGATTCATAAAAATTTTACTTTATCTGTTATTACTTTTATGTTGTAATTTCATGCACTGACACGTTCCATGACCTTGGAGATTTGCTCCTCAATTTGGTTCAAAGGAACTTGACGTGTGAATAAATAAACACCGAATAGGAAGTGAACGTCAGTAAGCCAAAAATCACCAGTTTCAGAGATGTTTAGTCCAACCTGCAGAGCGAATGTAGAAATAAAATGTGGGCAACAACTGTTTGATTTCATATTAGCAATCGACAAGTCAGTGGCAGGTATGAACGTTATAATGCAGTCAAATAATGAAGCCTTGAAACCATATATTACAAATGAGACAATTACTTTGGATGGTGAATGTAGTCAAGAGTACCATCTCGGAAAGTTCTGATACTGTAGCCATTGGGATGTACACTCCTGGAAATTAAAATAAGAACACCGTGAATTCATTGTCCCAGGAAGGGGAAACTTCATTGACACATTCCTGGGGTCAGATACATCACAAGATCACACTGACAGAACCACAGGCACATAGACACAGGCAACAGAGCATGCACAATGTCGGCACTAGTACAGTGTATATCCACCTTTCGCAGCAATGCAGACGATCGTAGAGATGCTGGATGTAGTCCTGTGGAACGGCTTGCCATGCCATTTCCACCTGGCGCCTCAGTTGGACCAGCGTTCGTGCTGGACGTGCAGACCGCGTGAGACGACACTTCATCCAGTCCCAAACATGCTCAATGGGGGACACATCCGGAGATCTTGCTGGCCAGGGTAGTTGACTTACAACTTCTAGAGCACGTTGGGTGGCACGGGATACATGCGGACGTGCATTGTCCTGTTGGAACAGCAAGTTCCCTTGCCGGTCTAGGAATGGTAGAACGATGGGTTCGATGACGGTTTGGATGTACCATGCACTATTCAGTGTCCCCTCGACGATCACCAGAGGTGTACGGCCAGTGTAGGAGATCGCTCCCCACACCATGATGCCGGGTGTTGGCCCTGTGTGCCTCGGTCGTATGCAGTGCTGATTGTGGCGCTCACCTGCACGGCGCCAAACACGCATACGACCATCATTGGCACCAAGGCAGAAGCGACTCTCATCGCTGAAGACGACACGTCTCCATTCGTCCCTCCATTCACGCCTGTCGCGACACCACTGGAGGCGGGCTTCACGATGTTGGGGCGTGAGCGGATGACGGCCTAACGGTGTGCGGGACCGTAGCCCAGCTTCATGGAGACGGTTGCGAATGGTCCTCGCCGATACCCCAGGAGCAACAGTTTCCCTAATTTTCTGGGAAGTGGCGGTGCGGTCCCCTACGGCACTGCGTAGGATCCTACGGTCTTGGCGTGCATCCGTGCGTCGCTGCGGTCCGGTCCCAGGTCGACGGGCACGTGCACCTTCCGCCGACCACTGGCGACAACATCGATGTACTGTGGAGACCTCACGCCCCACGTGTTGAGCAATTCGGCGGTACGTCCACCCGGCCTCCCGCATGCCGACTATACGCCCTCGCTCAAAGTCCGTCAACTGCACATACGGTTCACGTCCACGCTGTCGCGGCATGCTACCAGTGTTAAAGACTGCGATGGAGCTCCGTATGCCACGGCAAACTGGCTGACACTGACGGCGGCGGTGCACAAATGCTGCGCAGCTAGCGCCATTCGACGGCCAACACCGCGGTTCCTGGTGTGTCCGCTGTGCCGTGCGTGTGATCATTGCTTGTACAGCCCTCTCGCAGTGTCTGGAGCAAGTATGGTGGGTCTGACACACCGGTGTCAATGTGTTCTTTTTTTCCATTTCCAGGAGTGTAGTTATAGGTAGCAGCAGTAGAAGATGGAATGGCAGAGATAGATTCAGAAATGGGAGCCATGAATACACAATGGGTAATAGACTTAAATGGATCGGTTACAGATCCAACCATGACAACAGACACAATAGAAGAAAATACTAATAATAAAATCGACTTAGTGAAGAAATGCTCTGAGTAGAAATGGTAAGACTGTAAGACAGAACTCAAAGAAAACGCGGAGGCTTATGAGGAAGTATTCAGGCAAGGTTGATTAGATAATTTAAGTGATATAGCTTATCAAACATATAAGGAAAGGAAGAAAATCAAAAGGAGGCAGAGAAGCCCATAAATATAAAGGGAAGGTTGACCATTTGGAAAAAACATTGACAGAAGAAGCAGACCTGTCAGTCCGACGGGATGGTGCAACAACGTAACGGGCATGGGCCAGAAGTTTGATCCACATGGAAAAGTTTACCAAAATGCATTTAACAAAGAATGCAACACATGGATACCAGAAGATCGGTCTGAAGCAGATAAAATCTGATTTATGGAGCAAAGGTTGGTAGAAGGAGCCAGAAGATTAGCAGTAAAGGCATTGGGAAGGGTGCAAAGATTTTGAAGAATATATGAGGCAATTCGGGGCCAAAATTAGTCGAAGGGAAAGCCGAGAATATGGGCGAGAATTCAGAGAAGCGCCAGAGTACAGGCGAAGTGTTGGGGAAGACCTGAAAAGCTGCAGAAAGAGGTTGTGTAGACTGATTGAACATTTGCATCAACAAAAATGGGGAAGACGATATAACATAAGGTCTGTAGATACAGCTTCCATGGGAAGAACTTAAGTCTATCAGCTTAACAGGTGGTTTGGACCATTCCGTCAGAGAAATCAGAGAGGCTCGTAACCAATACGGAATAGGATGAAGAATATGGGGGTCATACAGAAAAGTAAACACTGACTAAAAAGTCTTTTTTGGAAAGTTGCGCGTAAGTGTATGTTAATTTGTCGCTTGTATTACGATCATCATCATTAGCCGGTTTAATAATTGCTGAGTGTCGTGTCCTCATTTCTTCATTAATTTCTTACGTAACTGAATCCTCAATTATACGCATCCATCCACAGCTCTTCTTAATAAAAGAGTAGGCCGACAATAGTCTTCGCTTGATCCAACCATCTACTTGCTGCTCTTCCTTATGGTTTTCTGCCTTCGAGTTTGCCATGTAAGATAATATTTTCAATATTGACGCCTTGTCTTCTCTCAGAATGTGGCCAAGTAACTGGACGTACCTCTGGCTGACAAGGGAAGGTAAGTACTTCTGGCTTACAAAGGAAGATGAGCTTCTTGTGATCCTAATTTTAGCTATTACGAAAACATAGATTCTTCTTTCTGTCCATGGCGCGTGTAACATCATCTTTCAAAAACACTTCTCGAAGACGCCAGATCGGCTTGTTACGAGTTATCACGGTCTAGGTCCCGTAGCCATACAAGAACACAGGGAACACCATTGATTCCACCAAGTCCATCTTCGTTGTTTTGGATATTTGCCGGTTCTGCCAGATCTTAGTGAGTTTAGTCATTGCGGCTCGGCCAAGGACGATTCGTCGATTTATTTCTATATCACAACTTCCTGTGTCATCGATCTGAGCTACTAGATATACATAAGCGTTCATTACTTCCAGATCATTTAGGCAACCTGTAATTTGAATGTGATCTAAACTTTGGCGATTAATAACCATTACTTTGTTTGTTTTTTTCATATTTTAGCACTAAGTTCCTCCTCAAATCCTGCAGTGAGGGATGTAGCATCATCCTCAAAGCGCAGATTGTTGATTTGCCTGCCGCCAACTGAAATTGCACCATCCCTGCCATCTAATGCGCTCCAGACGACACACTTTGCTTAAATGTTATAGAGATGAGGTGATAGCATACAACTTTGTCTGACTCCACTTGTCGCATCGAAAAAAAAATACAAGTATTCACCATCCACTTTTAAGGTTGCAGTACGATTGTCATAAACACCTTTTAGCTGTTTAGGTTTTTCCTTTTGAAAGGAAAATCAATTAAGCACAGGCCACAACTTCTCCCATATAATACAAGCAAAGGTGTTTTCATAAGCTAGGAAACAAATCAGTCACGCACACACAACTCACGATGTTTTTCAGTTACCTGCTTCAAGTTCATGACTGCTTCTCGAACACCTTTACGTGGCACAAAACCTGCTTGTTCTACAGGAACCTGAGATTCCAGGAATTCCTTTGGGCGTTGACCCTTCACGTGCAGGAAGACTTTCCTAGTATGCAATATTAATGCTACAATCCCATACATGAAGCAGTCCTAACTGATCTTTTTTTGTGAAGAGGGATTAGAGTAGATGCAGTCCAGTCTTTAAGCTATTCGACAATTTTACGAACCGTATCTCCAGCACGTGTATCTCTCCCATCACAGTCAGTATTTCTCTGGAAATGTCGTCTATGAGAGAGTATTTGCTGTTTTACAAATGCTTGATGGCATTCTCCATTTCATTGAAGAGAATATCAGTTTCCATATCTGATTCCATTCAAATGTTCTCTTCCTCGATGTTATTTCCTTTGTAATTTACGGTTCGCTGTGTTGTTTCCACATAACTAATGGTTCTTTCTTGTCGCTAATAAGATTATCTTTACATCTTCTGTCACCCAAGTCAGGAGTTTGAACTCTCGGGACATGCTGTTTATCTTCTTGAAGAGCTCATGTGTTTGATTTGGATTTTGATGCTGGTCTATTTTATCACAAATACTGGTGATATACTGTGTCTTTCCTGTCAGTTCGACAGCTGCGCTGTATTTTGCTGCAAAGTACATGCTTGTTCATCTTGGGAAGTTTGTATGACATGTGTCGTCATTGTGCTCTTTACTTCGATCAGTAGTACAGAAGTATTCGAAAACCAGGGATGCTCCGCTTAAATGATCTTGCTAACCTGTTCGCGAACAGATGAACTCATTATTTCTTTCATTTTGTCACATGCTTGGGGGGCTATTCTTTTCTCCACTACTTGCTCCAAACTCTTTGAGGCTTTTTTGTCTCTATACGAACCTGTCTTATTCTCGCCTTCTTGATCAATTTCAGTTTCATTCGCATTTTCATGGATAGCATAATGTGGCCACTGCCACAGTCTTTACCAGGACAGGTTTCGCAATCCAGGACCGTAGGTCACAAACGTTGATTTACAAAAATGGAATCAGTCTGATTTAAAACCCTTTCCCCATACGAAATCCAAGTCAAGTCCAACCACAGTTTTCATGTATTCATTTTCAATAGTCTCATCAATCTTCGCATTAAAATCACCCTCGATGACTCATATTTCCTTTTTACGTACCTTTCTGATGATATATTGTAGCAGCCCCTAAAATTCTTCTTTTTCTATTTCCGAAGAAGCTGCAGAGCGAGAATAAACCAGAATGACGTTGATGTTTCATGGAGAAGCTTTCATTTCAACGGATATTATTCAGTCACAAACGGACTCGTAACCCATGACAGTATTACCGAAAGCATTTATGAAAATATCTTTACAAAACTGTGTGGCGCACTTTAGAACGTTACATCGTATACGGTGTTTTATGAAAAAGATATAAATAATAATATGTGAAATAAAAAATGTCTTACAAATAAATAGTGTGTGGCACAGTTACATTTCTTACTGAAAGGTCGTTAGACATAAGAAATAATCCTCATCAAAAAGATTTCAACCAAGAAAACAAAATGTATAGGAATCGCAGAGGAATTAATTAATGTCTTCTGAGTAAGTTCAGGGACCAAGAGGAAAATATCGCAGAATACGAAAGGAACAGCAATCAGGAAAAACCGACAGTGAAGGACTGACCTGGAGCGGGAAGTTCGAAACGGCCCAAAGCCATTCAGCAACATAAATCTTCTTTAATCAGAGAAGGAGGAAGAAAATAACGGGGGGGGGGGGGGGGGGGGAGGGAAGGATGTCAAAAGGTAAATGTAGAGAAGACCTTTTCCCGAAACTGTTAAAATTTAATAATCAGGAAAGCAGTCGGGGTTGGTGGTCTAATTTTTCAGTCCGTCTTTATGTTTGTCTTCGCCTCTCAACGATGTGAAGATATGCCAAGAACGGCACGTGGTTCGGATTCTACTTTAAGCTGTAGGTCACCACTCCCAGGTAGGATAACAAGGGTAGGCTTAGGGCGCGAAAGTCGCCGAGTGGCGTCCAATTAAAAGAACTTCGTATCAGGCGGCTGAACATACCTCTTGAAGGAGCCCCAGCCAATCATTTCATACGAATTTACTATGAGGAAATTTGATTTGAAGAACAAAAATAGACATATTTAAAGGTTCAGATGGGTTTAATGAGATGGAGAAGGTAAAGAAGAATGAAGGTTTGATTTTTTAAGTAATATGAGGTTGTGAAGACAGTTTTAAAGATGGAAGCGAGGAAACGGAAACTGTGTATGAAGCTGAGAAAAGAGAGTAATTAGTAGGGGAAGAAAATAATATAACTGAATAAGGAAGAATAGAGATATCTCAAAGTTCAGGTGAAGAATACAAAGACGAGTCGGAAGTGGTAGTACACTCCTCGATTAAATGTGATAAGAAAGAAAAATATGGTCAACTGCAAATAGAGGAAAAACCATCAGAACGAGAAATTAAGAGAAAGGTTTCGAAAATATGTGGAAGAGGACTTTAAGAAAAGGAAACACATTCTACTGAGGAACATATGGGTACTACCAGAGATGGAGATAAGAATACTGCCTAAACAGAAGGGATTTTGCTGGGCGTATACAGCGACATTTCAGTTCTTTTACAATATTTCATGGGAATGATTATAGGAGGGAGGCAACATTTTTGAAGAACCAGTATCCGAAATAAAATCTTCGGGAGTCACCGGATTAAGCAAACCAACCAACGGGGTACACCATTTCGGGATCTCTTTAAATGGGGCGACGTTAGAACAGGTATCGTTGTGGTACCTCGAGTAAGCTTTGATATACTGATGAGCCAAAACATTATGATCACCTGCTTACTAGCTTGTTTGTTCGTCTTTGCAAAGAAATACATCATTTACGCCGCATACCACGGATCCGACAGTTTGTTGATAGGTTTGTGGAGGTATGTGGCATCAGATGTCAAGCACAGGTCATGTAATTCGCGTAAATAACAGGTCGCTGATTTGCGTACGCGGTGATGGCGCCCGATAACAACCTAGATGGGTTTAACAGGATTTGCATTAGACATCAACGTGAGTTCACTATAACGCTCTTTAAACAGCTGTAGCACGATTTTGGCTCTGAGACACGAACAATTATACTGCTAAAAGATGACGTCGCCTTCGGGGAAGTCATCATGCATGAAGGGATACAGGTGGTTCGCAGCTATCAGCGTGTTTTCGATTACTACAGCAGGTCCCATGCATGCGTAGAAGAATGTCTCCCATAGCACAATACTGCTTCCATCAGCATGTGTCCGTGGCGCGATTCATGTCTCGAGCCGCTGTTCATCTTGATGACGACGTTTGTGGAGGCGACCATCGACCTAGTGCAACAAAAATGTGATTCACCCAGAAAGCCGACACTTTTCCATTGATTGACGGTCGAATCCCGATTGTTCGGTGCCAACTGAAATCGTAATTGACGATGTTTTGCGTGCACTGGCATTGTGCTTTTAAGAAAGAGGTGTCTCAGAAGCTATCTTACTTTACGGAGCAGAAGAATCGTGAGCGTCCAACCATTTAGCGCCTAGTCATAGCTGCAGTGTCCTACCTCTTTCTGTAGATGCTGACGGCAGTAGCGTGTGAACATTCAACCACCTTAGCGGTTTTAGAGATACTCGTTCACAGGTTCTGCGTATTAATAATTCGTCCTTTGCTAGAGTCGCTTCTCTCAATGAATTTCGGCGTTTGCAGTCCTTATGTTCGCTAGGGCGGTTCGCCAATCATGTCTGCTCCGCTTACACACTTTTGTTTCTGCGTCATGTGACCGCAACGCCGCCAGGTGGCATTAAGCGTCGGGGTGAGCAGTGGTCATAATAATTTTGGCTTTTAAAAATATTTATAACCCAAGAATCTGTGCTAGTAAGGTTGGAAGTGAAAGTAATGTCAACGAGTTCTCATGTGAACGAACAAAGTTGAAGGGAAATGGCACAAAAATGTAAGAAGAAGAAGGAGGAATGCGGGGGATAATAAATGGAAAATTATCAAGTATAAACTAATTAATGATAGAACCAATATATAAACCAGGTAATTTTCTTTGTAAAAATAAAGAAGTATTTTTAAAGGCCAGAAAAATTACTGTATTAGAGCTGTCAATTAACGTTAATGCCTTTTTTATAACACCATATCCAATATCAATTTATAATAGGGAAGCTGAGAACAAGAATCTGAAAAAAAGGTAATGAAGTGGGGAGTTGTAGAACATTGATAGTATATACAATAACCCACTAGAAGTGGTTGGGAAAAGAGAAAGCAGTGCACGACTTGTCCTGGACTTATTAAATTAAGTGCAATGCTACAGAAATAGATAGACAGGCTTTGAAATTACATGGATGAAATAATTATAAACCCTTATTGAGTTAAATATGCAAATATGGACTAAATGGCTCTGAGCACTATGCGACTTAACATCTGAGGTCATCAGTCCCCTAGATTTAGAACTACTCAAACCTAACTAACCTAAGGACATCACAAACTTCCATGCCCAAGGCAGGATTCGGACCTGCGACCGTAGCAGCAGCGTGGTTCCGGACTGAAGAGCCTAGAACCGCTCGGCCACAGCGGCCGAAATTTGGACTAAAGACAGTGTTACTGGCATATACTTCTACTGGCAGAAAATCGAAAATACACAGCTTTATTCCTTGGTGGCAAATGTTAGCAATTTAAAGGAATGTACATTTCAGTGTCTGCATTTTCGGGAGCGCGGAGCCAGGTGATAGGCAAAGTACTGTTATTACGCTTAACAGTCTATGTGGAGGATATACTGACTGTCACAGAAACCTGGGAAGAACACTGTAGCCGACTGAAGGAAGTGTTTTTAAACTTGAGAAGAGGAATCATAACTCCTGAGTTATACTCATAATCTTGAATTCGTAATGAAAGCATTAATTTTTTGGGTCATATAATAAGAGTATGTAAAGCTGTCATCAACTCGTAGGTTTGATTGAATACTTCAGTGTTTCACTAGGAATGGTATTATCGGAACTGTTATGGGGGCCTTCCTCCGAACATTTGACTGACTTGCCCTGCAAATTATAGGAGCACCTACGATGTAATGTGGACTTCGAACAACAAAGAAAGTCGGCATTTTTCACATTAATAAATACTGCCAGAGGGAAAGAAGTGGTAAGTGGCTTCCAAAAATCCTAGGATTGGCTGGGGATAGAACGCCAGGTCTTTGGATCTGCAGTGTGGCACTTAATGACTATTCTTTTTCTCTTTTAGCACTACAGCCTCAACATACGATCATGCCTTTGTGATGCCACACTCTCCAACAGTGCTAAACTATTCTTGCCACATCTGGATTAGAGCTTAGCAGCCCTACATGCGGACTAGAGCTTAACAAGCCTACAACTCTAAATGGTTATCAAATATATTTCTGTATAAAGTTATTAATATTTGCTATACGTTATTTGTGATTTTATGGGTGTTGAAAGGGCAAACGAGAGATACAAAATAGAAATTAATGAAGCAACGGTGTATGGTCTTTCTCTGTAAATTTTGTGGCTTGTGGTTGCTAATAATTAAAGAGTTGGTAATTTTCGCCAACATTACGTTTTCTATTTCAAGTGACCCCTTTGTGGCTAGTTTGATTGACCTTCGTGTATAGATACCCGAAGGGCTCCAGAGAAGCAATATTAACCACTAGATGAAGGCACTGCTAGCCAATCTAACTTCATTTCTTAGCGTGACCAAACTGTGAAAACGAGCACTGTTAAGTTGGCTATGAAAAGCAGAGCCTTCTGAGCATTTGGCTGTTTTCTCTGTAACCATAGTGTTACAGTTCCCCACAGCAAGAGCTCGCTCTGCTTCGGACCAGAGATCTGCAGTTTAGACTTTTTTCCGTCGGTAGCACAGTCAGTTAACACCACGTGGTCCAATCGTTTGGGTGCTACGCGTAAGTAGTTAACTGAGTGTTACAGGGCCCTGGAGGTCGTAATGTTACCGTTTAGAAGGAAAATCAATCCTTAGTCCAGTTACTAGTTACGACCACTGCCAAATCGCCGCCGGACCACCGACGCCTCCCCGCAGAGACTGACTTCAATTACTTCGTTCTATTGCTGTGTGCCATCATTACATCGTACTCCCTAGCTCCCCTTGAATTATGTGTTCTCGGCTCTCGGTCCTGTAATCTGTCTTACGTCAAGGCACCTTTGATACCGATTTCAGTGTCTTTTTATCTTGTTTGAATTCCATCAGTTATATAATTGTGGTCCTTCCATTTTTCAAATTATACAAATTATACCTGTTTAATACAGACTGTAATCAATTGCTATCTCAGTACAGTTGTCCTACCTTCTTATATTCTTAATCAACCATCACTTCGGATCTACTCCAATTTCACTATGATTATGCAGGCAAGGTCTAATTACTTCTGTAATGAGGAATGATTTCGTTTTTTTCTTTACGCCCTATCAGGACGGCGAGAAGTGTAGTGGGTGTCTGTTCCCAAGCCATACACCTTAGAGCGCTTGTTCCACCTTTTCACACCAATCTTTCCTTCTCGGCCTCAGCTTCCCCGCCATTAATTATTCGGCAATACAGAAAACTGACATCTTTCTCATAAAATGTAATTTTAATACTCCACAAATTGAAGTATTCTCTCTTGTTAAAAGAGGTATGCACATATTATATGAAATTAATACATTTCATTTCTTAAATTAAATAGTCTTTCTTCATAAAACGAACAATCAAGTTCCTTTTCGTGTCGTGTCTAGTACACAAAAAGTTAGCTAATAGCAGTTTATAGATTTAAACGTTAGATATTTCTTTCTTCTCCTTCCCCTCCGATCACCTTTATTATTTTCCCTTTCGAACTTTTTATTTGATTACGCCCTTCAAAAACTGCACAAATTTCCATTGTACTTTTTATTCTTTGCTAATTTGTTCCGTTGTAAGATACACCCATTAATCTTCCTTACTTATTTTATTTAAAAATACATTACACTATCTATGCTTTCATACAACTGAATGCATTTCTTCTAGTGTTTGGGTACCGCACTTAGTCTACTTTTCAGAAATCTGACGGTTTTACAGTGTTCAGAGAAGTTCTGTCGGAGGTAGCAAGTTTTGCTCTGGCACCTTCAAAATGCCTTCCACATTTTTACACTCGAGTTTTCGTTCTTCATCATCATTTAAGTGCAGGTATGTCAAGTTGGTGCATTTTATAATGTGGAGTTTAGAATTTATAGTTTTTTTTTCTGTTGACTGCTACGTTCCATGCCCGTCTCATTGGCCAGTTGTTATGTGAGAATTTCAGTTCAAAATCATACCTGTTCTTACTTTGCATAATTTTCTGTGTACTTATTTGAAGTTGGTCATTATCTTTCTTGGGATTCTGAGCTCAAAAGCTGCATTTATTTAGGAGGTATTTCAGATGGTATGTGCTGGACATTTACTGAATGATGAAAAGGGCCAGAAGTGTGCGGTTAGAACAATCGAAGCCAGTTTCCAATGTCTGTGATACAGCACGTCATCTCAGCCTTCAGATTCCCTCGTAACCTCGTAGCCACAGGGTTGCATATTGGCATCCACGATATGCAGGGGGGCAGGAGCCGGAGACAGACATCGGACGAGAGGAGACTCCCGAGTTCCCGTTGCGCTCGTGAGACAGTAGACACTCAAACCGTTTGTCGCAGTGTTATGACGACGATCGAGCGCCTGCTTCGAATGTTATCAGGTGGGACAATGTTCTACTACACAGACTGGTAAGCAGCTGGCGCAGATCCAGCTGGGATAATTTTGAGCTATTAGTTGTTCAATTTTCTTAGCAATTTCCGTCATTCCACGTCAGATGAACGAGGTGTTCAAAAGAGTGTTATAGCATTTTCTGGAAGTTTCCCTTGTTTGCCTCACAACCATTTGAATGAGAGTTATTATGTTTTATTTTCATACCTCTTTTAGTTACTGAACAGTGCTGGATTAAAATCATAAAAACTAACGCATTTCTTTCGCTCATCGTCTAACTTAAGTTATATCGGTTCTTGCGACAATTATGGGACTAATAATCTTAATATTTTCCGATTCGCTTTCTTCTTGACCTCTAGTTTCGAAACAGAGAATAAAATAGAGGTTGTGTTCAAGAGAGCAAGTGTTTCCTATTTTTAACTCCACATACTGGCTAAAAGGGATATTTATGGTCCTGTGGGTTACGTTCAGTGCCAAAGAGAGATATGTGAAGCGTTACTCGTACACACGGCGAGCATCACGATCATGAAAAGGCATAAGTGCAAAAATCCCGTAAATTCGACATCCACAACAGTTTCGAAGAGACATAAAGACACAAACAGTTATAAGTGCCTGCTAATGTGTGAAATGGATTTTCGGCCCTTCCACATTGCCAGTGGAGAAGGATTATTAGTCTTGAACAAGCGCTAATCGATACTGATGCCACGTCTAGCACAGAAAGAGCGTAAGAGATTTTGTCTTCTAGAAGAACTGTGTCTGGACATAAACAAGATACAGCAAATAAGGTGAAACTGAGATCTAGCCTAATGAAAGAAAGCCATTGACCAGAACGTATATACTAATACGTGTGGTCTTAGGGCTGACAGTTTTCGCAAAATATATTCTCATAGTGTCACATCGAATATTATTGCAGACTCTGAGGAGAGGAGTGCACTAAGAAACAACAGGTCCCTCACAACATATTGTACGAAAAAAGTGAAAATATTCTTACAGAGTGGCACGAATAAGTGTCTTTGACAGATACATCTCCTGTTTAACCAAGCAAAATAATATTCATAACGGACCAAAGGCCGAACATAATGAAAGCTCTTAAACACCTCAAATGTCTTCCCTGCGCAGTGCACTGCATAAAAAAGTATTAAAGCACACAACAGATGAAAAGTTCCTTAGTGAATAATTACTCCACATTTATAGGCCCATCCAGATAATGCATAAAACTGTCGGATTCATGAATGCTCACGTTTAATGACGCAATTTGGAAAAAAAACGCATTACATCATTATGCTGAAGTTAGATGGTGTAGCGTCTACAAGATGTTGAATTTATTTAATTCGCCAAAAAATGACAATGATTATTTGCTGTTCTAGAAAAATAAGCAGGACAGGATATTTTCGCATCAGCGTTATGTAAAAGGTGGCATAATTAAATTTCTGGAATCTTTTAAAGAGACCAAAAATGACTTGGAGGGTGAAACAGAACCGACTCTGTCTTTTGTAGCGCCATGATCATTTAGTTTACTAGTCTCGAGAGAAACCAGATACCCAACTGCTCATCAGAAGTTAAGATAGCGGTGTTGTAGAAGAAGAGAGAAAAGATACGAACTCATCTCAAGTAAAAGAGTTCTGGACCTGACGTTCATCAATTTCTAAAACTAAAGATGAACCTGAGAGCTATTTGATCACTGACGGCCCTTCTTCTTCTTACATTTTTGTGCCATTTCCCTTCAACTTTGTTCGTTCACATGAGAACTCGTTGACATTACTTTCACTTCCAACCTTACTAGCACTGATTCTTGGGTTATAAATATTTTTAAAAGCCAAAATTATTATGACCACTGCTCACCCCGACGCTTAATGCCACCTGGCGGCGTTGCGGTCACATGACGCAGAAACAAAAGTGTGTAAGCGGAGCAGACATGATTGGCGAACCGCCCTAGCGAACATAAGGGCTGCAAACGCCGAAATTCATTGAGATAAGTGACTCTAGCAAAGGACGAATTATTAATACGCAGAACCTGTGAACGAGTATCTCTAAAACCGCTAAGGTGGTTGAATGTTCACACGCTACTGCCGTTAGCATCTACAGAAAGAGGTAGGACACTGCAGCTATGACTAGGCGCTAAATGGTAGGACGCTCACGATTCTTCTGCTCCGTAAAGTAAGATAGCTCGTGATCTGAGACACCTCTTCCTCAAAAGCACAATGCCAGTGCACGCAAAAGTGTTTCGTAGCACACCATTCAGCGTACATTGTTGAACATGGAGCTCTGTAGCAGACAGCTCCTACCTATTCACAGGTTGACCCAACAACATCGTCAATTACGATACTCGCAATAGGATACCAATACCAATAGGAGCGCAGATAACTGTCTTATTTCAAGGTCATGGTGTAATCTTATACCATGTCTACGCCTCTGTGGCGCTTGTGTGTGTACAGTCAAGTTCTCACAGCGTAATGTGATGCCAATCACGTGTCCGCCCACGACTCTCGGGCGATTGTGCGACTACAGCATACAGACCTCGCATGATGAAACACAACACAACTGGAGTAGTGATAAAAGAGGAGAGTGCGGGGAACTTGAATCCTATTGGTCTAGAGAGAAAAGGAGGTGGGGGGAGGGGAATGTGAAATCGAATTTGAAGAAAGGTCAGTAAAATGAATGTCAACCATCCACTGTGGGCATTCTGGTTGCAAATTCAACGTCACCTCACCTCCCCCCCCCCCATTTCTCTCTCTCTCTCTCTCTCTCTCTAGGCCAATGGGAATCAAGTTCCCTTTCCCTCCCCCTCTTTTATTACTATTACAGTTGAGCTTCATCATGCAATGTCTGCGTGTTGTAGTGAAAGGATCACGAAACGTCAGAAGAGATCAGCCACTGCCTCCAGACAGAATAAAAAAAAAAATAGAAGACTGTCAAATTCGAATGGACGTATTACTCCATCTATCTCCCTCATTATCAATATTAATTTATTAATATATGCTATTCGTTTGCACTTTCGAGTTTATATATTTTTTCCAACAATGCAATAGGCCCCTACTACTGCGCTGGCAGATATGTTGAACCAGGTCATTCAGGTGTTTGAGATTCTATTGTCTGCACTAGCACAGCAGCAACATCTTGCAGCTGGTAATTTGATGTGGCTTGTGTAACTGTACCTGTTGCTTTTGGCTTTCTGAAGATGTCACATGTGTGCTTGCTGCTGTCCCTCTTTATTGTTCTATTTAAGAAATGTTTTTTCTTCTTTGTTTCTTTTTCAATGGTGAACTGAATGTTTTTCTGTATGCTCTTTATATCTGCATAAGCTCTATTTGCTCTGCTGGTTCTATTACCACACAGAATACGTCATCCACAAATCTGTATCAGTAAACAATTTGGTATCCTTTCTTTGTCGTGATTGTAGGAAAAAACGTATTCTATATTTAAGAGACAAAGACATTGGCACACCTGCCTAATATCGTGAAGAGACCCCGCGAGCACGCCAAGGTGCCGCAACACGACGTGGCATGGACTCCACTAATGTCTGAATTAGTGTTTAGTGTTAGAGGGAACTAACACCACGAATACTGCAGGGCTGTCCATAAATCCGTAAGAGTACGAGGGAGTGGAGATCTCTTGTGAACAGCACATTGAAAGACATCCCAGATATGCTCGATAATGTTCGTATCTAGGGAGTTTGGTGTTTAAACTCGGAAGAGTGTTTCTGGAGCCACTCTGTAGCAATTCTGGACGTGTGGGGTCTCGCATTGTCCTGATGGGATTGCCCAAGTCCGTCCAAATGCACAATAGACATGAATGGATGCAGGTGATCAGACAGGATGCTTATAAACGCGCCACCTGTCAGAGACGTATCTTGATATCAGGAGTCCCATAACACTCCAACTGCACACACAACACACCATTACACAGCGTCCACCAATATGTTATGTCGGGTTAGGTTAGGTTTGTGTTTTTCACTTTTATATCTTCCCCTGCTGACACGAAAGTTTCATGAATTCATGAGGTTGTCTCCATACCCGTACACGTCCAACCGCTCGATACAATTTGAAACGAAACTCGTCCGACCAGGCAACTGTTCCCGGTCATCGACAGTCCAATGTCGCTGTTGACGGACCCAGGCGAGGCGTAAGGCTTTGTGTCGTGCAGTCATAAAGGGTACACGAGTGAGCCTTCGGCTCAAAAAGTCCATATCGATGATGTTTTGGTGAATGGTTTGCACGCTGACACTACACTGAAATCTGCAGCAATTTGCGGAACGGTTGCACTTCTGTCACGTTGAACGATTCTCTTCAGTCGTTGTTGGCCACATTCTTGCACGATCTCTTTCCGGCCGCAGCAATGTCGGAGATCTGATATTCACGGTACTCTCGTAAAATCCCCACTTCATCGCTGCCTCGTAGATGCTGTGTCCCATCGCTCGTGCACCGACTACAACACCACGTTCAAACTCACTTATATCTTGGTAACCTGCCAGTGTAGCAGCAGTAACCGATCTAACAACTGCACCAGACACTTCTTGTGTTATATAGACGTTGACGACCGCAACGCCGTATTCTGCCTGTTTACATAAACCTTGTATATGAATACGCATGCCTATACCAGTTTTCTTGGCGCTTCAGTGTTTTTCGGTTTAGGAATGTGTTTACCAGTGCTCCTGATGTCTCGATGCCATTGGAAGACTAATTTTCTGGAAGCAAACTTTTGTTTGAAATTGGAAGTAATTTTGTAACGTGACTAGCTTAAGGATTCTGATTATTTCTCTAATATTATCTTCAGGTATTTTGTTGTATATGTTAGGTCATATTAGGTTAGGTTTGTGCTTTTCATTTTTCTAACGTTGTTCATTTCATGGTGTTGTATTATGATTTTGTTCATACGTTTTGCCACATCTTATCGCGGTTCATTCATGAGGTTGACACACCTCACTAGAATGTTTGGTTTGTGAAATTCGCAGTAGCTTCTGAATTTTAGTGCTTTTTGGGTCTTCTGTGTGATATTTTTCACTGATTATAAGTTTCATATGTTCGGTGTTGTTTTATGTGTGCCTGAAAATGTGATACTGGATCAGATTTCAGTTTTGTGACATTGTTACAAGAGATGAATTCCTTGGTTTTTACTATATATTGGTCTTTATTGATCAGTACTGTGGTAACTATGATGTTGTCAGAGTAAAGTTTTCCCACTCAGCAAAGAAAACTATGTAAGTGAATTACAAGCCATACAACCCATAGTCAAAAATAATGGTCATAACATCCATATAACACAAAAGACGCAACCACAAAATCAAAACACAAGTAAAAAAGATAAAAACAAGCAGATAAAACGAACATCATAGACAATACAAAACAGTACACACACTACAGTAACCACAGAAACACCATGCAGTAACTTCCATAACTTGACTAATAGAAAGAAATAGTTCATTTTAAAATATAAACACAAATCAACACACAGAATAACAAATACACTAAAGAAACAAGAACTACGCATTGCTTACAGAAGCATACTCCTGTCACATTTACAAACAGCAGTAGACAAAGCAGACGAATAAAATTCAAATGGCTCTGAACACTATGGGACTTAACATCAGAGGTCATCAGTCCCCCAGAACTTACAACTACTTAAACCTAACCAACCTAAGGACATCACACACATCCATGCCCGAGGCAGGATTCGAACCTGCAACCGTAGCGGTAGCGCGGTTCCAGACTGAAGCACCTAGAACCGCTCGGCCACAGCGGCCGGCTGCAGACGATACCAAGCAGCAAGTAGATGGCAGTTAGAAAGTCAAGAATGAAAATAAGTGTATCTGGCAATGTCAGGCAGAAATTTCAAAACTAGGTATCAAGAACACTCACACAATAAATAACACACACACACACACACACACACACACACACACACACATGAATAGACGCCCCAATACAAACATATAACGAGGGCAAACACTACGACAGTTGGCAGCACTATACACTGTAAACACACCCATTCAATACACAGTAGAAAGTGGAACTGAAGTATTGAAATAAATGTGTTTATAATTTCCGAATAAGTCGTCATAACTATTAATACATTTACTCCTACTTGAGACAAGACATTGAAAAATGTCGACGATTGCTTGCGGAACCATAATTGTACGCAGGCGTGCATCTTTTCGCCTGAAGCTAATTGACGGACACGGGTGTCTTTCTTCAGGCCTCCAAAAATGTAGGTATCGCATGGGGAGTGATCGGGAATGTTTGGAGGACGTGTGAGGTATTCCCAGAGGAGTTTCTGCAGCATGTTCGAAGCAACCTCGGCAACATATGGGCGGGCGTCACGTGGTGGCGGTCGGATGTTTCTCAAGCGAGCTGTTATGGTTGGTTGGTTTAAAGGCGGGAGAAGGGACCAAGCTACGAGGTCATCGGTCCCTTGATCCTAATAAAACAGTGCCTCAAGTGTGAGATTAAATCGGACGAAACATATAACACAAAACGGAAAGAAAGGAAAAGCCACAAGAACGAAGGGAAGGCAACGAACACTAAAAGGAACAAATGAGGACAAGAAAACAACAGAGAGGCGCTAGAAACAAAAAAAAAAGAGAGTAAAACATGAAAGCAGATTACAGTGGCTGGCCAACCACGAGAACAAAAAGGGAAAGCCAGCCAAGCTCCAACACAAAAAAATATGTGTGTGAAATCTTATGGGACTTAACTGTTAAGGTCATCAGTCCATAAGCTTACACACTACTTAACCCAAATTATTCTAAGGCAAACACACACAACCATGCCCGACGGAGGACTCGGACCTCCGCTAGGGCCAGCCACGCAACACAAAAGACCTCCATCCTAAAAGCACTAGGGTGGAGGACACAGAAGGACAAAGGACATTGAAGTATAAAACCCACTATCACGGACAAAACGTAAAACTAAAGCTGCTGTGGAGGCATTGTCACCCAACACCGAAGACAGGGTGATAAGAAAGTTAAAGTCTGCCGCAGAGCTAAAAGTGGGCAGTCCAGCAAGAGGTGAATGACTGTCATTTGGTAGCCACAGCCACACTGAGGTGGGTCCTCGCGATGGAATAGGTAACCATGCGTTAGCCACGTATGGCCAATGCGGAGCCGTCAGAGGACAACTGATTCCCTGCGAGAGGCCTTCATGGAAGACTTGCACACATTCATAGTCTCCTTAATGACACGCAGTTTGTTGTGCGCGCTGTTGTGCCATTCCGCCTCCAAAAGCCGGAAACCCTGGTGGTGTAAGACAGAACGCAGGTTATCTCCGGAGATGCGTATCTCCAGAAGCGATTTCCAAATCGCCTGTTTGGCTAGCCTGTCGGCAAGTTCGTTGCCGGGGATTCCAACGTGTCCTGGGGTCCACACAAACACCACGGAACGACGGGACTGTTCCAGGGCATAGATGGAATCCTGAATGGACGCTACCAGAGGGTGGCGAGGGTAGCACTGGTCGATAGCTTGTACGCTGCTCAATGAGTCAGTATACAGGAGAAATGACTCGCGAGGGCATGAGCGGATGTACTCAAGAGCACGAGAAATGGCCGCCAGCTCTGCAGTGAAAACACTGCAGCCAACTGCAAGGAATGCTGCTCAATATGTCCTCCATGAACATATGTTAAGCCTAAGTGACCTTCAGCCACTGAGCCGTTGGTGTAAACCACTTCAGAGCCCCGGAACACATCAAGAATCGAGAGGAAGTGACAGCGGAGAGCGACATGTTTAACGGAGTCGTTAGGGCCATGCAAAAGGTCCAGACGAAGCTGCGGCCGAGGCGGACACCACGGAGGCGTACGTGAACCGATCGCAAATAGTGGTTGTAAAGGGAAGGACTCCAGTTTGGAGAGAAGGGACCGCACGTGAACCACAATCGTTAGCCCCGACCTGGGCTGCCAATGCGGGAGATGAACTGCCGCTGGCGGGAAAAGGACACGGTAATTCAGATGCTCAGAGGAACTATGAATGTGTGCTGCGTAACTGGAGAGCAGTTGCGCACGTCTGATCTGCAGTGTCGGGACACCAGCCTCCAACAGTATGATGGTCACCGGACTCGTCTTAAAAGCTCCTGTCGCTAATCGAACCCCACAATGGTGCACAGGGTCGAGTAAATGCAATGCTGAAGGCGCTGCCGAACCATAAATCACACTCCCATAGTCAATTTGGGATTGGACAAGGACTCTGTAGAGCTGCAGCAGCGTACAGTGATCTGCACCCCAATTGGTATTGCTCAGGCAATGGAGGACATTGAGGTGCTGCCAGCACTTCTGCTTAAGTTGACGAAGATGAGGGAGCAAAGTGAATCGAGCGTTGAAAAACCAGTCCTAGGAATTAATATGTCTCCACTACAGTGAGTAGATCGTCATTAAGGTAATATGCGGGTTCCGGATGAATGGTACGACGTCGACAGAAGTGCAAGACACACACATGACTTTGCAGCTGAAAACTGGAAGTTGTGGGCTAGAGCACATGATTGGGCCTTGTGGATGGCTCCTTGGAGGCGCCACTCAGCAACAACAGTACTGGAGCAGCAGCACGAAATGCAGAAGTCGTCTGCATACAGAGAAGGTGAGATGGAGAACCCGACAGCTGCTGCTAGACTGTTAATGGCCACTAAAAATAGAGAGACACTCAATATAGAGCCCTGCGAGACTCCATTCTCCTGGATGTGGATGGAACTATGGGAGTCACCAACCTGGACATGGAAATGGAGCGACAGATGTTTTGGATAACAATCGGGAGTGGTCCCCAGAGACCCCACTCATACAATGTGGTAAGGATATGATGTCGCCTATTCGTGTCGTATGCTTTACGTAAGTAAAAAAAGACGGCAATCAGGTGTTGCCACCTGGAAAAGGCTGTTCGGATGGCAGACTAGGTGGACACAATATTATCAGTTGTAGAGCGACCCTGGCGGAAGCTGCCCCGACATGGAGCCAGAAAGCCACGTGACTCAAGGACCCAACCCAACCGGCGACATACCATACACTCCAGCAGCTTACAAAGAACGTTGGTGAGGCTGATGGGCCGATAGCTATCCACATCAAGCGGGTTTTTACCGAGTTTGAGCACCGGAATGATGGTACGCTACCTGTGTATCCGATCAGGCGGAGGAGCTGTGTCAGGGCAATGTACAGGGGCACTGAGGAGCTCCCACTCTGTAAATGGGGCTTTATAGGATTCAATGCAGCGTGTAGTGAATGAGAGGACGTTATCATCCAGCCGCCATTTGAGTGTGTGAAAGGCTGGGTGGTAATTCTCTGATGCAGAGGCACGAGCAAAGTGCTCGGCAATCACGTTTGCGTCGGTACATAGCTCGCCATTTATGGTAACACCGGGGCAGCTGTTGGGGCCTGGTACCCGAAGAAGCGTTTCATCTTTGCCCAGACTTGTGAAGGTGACGTGTGGCACCCAATGGTGGAAACGTATCTCTCCCAACACTACTCCTTCCGTTGTTTGATAAGGTAGTGAACAAGGGCACGGAGTCATTTAAAGGCTATGAGGTGCTCCAGGGAAGAGTGCCGCTTATGCCGCTGTAGAGCTCGCCGACGATCCTTAATTGCTTCAGCGATTTCTGGCGACCACCAAAGGACTACCTTACGCCTCGGGCACCCTAAAGAGCGAGGGATCGCGTTTTCTGCCGTATAAACGATTGTGCTAGTTACCTGCTCAACCATCACATCGATGTTAGCGTGTGGGGGAGATTTAGTGGTGACAGCAGAGGTGAAAGTTCCTCAGTCCACCTTGTTCAAAGCCATCTGGGCAGGTGTCCATGTGCCTGACGCTGGGTCAGTGACAGGAAGATGGGGAAGTTGTCACCACGACACAGGTCGTCATGTGCTCTCCAGCGGATAGCTGGGAGAAGCCCTGGGCTGCAAATTGATATATCAATGGCCGAGTAACTACCATGAGCCACACTAAAATGTGTGGCGGCCCCAGTAGTTAAGAGGCAAAGGTCGAATTGCGACAGTAAAGTTTCTACATTTCTGCCTTAGCCAGTTAGCATGGTACCACCCCACAAGGGGTTATAGGCATTAAAATCTCCCAGGAGTAGGAAAGGTTTAGGGAGTTAATCAGTCAGTGCAGCTAATAGATTCAGGGGTACTGCAACATCTTTAGGTATATATACATTGCAGACAGTTATTTCCTGCGTCGTCCTTATTCTGACAGCCACAGCTTCAAGAGCGGTTTGAAGGGGCATTTGTTCACTACAGACCGTGTTTAGCACATAAACGCAAACTCCACCTGACACTCGATTATAGTCGCTACGGTTCCTGTAATA
This sequence comes from Schistocerca gregaria, assembly GCF_023897955.1. Lineage (NCBI taxonomy): Eukaryota > Metazoa > Arthropoda > Insecta > Orthoptera > Acrididae > Schistocerca > Schistocerca gregaria. The sequence continues at coordinate 552,827,527 of NC_064931.1, forward strand.
TCCTTATAGCCCTGGAGGGCAGGGTTCCACATTGCTGGGAACCAGGTTTCCTGGAGAGCAATGCAAATAGCAGGTGTAAAGCTTAACAGTTGCCGTAGCTCAGCCATGCGGTGGAAAAAACCGCCCCTAATCCACTGGAGGATGACATCGTGAGAATGGGAAGGCATGAAAAATTCAATGAAGCAGTTTATGCCTCAGAGTCATCTGCTGCCACCGATTTATTCCCTGAGCAGTCTATATACATTGTGTCTGAGGGTCTGGCGAGATCTAGGTCCTTAGCAGACGCCAAAATCTCCACCCCATCCTCAGCTGCAGAGCTTGTAGGTACCGGTGGTTTGGGTGCCACCGCAATTCCCTAGGTCTTAGGGGTTTTATTTTTGGATTTCTCTCGCTGCTCCTTGGGTTTCTCTGGCTGGGAGGACTTCACTCGCTCAGTCTCTGGGACTGAGGATGTGTGTGAAGCCCTATGACCAGCTGCTTTTGGGCTCTTCAGCCAGTGGCGGGTGTCGTCTTTCCCACTAGAAGAAATTTGGGAAGGGAGTGACCCAAGGGACCCCTTTGTAGCAAGAGAAGCCGAAGAAGACTTACGCTTCTCCGGCAGAAGCCGAAGAAGGCTTACCCTTCTCCGGCTTAGAAGTGGGGACAGACGTCCACAATGGTTGGGGGGGGGGGGGGGTGTTGCTCCCAAAGTCGGTGGTGCAGGAGCAACAGGGAGGGAAATGCCCCCGCCATCAAGGGGGCAGGTGTAGTCTTCCGGCTGTGAGAGGTGACCTGGGTTGGAGGAGCTAATAGTGCCAGAAATGTTATAGCGGCAGCGTAAGAAGATCTCATACGCACAGGATGCAGGCGTTCAAATTTTCTCTTAGCCTCAGTGTAGGTCAGTCTGTTCGGGGTCTAGTACTCCATGATTTTCCTTTCTTTCTGGAGAATCCTGCAGTCAGGCGAGCATGGCGAATGATGCTCTCTGCAGTTGACACAGATGGGAGGCGGGGCACATGGAGTATTGGGATGTGATGGGCGTCCGCAATCTCGGCATGTGACGTTAGAAGTATATTGGGAAGACACATGGCCAAACTTCCAGCACTTAAAGCACTGCATCGGGGAAAGGATATAGGGCTTTACATCACACCGGTAGACCGTCACTTTGACCTTCTCGGGCAACGTATCACCCTCAAAGGTCAACATGAAGGCACCAGTGGCAACCTGATTGTCCTTAGGACCCTGGTGGACACGCCGGGGCGAAATATACACCTCGCCGCTCTAAATTGGCGCAGAGCTCATCATCGGATGGCAAAAGAAGGTCTCCATGAAATATGATACCTTGGACCATATTTAAGCTCTTATGGGGCGTGATAGTTACAGAAATATCCCACAACTTATCACAAGCGAGTACCTCCCGTGACTGGGCAGATGATGCTGTTTTGATCAGGACTGGCCCAGATCTCATTTTGGACAAGCCCTCCACCTTCCCGAACTTGTCCTCTAAATGCTGAACAAAAAACTGAGACTCCATCGTCATGAAAGATTTCCCATCAACTCTAGAACATACACGGTACTGGCGCGAATAAGATCCGCTACCATCCTTAGCATGACGTTCCTCCCATGGTGTGACCACGGAGGGAACGATTTCGGGGCATACTTCTGCGTGTTGAATTGAGTTCGTGATCGGTTAGAGACTGCTGGTGTTTCACCACCAGCAAGAGATGATGGACTGCGCTTCATCACGTGCCATCCGACCTGATGCCACCCACTCCAACCAGGGGCCCTCCCCACAGGCGCCCCCCAGCCGCAGTAAAGGCCACCTGGCAGGATGGCTATTGTTGGGAGTCCCGATGCCCCAGGGGGATGGGCATCTACCCCTTGGCATACAGGGGAGTTAACGACGCAGGCATCAGCAGAGCAATCCCTGTGTGATTAGGGGGCTACAACCAACAGGGTACATGGCGGCTGCACCACAATGGACGTGCTACCATGCTGGATATGAGGTGCAAAGAAGTCCATGGTCATAATCGACGCAGAAATCGACACTGCATAGTGCATGGTGGAAAAAACACACCCAGGAAGGTGTCCTCGCCCAAGAGATGGACAGTGGGCAGGACTGCAATGCGACGACGAGAAAGTGGGCTAAACATCTCAATGCACGGTGGACACGATGCACCTTGTAAGTCGCCCTTCCCCAATTAGCTCGCTCTTCAGGAAAGTTTTGAAGAATGGAGGTCAAACCCTACAGGGGACCATCACATAAAGGCCAAAACGTATGAAACTCCTTTTAGTCGCCTCGTACGACAGGCAGGAGTACCTCAGGCCTATTCTAACCACCAGACCCGTAGGGGGGAGCTGTTATAACATACACGAAGCAACAGCTGTGACTAGGATTATTGATCTCGATTATTCCCCTTTAGTTGTGTTGTTGTTGTGTTCTTCAGTCCAAAGATTGGTGTGATGCAGCTCCCTGTGCTACTCTATCCTGTGCAAGCTTCCTCATCTTCAGTTAACTACTGCAACCTACATCCTTCTGATTCTGCTTAGTGTATTTATCTCTCGGTCTCCCTCTACGAATTTTACCCTCCATGCTGCCCTCCACTACTAAATTGGTGATCCCTTTATTCCTGAGAACATGTCCCACCAACCTGTCCCTTCTTCTAGTCATGTTCTACCACTGATTCCTCTTCTCCCCAATTCTATTCAGTACGTCCTCATTAGTTACGTGATCTACCCATCTAATCGTCAGCATTCTTCTGTAGCACCACATTTCAAAAGCTTCTACTCTCTTCTTGTCTAAATTATTTATCGTCCATGTTTCACTACCATACATGGCTACACTACATGCAAATAACAAATCCTTTCAGAAGAGACTTCCTGACTCTTAAATCTGTACTCGATGTTAACCCGCCTCCCCCATGAACCATGGACCTTGCCATTGGTGGGGAGGCTTGCGTGCCTCAGTGATACAGATAGTCGACCGTAGGTGCAACGAAGACGGAGGGGTATATGTTGAGAGGCCAGACATATGTGTGGTTCCTGAGGAGGGGCAGCAACATTTTCAGTTGTTGCATGGGCAACAGTCTGAATTATTGACTGATCTGGCCTTGTAACATTAACCAAAACGGTCTTGCTGTGCTAGTACTGCGAACAGCTGAAAGCAAGGGGAAACTACAGCCGTAATTTCTCCCGAGGGCATGCAGCTCCCCTTTAGTAGACAGTGTGAATTTTTGCCGGTCAGTTTCAGTTCCTTTTATTATTTTCTTTTCATCCCCGAACGTCTTGATGAATTGACAATGTTTTTTCCTCCTTTCATCTGTCCATTCTTTCCCTGTTGTTTCTTTCACTTAGACTTGTTCAAGTTTCTAGTTTTCTATTACATTTTTTCATTGTTTATTTTCCTCAATTTCTTCTTCTGAAAATTTTAATTGTTGGCGGTCTTCTTGTGTTTCTTTCATCAAACTGCTCTTTAACTCGATTGCATTAACATTGTTGAAAATTTTCTTTGTTAGTCTGTTGTTATCCATCCACATAGGTGTGTGTAGAACTGTAGGCGTCCTTTCATAAATTTATCTATAATGTTGTTTGTATGTTCGTACAATTCCTCTATAGGTCGTCTGACTCATGTTCCGCCTCGCTCTCGCGCGACAATAGTGCCATGGATTTTTCTGATAATTTTTCGTTCTTCTTTCTCTATGACATGAATTTTTGCTATCGCTCTAATTACTGTGGTTTCTGCCGCATACAAGGCTTCTCGTCAAACAACCGTGTTGCAGTGTCGCAATTTTGCATTACGATATATTGTTCTTTGCTTGTAGTGATTCCATGTCGGTTTTACGCCTATTGCAGTTTGAATATTGTTTCAGTGTTCGAGATTTTGTTCACTATTGTGGGTTGAAGGTAGTGACATGTAACATTTTTCCATGCTTATTTTCAGTGTGAGTTTTCCGGTTCATTTGGTGTTTTCATAAGAAATTTGGAGTCCGGTTTTACAGGAGATTTCATGTAGTTTATCAGGCGCTAGTTTGGCTTCATCTTTGTTATTAGTTGATATAGCCACGTCATCTGCAAAGATCAGCCATTTCATAGTGACTCTTTTCGCTATCTGTTTTGGAATTTTGATTCGAATTTGTGTTGCTGCCACGAAATGGTAGGTCCGCAAATGTTCAGTACTGAGGAAATTGGATAATGTTTAATTTCGTCCGTCTCAGTTACATTGATATAAAATTCAGCAGTAGTGGTTACCGGTTTCGGACCGACACGCCAATTTTCAAACTATACACTTTGTTATTAACTGTAATTATTCACACAATATGGTGCCAGAAAAAACAGCAAAGAAAACAGTGGGCAAGAATTGCGCTCACTGATCTTATACTACGTTTCCGTGGCCACTGACTGACACAACCGTAGTCTAAGGTCAGGGAGAGTACTTGTTGCCCACTGTATACTGTGCAGTGCATTTTGGCACCATATTGTATGAATAACGTGGCGTGTGGTTTTAAAATGGGTCTGTCAGCCCGAAACCGGTAAGCACTACCGCTGAACTTTATTTATATCAATGTAGCTGAGAAGGACTAAGTAAAAAGTCATCCATTTTCCTCAATCTCATCGACAGGCAACATACAACCAGCTCCAAGACAACCTTCTAGTTTCGATGGATAACTTGAAATTTGCCCAAAGTTCTACCTTCATAAATGTGCAACATACTGTCTTGTGAAATCAGATGAATCTTTTTAAATCACCCTGTAGTTTTAGAGATTTCTTTTCAGGATTTAGAGTGCTTGAAATCGTTGACGCCTCCATGATTTTATTCGGGGATTCCTCCTTCCATCTTCGGCAAATGCAAATAAAGTAAACACATACATTACAAGCGTGTCGGTTTTTGGAACATAAAATGACTGCTTACAGCGCTAGATATGGTTCACACGTACCACTGCATACTACAGTTGTCGCATTTCATACTGGCAAGCATGTAACATGTGATAGTTTCCGAGCGTTTGCCAACCACATTAGAAGCCAGGCCCACATCCACGTCCCTCTCTCATATGTTGAAGGCTGAACTGACGAAACACTGTATGGAAGACACTTAGGGTGTCCATCATTAAATTTTGTTTCAAAACGTTGTAGAAAAAGAAACACTCCCCAGAATGACGTCAAATTTGAACGGCATATTATTGACGCAGGGGTAACGTCACGAAAAAAAATCTTCCAATATATTGCACTGTAAGAGTCAGAATATGCACACCAACAGTGGTACGGCAAACAGCTGTTCCCTAGTATGCGTCCGAGACGCTCAACATGACAATTGTCTTCATGAAGGATGACGCGCTGCTGTTAAGGCTCTTTTACAAGAACGGTGACTGTGCAGCAGTAGCCCTGCAGAAGTTCTGGATACTCAAGGGGATGAAAAAAGGCATTGGTCCAATGTCTGCTACGGGTCTGGTAAAAAGGTTACAAAATTAGAAAAGAAAGGTTCTTTTGAACTGCAATGTGGCACAGGAATGAAAGCAGTTGATTCGATGTATGTCGATGTGGCCTCAGCGCTACACGAGTGGTTGAGCGATGGTGTGCACACATGTAAGGCACTGAGAATTCCCGGACCGTTGGACATACCTTCGTGCACGGGGCATAAAATCCTACGAAACGTCCTGATTCCTATCCATACAAAAGCGCCTCTGCTCAGGAGTTGCTTCCTGCTGACCTGCCAGGAAGAGAAAGTTCGCTATGGAATTCCTCCCTCGAATGGAAGTGGACAATGAATAGTCATGGCACATTCTGTGGACAGACGAAGCCCATTTCCCTCTCCAGGGATATATCAATACGCAGAATTGCAGAATATGGGCAACGGAAAATCCGCATGCACATCAACCGGTGGCACTTCATTCTGCAAAGGTAACTGTGTGTTACGGGTCGACGGCGTCGTTTATGGAAGGGCCGTATTTTTTCGAGGAGTTGAGTCCTGAGGGTACTGTTATATGTACCTTCAATACTAAACGTTATGAGGGTCTTTGGCGCTCCAACGTCATTCCAACCGTCCGACAGTGTGGATGTATAGTTAGGACCATTTTTACGCAAAATGGCGCTCTTCTGCACTTAGCACGGCCAGTGAAGTGGCTGCTACAGAGGCTTTTTGGAAATGCTAGCATTATTAGCCGTCATTTCTCTGCAGTCTGGTCGTCCAAATCACCCGATCTTAATCCGCGTGACTTCTGACTGTGGGCTATCTGAAAGATATTACGTTCAGTGCTCCAATTACGAACGTAGCGTAATTGAAGGCACGCGTTGTGCAGCGCATTCTGAATGTGATCCCCGACACACGCTGGTCTGTTGTAGAGTATGCTGTTTCTCTGTCAGCTTGTGGCAGACAACGGCGGGCAGCATATTGAACACGTCTTGAGCCAGTCTCACGACAATTACAAACCGATGGTATTTTGCTTTTAATGCGGTTTTTGACCTCAGAACAATTACAAATGGATTTTTCCCATCCGATGTGGTACGACCTTGCGATGATTGATGGGCTTACCTAACTGACAGTGCCACAATAATGACTGCCGAACTTGTGCAGTAATGCACATTGAACACTACGGATGGTGTAATGTACAACTCAAACTATAGCCGTCGTACTGCGATTCATCTCTGTCATTTGTTGCTGAGCCCATTTAGGTTAAGACGCTTGCAGCTCTGTGCCGGCATCCATTGTAAAGAAAACACAAATATCTCTGTTGTCAACGGGAAATGGAAGCCGTCGCTTATTAGCTGAATGAAACAATTAAGTATTACGACCACACTAATTCCTTGTTAGCCTGTCCATCAATGAAGGAATCTTACGTGTTGGGTCTGACACGTGTGGTGAGCGGGGCGCCATTGAATATAACATGCAATCTCGAGCCGGCCGGAGTGACCGAGCGGTCATAGGCGCTACAGTCTGGAACCGCGCGACCGCTACGTTCGCAGGTTCGAATCCTGCCTCGGGCATGGATGTGTGTGATGTCCTTAGGTTAGTTAGGTTTAACTAGTTCTAAGTTCCAGGGAACTGATGACCTCAGAAGTCCCATAGTGCTCAGAGCCATTTTTTGTTGTTGTTGCAATCTCTACTGTCTGAAAACAGTAACTGCCTCATCAGGGGGATTTTAGAAATCGAAATGCTGGTCCTCTACCCCCAGTCAACTCCAAATGTCATATTTCAGATGGACAATGTCCTGCCCAACCTGACAAGGAATGGACATCCCTGCAAGTTCACCTTATATGTCATTCAGCGTATATGACTGGGGTATTGCTGGTTGGCAGCTTGTTCGTCAAGGACATACAGCAACCACTGTTGATACTCTTTAGACTAGCGTACAAACCCAGACTGCAGCATGTGAGGACTTCACATCACATCGAATTCTCAAAACAGGGTAACCTGCACCTTTGCAATTAAAAAAACAAGGGTGGTGGAACATTAGGTTTTAACATGCCGTCAACGGCGACATCATTAGAGACAGAGCACAAACTGGGATGAGGAAAGGATAAGGAAGTCATCCGTGCCCTTTCGAAGGAACCAGTCCGGTATTCGCCTCAAATGTATGGATAAATTCCGGGAAACATGAATGTGAAAAGACCGGAGGGGAATCTGAACCGTTGTCCTCCCAAATACAAGTCTAGTGTGGTACCACTGCGGCACTTCACTCGGTCTTTGTAATCTACCTGTTGTCATATAACTAACCTATGGTATTTTATATGGCTGTGTTATTTCTGGAATTTCATTTCTCACACAAGTTTATGAACTCACCTACAAACAGTATATAGTCCAGAGCTATACGCCTAATAGAAAAAAAGAAATAATGTAAATGATGAAGTATGTAACAGCTCGTAATACATTGCATAAGAACCCAAAAACTGACAAAAAAGTTATATAACAACTGTAGACAGCAATACAGTTTTGTGTACTGCTCTCCAATGAATCACGAATTGATTGTACGAGTTGATTTCGTGACTACACTCTGCCATAACTTGCTTTGTTATATCCTATAGTGAGGTAAAAATTACTCCATACTCCATGCACGCTTCATTTCAGTGTTCTCCAGATAAAACACTCCCAAGAGTCTAATGCCAGGTGTGCTTGTCGGTCATTTTACAATACCCTTTCGGCCTGACTGCTTAAGTGAAACTTTTTCGTTTACAACGTACTGTTAACTAATCTTTGAATAATCCAGACACCACAATTTTCTCTTAACAAGGCACGCAGCAAGGATTCCCTGCGGAAATCTAAGGGTGTTTGTCCTGTCAAATTTTGTTAACGAAGTCAGGATCAGCGACGAAGTTCTCTAGTATCTCACACGCTCTTCTGTTGACGTTGCACCTGCTGGAAACAGTGGGTTTCTGTTATACGTGAATGCATACTTTTCAGACTCATTTGATGATGCTTCTTCACTGTCACTTCACTTACGAATAATATTTTACTGGATTATGTTTTGCCGTGTTTTATTGATTAACAATAATCTAATGAACTTACTGTTGTTTTGAAAAAAAATCTCCTGGAAATTCTTGGCAAACCCTTACTTAGTAATCAGGTAACATGTGGCGGTGCACTATACGAACGGCTTTCCTCTTTGATCATCTTGAGTTCTGAAATGTGAATTCGCAAGTGCAGATGCCAGAACAACTTACTTGTCCTCACTTCGCTCCCAAAAACGGTTTAGAATTCATTCGCTTGATGATAGCAAACATCAGCGTATTTTTTCTAGAGTTCATCTTGGAAATGGTAGGTGATGACTGTACCTCTTCACATAAGTAGTGTGGCAAGGAGATAATGGGCGGAGAATATGCTGACACAGCTCTTACTTGTCTGTGGTGTCATAATAAAGCCGAGACAATAGTGCCTGTCCCATTTCACTGACAGCAGCATCAGCACATCCTTGTCTCCAAGGTCATACCGGGAATCATGACTTTCTACCACGTTCCATGGTGAGGAGAGGAGAGGAGAGGTGAGGAGAGGAGAGGAGAGGAGAGGAGAGGATGCCCTGCAGCCGATAGAGGAGGAAAGTGCTCTATGCACAACATGAATAATACACATTTTGCCTGCAAGACTTATATTGGAAGCTAATACCGCTGCTCTACCTTTTGCTAATTTTAAATCATTTATCATAATTTTCATCATTTTTCCGATTGTTCTCGCTGGCAGTATCAGTAGAAAAAATTCACTGGTTTTCACACATGGATGTTTGTGATGTCCTTAGGTTAGTTAGGTTTAAGCCGTTCTAATTTCTAGGGGACTGATGACCTAAGAAGTTAAGTACCATAGTGCTCAGAGCCATTTGAACCATTTTTCACACATATTCAGTTGTCTGTTTTCGATATAAAATGGATTGATTTTGGAGAAGAGTGATCACACATTGGGGAGACGATCACAGATGCGGTCTGTGTGACTCCTGTTTGTATCTCATCGCTCTGCAGTGGGTCAGAACAGTCGCTGCTGAATGGTTCGTGGCCTGGAAGTGCTATATGCTAGCAGCAAGTGAGCACCTGTCTGCATCTTATAGTTTTAATGTTCAACAATCAGCATAGTGATACAAATTCATTCTTGCTACAAAAGAGAACTAGTCTATGATATATATTTGTACCGCTACTATCAAATGGTTCAAATTGCTCTGAGCACTATGGGACTGAACTTCTAAGGTCATCAGTTCCCTAGAACTTAGAACTACTTAAACCTAACTAACCTAAGGACATCACACACAACCACGCCCGAGGCAGGATTCGAACCTGCGACCGTAGCAGGACGGCGGTTCCGGACTGAAGCGCCTAGAACCGCTTGGCCACCGCGGCCGGCACCGCTATTATCATTCTGCAATTGTGTGATACACAAAAGTTCGCTGTGTAGAAGTACACTCTTACCTGACAATCAAGATCAAGGAACTGTGCTCTGTCCACCTAGTTTTTTAGCTATTTTTTTGCATATGAAGTATGTGGAAATCTAAGTTATAGATACAATTACATTGCTCTGTTGGAGTACTGGGTATTCTTCATAGCAAATTTCATTTCAGTATCAGGAGGGAGTGTATATGCCATAGAAAACCGTAGATTTTTAAAGGAAAAATTGCTCACTGCGGCAGAGAGTACCACACAAAGAATTATTATACTTTAAAAATAGGACTGACAGATGCCTGGAAACAATGTGGAAAACCTGTGCTACACATATCTGGCTCGGTTGCTTTACTGGACGACCGGTTATTTGTCATAAATAAATTACATTTCAAAAATCAGGAAAGAGTGTATATACTATTGAATACTGTGGTTTTTAATGGAACATTTGTTATGGCCGCAGGACATACTATACGCAGCATTACTTCACTTAAGAAAAAAGACTGACGGACATTGGAAACAATGTTTGTTCAGTTGTAACATATCAGTTTCTCCCACATGCATCTCACACAGAAGAAATTGGGATATTATGTGTAGATCACACAAAGGGGATGAGTAGGGTTATGTCATAGGCCAGTGTCAAAATGCATGTTCTAATGGATCAAGTGGCTTGACCATTGTATCAACTTCATGGACATCATGCAAACATTTACTGGAATTTTTAACAAAATGGACATGTGTGACTATGTAACATCAACCTATGACTTTTGTGTGTGTAAGAGGGAAGCAGTAATGTTATTCACAATGCGTAAGGGCTATTGCAGTGAAATCTGGAGGACTTGGATGTCACCACTAGACATAGGAGAGGGATGACATCACATACATGTCCTTTAATATCAGAATGACGAGACAGTCAAGAGACATGGTGTCACGACAGTACTGCTATATTTCCCTGAACGAGTTTTATATATTTTTCCCCATCAGTAATTTTACGATACACCTAGCTGGATTTGCTTAAAGAGAATCGTTACACCGTTTCTAAATATTCACCTAGTTATTCCACAGGTGTTAGGGGAAAAAACCTGCTAAAATGATTCACCACACAGTGAAAAAAATCTATATCAGGACGATTAGTACCTAAAGGAACCAATGGATTGAGCGGACTTACGACATTTACTATTAGAGATTTCATGTAAAAATCACATATTCATAGCACTTCTATCATTCTGCAGTTTCCTTACTGTAGAGTAACAAGAGTTTATAAGTTGGTCGTTTGATTATGACATCACTTCCGGTTGTGAGTGCTAAAATTGGTATATATAGTGACACTACTCAAGAAATCGCGATATGTAATTGGTTGGTTCATGATGTTTTCGACGTGTGTGTTAGGTACAACTAGCCTACTGCTCTAACGCTAAAAACAGATAACAGTATATGTGGATACACGTTACAGTTCCACCATGCTATTTCTACTTCAATATACCATTGTAAAAATACTTGGAATCACCCAGCCTTATTGATCTAATCTATAATTATTTGTCCTTTGCGTAACTCATTTGTTGAAATAATTTCGATCTCTAAGTGCGCTTTTCATGGCGTGTTATGTAAAAATACATCAGATTACAGTAACTGCACGTAATCCTGAGATCGCATACCAAGTTGGATTAATAGATATGGCATATATAATGGTACGTGGTGTTAGTATCATGCAACCTAACTCAAATGTACGTTGCCTAAAAATTACCCAGCAAGGTTTCACGAGAACCATGTTGTCATTATCCAATGGACACCTATATTACTGTGAAGGGAAGAAGCATGTCCAACACGTATGGCCGAACAACTATCACACTGTACTGTGAAACTGACAAAAGGTTACTGATATGACACATATGTCCCAAACTTTTCACACATGGGTCTATTTTTTTAAAAATACATTCTTCATTTCTACTGAAATACAATCCAATATTAATGTCCCATAGTATGTGTCCAGATGCTAATGTGGAGCATTGTAAGGTGTTATACACACTGACACAAGAAAACGACACGCCAAAAAGGAATTATCAGAATGACACGGAAATCCTCAGATGTGAGGTACATTTACGGACAAACAAATAATTACAGTATGAGAAAAATTGGATCATTTCTTCAAGAGATAGAGCTTCACAAATTGAACAAGTCAATAACATGTTGGTCCACATCAAGCTCTTATGGAATCTGTTATTTGACGTGGCATTGATTGATAGAGTTGTAGTATGTACTCCTGAGGGATACCATGCCAAATTATATCCAATTGGCTCCATGATGACCAGCGTCTTGCCAATGTACAACAACATTTTTTAGTACAGTTGACGTAATAATAACAGATTAACTAGCCTAGTATGTGAAATGTTAACACCGCTTCATTTCTGATAATATCGCTGAATTATTAAAATTTTTAGAGTTGCTCTCTGTGCAGGGTCTGGCGCTTAAACGGTTAGCAACATTCTATCCGTCGATTATCTGCACATTCGCTCACAGATTTCGGCCAGCAAACGTACACACGTGTGCGTCGATGCAGGCACTGCTGGCATCTCTCCTGCCTGATGCAACAGGCCTACTGATATCGTGGTTAAGCACGTGGGTGGGTGGCACCTTGCTGAGTGCTTGACCTCATAGTAGTACCAGCTATCAAGTCAGTTGCCTAAGACATTATTACATTTACGTTTTTAGTCTGTTTTCTTTAAATTAAGTGCATTTCTCTATCCTCTCTATCATGTGGTGAGGAGACGGACGGGAGGTTGGCACAGTGATGGCTGTCTGGGCTGAGTGGGCAGGTGGTGGTCCCTCATTTGTGGCCTGGGGTTAGCAAAGGCGGAGTGAAGTCTTGCGTAGCCTGCAGACATCTCCCTTGTGTGCGGCTCGCATTATCCGGTGGCAGTAGCAGCAGTGCTCTCTGGGTCGGCTGAAGAGATTCGTGAGACTGGCAGTGACAGTAGTGGCCGCCTCTGGCGCTGATTATCTTCATCGTGGCATGGTGTCCTGCGATGATCATACTTGTCTGCCTCTTCACTTTTTTCTTAGTTTTGTTTTAAATAAAGTGCAGTGCCAGAGGTGGTGGCGGTAACTGTTTAAAGTATACGCTTCGTGATGTGTGTGCATACTTAGATTTTTCCATGGTTATTCTAAAAGTTTTATAATCCCATGGTGGGACACCCCATCTTCCTAATACAATTTTATAGTGACGACACAACTAATAATGCAGGGGTGAGTTCCTTGTAATGTAGTTGTGTGTTTGTTTATCATGAGATGGTTGACAGTCTTCAAAACTGGGAGGAAATCGATAAAATTGTAAAAAATTGTTCCAAATTTGTAGATAGCAATGGGTGGTCGGAGTACTTACAGACTTCGCTATGACTTTGTTAAAAGACAGTAACTCAGTCATCTCACAGTCACGCATTGTATTGTTAAAGTGTCTTACTTTACAAATTTTGCTAATATTTACAAAGATTTTACAGAATATGTCGTGAAGAATTATATTACTGTATTTCTCTCAATAGGACAAAACATTTAGGGGTGATATACATGTTTTGTAACACGAGTTTTATTTTCAGAATGAATTTTTCGCTCTGCAGTGGAGTGTGCGCATACGGAATGGTTTAAAATACTTCTAAGTCTTGACCCCCCCCCCCCCCCTCCACCTTCCCAGCACTTTATGGATGAAAGTTCACAAAATTTCAACATCCCTGTAACATTGCTGTCAGTACTGGCGAGAATTAAGGCAGATCTCTAACCAAGGGCTGCCCTGATGTTAGTACATAGGACAACCACAAAAAAAAAAAATGATGAAGTGGAAGTGGCACAACCCAAATTTCACAGGGTGGTGTATCCTCCCGCCGGAAGAGGAACTCATGTGTTAAAGGGCTATGTTGTCTGTGTAGCCTGGTGAGCAGAACTTCCTTCCGTAGGTGAGGTTGGGATGAAGTCCGCCATGCCTGTTCGGTCGATATGATTGACAGCAGTTTGTTTTCAGCATCTTCAACCATTCAGACACTATCCCGACATGCCTCTTCGGCTGCTTTGTCAGCTATGTCGTTTCGCTGTATTCCAACGTGTCCAGGTACCAAGCAAAAGATTGTTTTCTTGCCAGGGTGCTTGAGCTGCTCAACGGAGACATCGATGAACTGAATCAATCTGTCTACGGGATACATTTGGTGGACAGCTTGTAGCGCACTGAGAGAGTCAGCACAGACGAGAAGCCTTGCACTGTGACATTTCACTCTACCTGGGAGCGGTGACTGGTCTCTGGTGACCCTTTATGCTGATCCTCCCCCAACACTGCGCAGAACAAGAACGGCAAGGCGTACACATTTGCCCAAGTAATGAAAGGGTGAAGTGGGGGAGTGGGAGCTTGAGTCCTGTTGCTCCGGGGGTAGGGGTGACGGGGACTGGGAGGAGACCCTCAGTGCATCACATACAATTGCGTCACGTGTGTGGACAGGCCAGAGAGCCCGCAACGGGAGGGGGAAGGAGGATGGGAATTAATGTATCTCGCACAATTGTCTGAGGTATAACATGATACCCCGCGAGCCTTATCTTATCATTGCTATCATTATCAGTGACCTTGAAAACTGTCATCGTATGCCCACTGCCCATCTACTCTTGTTCATATCTCCATCGTTTCCGTATGAATATGCACAGTCTATAACTGACACGTCTCCCATTTATAGATCTTTGATTATTTCTTCAGTGTTTTGTGGCAATGTGGTCACAGTTTGTTGCTGCGCAGCAAGTTCGCCTCTTGGAGATCACGATCGTGTCAGCGTGGCATTGTCTGACGTTAGAATGGTGCTTTTGTTTTTGCCTGGAATGGTCGCCCTACTCCCGAGTTCCGGCCTTTCACTGTTAGTCTATCTTTCCCTAGAAGAATGCGGGCTTGCCATCAGCTGACGGGACCGTGGCTACGCAGCGTCCCCTGTTCTATCCATCCTTACTGTATGAGTATTCCAGATCACCTTCATCGCCATTTTTTCCCGAATAAATGGTGAGAAGGAAACATATCGAAGTACTATTTTCTGCAGTGCTGTTGACTCGTAGCGCAGAATATATTCCGGGCAGCTGTTGCTTTCAGGGCTCCAACACGACAATGTGGTAAATTCCACGTGCTACACTGCATTGTACAACGCAAACGGCATTAAAATTACGTATTACATTTCAATTTCTTCGTTTCTATTATGTAATTTTTCCTTCGAACGACACGGCCTGTTTAATTTCTAAGAACGAGCTTAGCTTGCTCTGCGAAAGGACAACCCCGATCACTCAACAGATGAACAGTGTGTTAACGTTCGTTATTTGATAAGGCCTTGAAGAATTTGCGTTGATGAATAAACAAGTATATTTCGCCATAAATCTTGAAACATCTTAAATAACGTATTATAAGGTGACAGCGTATTCCCTCCAGATCCGTTCAGTATTATACAGGTGATGTATATAGTTCCTTATGCAAACTTATTAACGGTTTCTGCTTCAGTTGCACACTTTAGAGTGTTCACCAGGAGAGATGATTCCATGGATGCGACTCCAATGTCCTATATTGTCTTGAGTATGTCTTGTGATGGGTATCAAGAGATCTTTTCTTCTAAATGAAAGTCTCTCTCTTTCCCTATGTTCCATTACTTTTATTAATAGTGAAACATATCCACTTCTGTAACCTAACGAAAACACATAATGTGATCATGTCACATGACCCAGCGGTAGCCGGTTTGATTTGAGATGATGGGAGATATTTGCATTACCACTGTTTAGCACACAAAGACAAGAGATGTAGGAGACTAACAGTTTCTGTTCAGATTGTGTTGAAGTCCAGGGATAAACATCAAATGTTCCAAATTGATCTAGTGAGAGTATGTGACGGTGATATTTCGTTCGGATTGTTACATTAAGTTCAGTAGCCCGTTTCCAAAAGATCAGACAACCTTAAAGTTGGAGATTAAGTTAATGGTAACCCATTTCCACGAAATTCTTGCCAGGAGAACAATAACGGGGTACTAGTGAATAAAAAGATCCATTAAAATATCAACACACTGTTTTAAACTAGTTACATTTTTACGCGATTTGAGTATACAGTATACTATTACTTAACTCAGAACTCGCAAAAAACTCAAAAGAAACTTGATGCTGTCCTGTACCAACGTTGTTCATCTGCAAGTCAACATCTGGTTTAATGTTGGAACCCAATCGCGTGTCTCTTTTAATTGCCTTTTTTTTTGATAATGTATAAAAGAAAGCTCAAAACTCGCCCCCAATCGTAAAGATCTTTCTTTTTATAATCTTGTCGCTTTGTCTCACGGATCAACCGACTGCAAGACACCTTTTAGAGGTGCAGGTCGAACTATTTACAACAATCGTATTTCTCAGGGTTGGTAATTAAAATGTAACAAGGCGGGAGCTGAGTGTCATTCGGACGATTTTTCTGGTTTTTGCAGAAGAACGATTTACTGAGAGATGAGATGCCTCATTACAACTTGATCTAAGGATAGAAAAATATTGACTACTCACGGCTTCCGGTGATGCGATGGGCGCGGCCGGCGTCTCGCCCAGCGGTCGTTCTTTGTCCTTGTCTTTCTCTTTCTCCTCCTCCTTCGCTTTCTCCTTCTCCTTGTCCTTCTCTTTCCGACCTATACTCGGCCTGAAACAAGATATATTCACAGTAGTCAATTTCATTTCAGTTTAAAGAAGTTTCTTTTTTCATCTTTTTACATAGACCAAAATTACAAAGACTGTGAAATAAAATTCTTCCCAATTCCACAGATGATTTATTCCATTATTATCCCATTGATGAATTTATATTTTGTAAGACCATCATCATCATCATCCTTCACTGCATATATAGGGGGACAATTATTGAACTATATAAACAAAATCGTTGTAACTTCTGAACAGTTTGCGTTATCACGTTATAACTGCACGGTTGGCCCCGGAGCATGATGGGAAATAGTATGCACATGCATGGTTTGGTCTAGCGACGAATCCCATTTTCATTTGGCTGGGTCCGTCAATAATCAAAATTGGCGAATTTGGGAGACTGAGAATTCGGATTTCGCTATCGAGAAGTCTCTTCGCCCTAAACGGGTGACTGTGTGGTATGCAGTGCCCAGTCACGAAACAATCGATGCGAAATTCCTTGATGGCACGCTGACTACCGAATGGTACGTGAAGGTCTTCGAAGACGATGTCATCCCCATTATCCAAAGTGACCCTGATTTCGACAAGATGTGGTACATGCAAGACGGAGCTCGACCCCATCGAACCACGAGAGTGTTTGATGCCCTGGAGGAGCACTTTGGGGACCGCATTCTGGCTCTGGGGTACCCAGAGACCACTGGAATGGGCCTCGATTGGTCACCATATTCTCCGGATCATATTAAAGACAATATGTACAGCAATAACCCTAAAAGCATTGCTGAGCTGAAAACAGCCATTCAGGAGGTCATCGACAGCATCGATGTTCCGACATTTCAGCAGATCATGCAGAATTTTGCTATTCGTCTGCGCCACATCATCGCCAATGGCAAGCATGTTGAACATATGATAACCTAAATTGGGATACCTGTACTGACATTTAAATGTTGAATAAAGTGTGTGCAAGCCGTAGTTTCTAATTCATTTATGTTTTTTTCATATAGTCCAATAATTGTTTGAAATCATAATACTTCATGTATGCTGTAAAATGACAAGAACGAACATTTTTAGACGGTATATGGACCACAAATAACAACATATCAAATTGTTGCAGCACTGTTAATGCAAACATTTTATGCTGGTTCAGTCTCAAGAAAAGCTTGTAGTGTTCCTTTCTCAGTGAGTATATTGTGGCTTCAGGGGACACTGACTAGACCCGGTGTTATTTTGAAAGTATTTTGCATTAGATACGCATAATTGACAGACACCGAAAAAGTGCTCATCTCCAAAGTCTTAGGCTTAATCTTCCTAAAAGCTGGTTCCACACACCAGCGCCGCAAACTTAATTCTTAAAACCCTTTCACACAAACGCTGCATATGCCTGCAGTACACCTCACCACGTCGTTCCAACCGGCAGATAGATACTCATTTCAAATAACGTGGCAAAGAGTTATGTGGAGTGTAGCTTCGCAGACACGATACAGTGTTATACATTTTACTGCAATGAGTGTACTGTAAGATGAAACCTACGCTTTATCTATCCTGCCTTATAGCATCTAGTATTCTCAAACAGGCTCAATTTTCACGCTACAATTGTTTTTATATCGACAGCACTTTAAATACTAACAGCTTTACGGTTACAAATAAACAAATATTACTGTTACTAGTGTTATTACTACCACTGTCACCATCACCATTACTACTACTATGTTTACAACTGTTTACCTCAATTATTATTATTCCTACTACTATTATGCCTGGTATTCGCAGATCTGTCTATCCCCACTATACTAAATTAATCAATATTGGATACTTAAGAACAGTTTTCGCGTCAACGGTTGCCAACAGTCTCTTAAAAGGGTCCTGGCCAGTGGGTATCCGCTTCAGCTTTGTGGACCCTACATAAGATATTGTGCCAAGATTGTGTTTTTGACTTCGTCCATTTCTGCGTGGATACCAGTTAGTGTCTGCACGCTCTTCTTCTGGTTGCACGTGACATAACTCAAGTCTTAAGTCACGTTTTCATATCAGAAGTAAGCATTCGCTGGAAGACGATCTCGTCATTCCAGCCTCTTTGTTTCCTTGGTGCACAGACCAGTACTCCAGTGGCGTCGATATTGGAGTAGTACAGTAGAGAAACGTGACTCAGATAATAATATGCCTCCCAAGCTTTTCTGAACTCCGTGTCAGTTATTTAGTTGTTCCAGGCTCACTCGAGATACAGAATATCTTGACATCCGGTGTTTATGCTGAGTTAGTTGTTATCCATCAGCAATTGTCCCCCTCAACATACAGAGATTTTCCAGATAGAGTCCTATGAAATGAGTCCTTTTGGGCAGGCACATTCGTCAGTTTCCTCCCTTCCGATTCGGTGTGAATACATGGTATATGGATTGTAGACAACCAGAAAGTGGGTTCAGCCCTCATGTTCAGATGCCCAACACACAAGATCTTTTTTATGGTTTGGAAGATTTTATAGATGCATCTGCACTTTTCGCCGGCATCCTACCTTTTCTGTCAGCGAAAGAGAAAGTGATTTCTTACTTACTTTGGGCCTGTGGCCTGCACTCCTATGATATTCTGAACGTGGCAGTAGTCCCTCTACTCAGACCAGTTCAAACCTGGTTTCTTCCGTGACTGCAAGGTAAGTGGACATATTCCCATTATGACGTGAAGCGCTCACCATATATTATTATTATTATTATTATTATTATTATTATTATTATTATTATTATTATTGTCAACGGACGTGCCGAAGCGGATACACTAGTTCCCGTCTGATCACCAAAATTCGGCACCATCGGACGTGTCCAAGCCTTTCATGGTCGACCATCCGAGTTCGCAGTACGCTGCTGA